>NC_080163.1:159926270-160268258 GCF_950295315.1 Erinaceus europaeus
GGGGCACAAGCAAAATGCAGACAGCTCGGCTACACCAGAAGCCAAAGAGTGCACACACCCAGCCCCTCAGATGGGGAGCACCAAACAAATGCTGCAGGCTGTGAATATATATATATTGGGGGGGATCTCCTGGTTCCTCACTGCAGAAGTGTTCAAGTCTCTACAGATGTTTTACATGGTGAAACCCCAGAGCACTGCTCAGGTCTGGCTTATGGTGGTGTCAGGTGTTGAACCTGGGATCCTAGAGCCTCAGGTATGAAAGTCTTTTGCTTTCACCATGTCTCCTCTGTTTAAGTTTGATTTTTCTTTCTTCCTCTGTTTAAGTTTGATTTTCTGTCTTTCTTTCTTTTCTTTTTTTTTTCTGTCTTGTTTTTGTTTGTTTCTTACCCTTTAACCAGAGCACTGCTCAGTTCTGGTACTGAGGACTGAACCGAGGACACTGTAGCCTTGGGCCTAAGTCTTGTATAACCACTATGGCATCTTGATATTGGTTTTTATTTTTCTTTTCTTTTCTTTCTTTCTTTCTTTTTTTTTTTTTTTTTGCCTCCAGGGTTATCACTGGGGCTCAGTACCTGCACTATGAATCCACTGTTCCTGGAGGCCATTTTCCCCCCATTTTGTTGCCCTTGTTGTTGTATTTATTGTTATTGTTGTCATTGCTACTGTTGTTGGGTAGGACAGAGAGAATACGAGGCGGGGGGACAGAGAGGGGGAGAGAAAGATAAGACACCTGCTTCACTGCTTGTGAGGTGACTCCACAGCAGATGGAGAGCCAGGAGTTCAAACCAGGGTCCTTGTGCAAGTCCTTATGCTTTGTGCCATGTGCACTTAACCTGTTGTGCTACTGCTCAGCCCCCAGCATCTCAGTACTTTTAAGTGAAATAAGTCAGAATAAAAGGATGACTACAGATGGCCTCACCTGTAGGTAAAAGAAGAAAGAAAGAAAGAAAGAGATGAGGCAAGGAAGAAATAAAGGGAAAGAAAGGATAGATGGAAGGGAGGGAGAAAGGGAGGGAGGGAGAAAAACACAGGTGACACATAGACTAGCTGTGGTCCATGACAGCTAAGCCAAGGAATCTGAAGAGAGGAGGTAGGAGGGGACTAGAAGGGTTTTGGAACCCAGTGCATGATGACAACAGAAGACTTAAGCTGGTGGTGGGACTGGCACAAAGACATCAGTCATGGGGAGAGAAGAAATCATTCTTCTATGATAACTGTCTTGTCAATCATTATTTCCCCCAATAAAATGATTTAGGCAAAAATAAAAAACAAGGGGGGTTGCATAACTGCTACACTCCCTCCCCCAGTCCACTCCTGTTGTCCCTTTCCATGGCTGTGTGTGTCATCTGCTGTGGGGTGTCTCCCCAATATTGTACTCCTCAGTACTGTTTGTCTGTACTCCCCAGGCTCCTCAGACTGGTAAACTCACTGAGGAGAGGCAGCAAATGCGTTTCTTCCTCTTTACCAGTAGCCTCAGCACCCTGCCATATCCCCGCTCCAAGAACCACCGCAGTGCTTAGAACAAACCAAATAGCACCCCAAAAAGTAAAGCACTAGAGGCCCCATGGTGGAGCATTTGGTTGAACACACATGTCAGAGTTTGCAAGGACCCAGGTTCCAGCCCCCAGTCCCCCACCCGCAGGGGGAAAGATTTGAGAGTGGTGAAGCAGTGCTGTAGGTGTCTCTCTGTCTCTCTCCCTCTCTATCTCCCCCTTTCCCTCTGGATTTCTGGCTGTCTCTATCCAATAATTAGAGATAATAGTAATTTAAAAAAAAAAAAAGTAAAGCACTAATTCCCCTGTCCTTCCTCCCTGCCTCCTCTCTAGCAGCTCCGTCTTTTTGGAGCAGGATGAAAGGGCCCATGAGTTGCAGGGTGGGGAAGGTGGGGGTAGGAGCAGGAGAAGGGCCCACCATGGCGGGGCAATAGTAATGTTCTTGGAGTCAGTGGACAGGGGGACAGTGGCCCCAGAAGGCCCCACCTGGTGTGGTGACTCCCAGGCAGTGGCAGCAATGCACTGGCCCCATGACAGCTTTCACTGATCTGGGGCCAATACAGACTGGACCTGGGCTGGGTGCCTATTCCAGAATCTAGTCCTGGCTCCTGCTCAAAACCCAGGCCCAGCGTCTCCCTGCAACTGCAGCCAGCTCCGACCTCAGCAGCCGCCAAGTCCCTGCCCAGAATGCAAATGGGGCAGGTGCAAAGTGGCTCTTCAACATGAGAACCAGACTGGGACATCCCACAGGCAACCTAGGCTGCTCCTCTCTGGAGCAGAGAGCATCCCCTTTGGCTGCTCAGTCCCTTGCACACAGCTCTTCAGGGCACCTCCCTGCCTGTCTTCCAGGCTCACCCTGAGGTCAGAATGCTTTGCTACATCAGCATCTTGGTCCCAGCCAAGTCTGATAACAGGACCCCACCCCCAGCTCTACAGTCCTCCCCCCCCCCAAAGTCTCCCTGTCTCTGACCAGGGCAAGTCTCTGTAGTCTTGTCCTAACTGCTCAATTCTACCCAGTAGGAGACAAGTGGTCATGCTAGAAAATAAAAAATAAAGTTGGTATGGGTACCTCAAATTCTGCTTCAGTTTCCCCATTTCTAAAAAGAGAGGGGTCCCACCTGCAGGGAAGAATGCTTCATGGGTGGTAAAAAGCAAGTCTGCAGGTGTCTATCTTGTTCTCTCCTTCTCTATCTCCTCCTCCCCTCTCAGTTTATGTCTGTCCTATCCAATAAAATAGAAAGAAAAAAAAGAATGTGTGTATGTTTGTGGAGGGGAGTGGCTGTCAGAAGCAGCAGATTAGTAGTGCCAGCACTGAGCCCCAATGACAAACCTGGTGGGGGGGGGAAGGGGGTGCTGGGGAGACAGCATAATGGTTATGCAAAATACTTTAGTGCCTGAGGCTCTGAGATCCCAGGTTCAGTCTTTAGCACCATCATAAACCAGAGCTGAGCAGTGTTTTGGTTCCTTTCTCTATCTCTCTTATTAAAGTAAGTACACACACACACACACACACACACACACACACACACACACACACACGAGGGATTTAGAGCTAGAGTAGCTCCTGCTATAGCCTTTTCTTCCTTTTTTACCTTCCTACTTTTCTTCTAGCAGAGGCAGAGGAGAGAGAGAAAAAAATAGAGAAGAGAGGGGAGGAGAGAGGGGAGGGGAGGGGAAGGGAGGGGGAAGGGAGAAGAGAGGAGAGGAGAGGAGGGGAGGGGAGGGGAGGGGAGGAGAAGGGAGGGGAGGGGAGGAGAAGGGAGGGGAGGGGACGGGAGGGGAGGGGAGGGGAAGGGAGGGGAGGGGAGGGGAGGGGAGGGGAGGGGAGGGGAGGGGAGGGGAGGGGAGGGGAGGGGAGGGGAGAGGAGAGGAGAGGAGAGGAGAGGAGAGGAGAGGAGAGGAGAGGAGAGGAGAGGAGAGGAGAGGAGAGGAGAGGAGAGGAGAGGAGAGGAGAGGAGAGTCAGGTAGTGGCACACCTGGTAGAACACACATACTACTATGTGCAAAGACCTATGTTCAAAACCCAGGTCCCCACCTGCATCAAGGAAGCTTCACAACTGGTGAAGCAGTGCTGCAGGTTTCTCTCTTTTCCACTCTCTATCTCCTTTGCTGTCAATTTCTCTCAGTCTCTATAAATAAAAGCACATTAATAAATACATTTTTAAATATTTATTTATTCCCCTTTGTTACCCTTGTTGTTTTATTGTTGTAGTTATTATTGTCATAATTGTTGGATAGGACAGAGAGAAATGGAGAGAGGAGGGAAGACAGAGAGGGGGAGAGAAAGATAGACACCTGCAGACCTGTTTCACTGCCTGTGAAGCAATTGCCCTGCAGGTGGGGAGTCGGAGGCTCGAACCGGGATCCTTAGGCTGGTCCTTGCGCTTTGCACCACCTGCGCTTAACCCACTGCGCTACCACCCAACTTCCAATAATAAATATTTTAAAAAGAAATAAAGAGAATGTGAAAAAGCTACATCACTGAAGTTTCCTTCAATGAGGTAGGAGCTGGAACTGAACCTGGGTCACAATCATGACAAAACAATACATTATCCAAGCGAGTTATTCCAGCAGCCCAGTATTCTGTTTGTACAGATTCAGGAGAGGTCAACTCAGCCAGGTCCTACGTTCTATGGTTTCCCTGCCATTTTTAGACCACCCACTGGCCGTCATTAGCCCATCTCTCAGAATTGCCTCTCAGGAGCAGAGTTGCAGTCCTCACTGTGGAGGGTGAGAGATTTGTAGGATTTGAGCACCTTCTTCAACCAGGTGCTGGATCAAAGCGGCACAGAGCTCTCCCAACCCTAAACATCCTGGCCCAGGGAGAGCTACAGTGATTCCTTGGTAAGAGACCAAGCAATAGCAATCTACACCTATTATAGTCACTATGGAAAAACAAACAAACCCTGAGCCTTTTATAGCCAGACGTAGCAAATGTATGCCTATGTGAGACAGGTGCACATACATATCCACAAGAAATCTCGGGCAGGACCCTGTAGCCTCAGTCTAGTAACAGGCAATTCAAACACTACTTGCCGGACTGATTTTACAAAAAAGACTATGTCCTAATGTCTCCAAGCTTCCCGGGAGAGTCACAGAAGCCAGCAGTACCACAAGACAGTGTAAGATTAAGATTTGCCCTCAGATGTCTGGTTGGGGTGCTGGGTCTATCACCTACTAGCTGTGTGAGGCCAAATAAGATGTTCAGATTCCCCAGGCCTTAGTTTCTTTTGTGTAATGGGGAGGTAGGATATGTCTCATGGGATGGTGGTGAGGATTAAATTTGGTAATGTCTGTAAGGCACAGAGGATAGAAGCTTAAGATGTTTGTCCCATAGGCAGAAAATAAAGATAAATAGAAAGTACATAAAAATGCATTGATATTGAAAGAAAAGGGTGACCCCCACCAAAAAAAGATGATTGTGCAAATTCTTTTTTTTTTTTTTTGCCTCTGGGGTTATTGCTGGGGCTCGGTGCCTGCACCACCGAATACACTGCTCCTGGAGACTATTTTTTTCCCTTTTGTTGCCCTTGTTGTTTTATCATTGTTGTGGTTGTTATTATTGTTGTTACTGATGTTACAGTTGTTGGATAGGACAGAGAGAAATGGAGAGAGGAGGGGAAGACAGAGAGGGGGGAGAGAAAGACAGACACCTGCAGACCTGCTTCACCACTTGTGAAGTGACTCCCCTGCAGGTGGGGAGCTGAGGGCTCCAACAGAGATCCTTACTCTGGTCCTTGTGCTTTGCACCGCCATATGCGCTTAACCTGCTGCACTACTGCCCAACTCCCTGATTGTCCAAATTCTTAGCATTCACTGCTTTTGATATATAGGAGCAGCAGAATGTACATGGGTTCTGGGCTTCTCCCACAGGGCACCTGCTGACTTTATGAGGTATGGACATGTTCTTGTATTATTGTCTTAACAGCCACAGAAGGATGGATGTGGGGAGAAGGGGGTTAAGGGTAATGGTTCTGGAAGAGCACTGACCTCTTTCAAATGTAGGAAGGTTAAAATTGCAATGTCAGGGTCAGAAGAGGGTTTGACAAAAGAATCCCATAGGCCCAGTCATTTTCCTGGGAATGGAGGTAGGGTGGGGAACTATCCAGAATGGAGCTATCACTTTCAGGACATGACCCCTCAAAGTGTCCCATGAATTACAGGACAGTTGGAGCAAGGCACAGCTCTACCTCAATAGTGTCCTCAGCTGCCTCCCATTTCTGCTGGCTGCTTTCTTGTCATCAGCAAACCACTGGGTTGGACTTTCTATTCCATTCAACTGCTGTGTGTCTCTTGACAGGGGGAGTTTAATCTACTTACATTTACAGTAATTGTTGGTAGGGCAGGATTCACTGTTCTTTATTTTGTTGTTGTTGTTGTTCAATGTTTTTGTTCATCTTAAGAGTTCTTTTGTAACCTGTTTCAGTCTTGCTGTCTTCACTAGTGCTTTCTTGATTTTTTTTTCCACTGCTATGATTTGATTCTTTCTCTTTTCCTTCTGTGTTATTTCCATGGGTATTTTTTACATATAATATCTTATAAGTGTGACAGTATATTTTAAGGTGCTAACAACTTAAGTACAATCACATACAAAAACTCAACACTCACTACCCAGTCCCTGTCATACTTTATGCTACTATTATTATCACAGTACATATCATTTACACTGTGCCTCTATCACAATATTTTAGAATAGTGATTTTAACACTATCTCTTACAGCTTTTTAAAAATTTTTATTTATTTATTATGGGTAGAGACAGAGAGAAATTGAGATGTGAAGGTGAATTGAGAGAAAGAGCGGCAGAGAGACACCTGCAGTCCTGCTTCAACACTCGTGAAGCTTTCCTCCTGTAGGTGGGGACCAGGAGCTTGAACCCAGATCCTTGCACACTATAGTGTGTGCTCTTAACCAGGTGTGCCCCCACCTGGCCCCCACTTAAAACTTTAATACTAGACTTAGAAGTGATGTGCCCACTGTCATAACAGCATTCTGCATTCCTCTATATCAGATTGATATACCTTTATCTATAAGTTACATGCTTTCATAGATTATGATGTTACTGTTGAGTGCAACATGAAGAATTCCCTTTAGCATTTAATGTCGGTTAGGTTTAGTGATCAACTCCAGCCTTAGCTTACTTGGAAAGACACTAGCACTCCCTCATTTGTGACAGAAAGTTTCAAGAGATGCTGTTTCTCTTGGAGGACTCTGAATACAGCAGCATCTAAGAGATACATTAGCACTTCTTTTTTTTTAACTTTTTATTTATAAAAAGGAAACATTGACAAAACCATAGAATAAGAGGGGGTACAATTTCACACAATTCCCATCACCAGACTTCCGTATTCCATCCTCTCCCCTGATAGCTTTCCTATTCTTTAACCCTCTGGGAATATGGACCCAAGATCATTGTGGGATGCAGAAGGTTGAAGGTCTGGCTTCTGTAATTGCTTCCCCACTGAACATGGGACATTAGCACATTAGCACTTCTAAAGTCCAGCGCAATGCACTCCAAGATATTGAAGGGAAAAAAACTAGATTTCTCTCAATTCCAAAGATATATATAATGAATATTACTCAGAAAAAGGAGATTCTGCAATCTATGACTTCCCACAGATGAACACTGAGGACATTATGGCAAGCAAAATTAGACAAACATAGGACAAACACCTCATGATTTCACTTGCATGTGATTTCTGAAATAGGCAAAGTCTTAGAATCAAAGAGTAGAATAGCAGTCACCAGGTAGGGAAATAAATGGAGTTGCTTATCAAGGGGCATGTGGGTTCATTAAAGCATGAATTGGCCCTATAAGTTAGCTGTGAACCTGCAGTCAATAATCTTTGGTTGTGCCCTTACAGAGACAGACCTCACGTTAAGTATTCCTACCATGACAAAAACACTCTTTCAAAAGCAAATAAATAAATAAGTAAACGAGAAAACACATGAGGACATAGTGGGCTTGAAAAGCTCTATTCTGCTTGACTTAAAAAAGGAAGCCAAGAAGGTAGACCAGTTGTTGCATGTGATTGACCGGCTCAAGGGAACTTATTTCCATCATCTCTCCACTTTTGTGTATGATTAAAATCTTCTATACAAAACCCTTACTTATGAGGAGGAGGGGAAAGTACACCTTATTAGCCTGAAAGTCAAGAGCTTGACTGAATCATCCTGGAAGAAGCAGCCAGGACCAAGGTTTACCAGAAAGAAGCCACCTCAGTGAACAGTCAGGAGGACACTGTGATGTTGGACTCTGACAATATGTTTGGTTTCTTTTAAGGGCACTGAGGTCACAACAAATAGGAGGGGTCACTATACTATTTGTCCCAATTATGGGTGGACCTATGTTATACATTTTGTGTTTTTTCATTTCATCACCACAATAGCCCTGAGGTACCCATGACTTCCCCCCATTCTACAGGTGGGGGAATTGACCCTCTGGCCACCAGAAGGGAGTACCTGCAAGGGGGAAGCTTCATAAGTGATAGAGCAGTGCTGCATCCCTCTACCTTTTTCTCTTTATCTTTCTCTCTCTTTCTCTCTCCTCCTCCCACCCTCCCTCCCTCCGTCTGTCTTTTCCACTTTCTACCTTTAAAAAAAAGTGTCCATAGATAGCTACTTAGCTCTGGTAATAACTATTGTGGCAAAAATAAATTAGCATATAATCTGGAAAAAATTGGAACCTTTATGAGACCTATAAGTTAAAGGAACTGAGCAATCCAAGTGCAAACGGATGGGGTCAGATGGCATTACAGCAGGTAGAACACATGTGTTGCTATGTGGCAGGACCCAGGTTCAAGTCTTAAATTGTAAGGAAGTAGTGGAGCAGTGCTGAAACTGTCTCTCATTCTCTTACTCTCTATCTCTGTCTCAAACCCTCTATTAAAAAATTTAAAAAAAACCACCAGGAGCAATAGAATCATGCAGATTCTAAGCCCCAGAGATAACCCTGGTGGAAAGAAAAGAGAGAGAGAGAGAGAGAAAGGGAGGGAGGGAGGAAGGGAGGGAGGGAGGGAGGAAGGAAGGAAGGAAGGGAGGAAGGAAGGAAGGGAGAGATAAGAGAAATAGCAAGAACATCTGGGTGGTGTTCCACCCCCCACCCCACCCTCACCTGCACAGAAGTCACCTGGATATTAGGAACCAGAGTAGCTGCCTGTCACCCCACCAGGTCTAACATTCCAGAACTCTCTATGACTCCCCTATACGTGTGAGCTGACTGGTGAAGCCTCAGATTCCTGACTGCTGCTTGGAGAGAGTGTCACCCTGATCACATGAAGCCATCAGAACAGTGCCAGGCACGCCGGAAACCCTGCATCTGATAAACATGAGAGGAGGAGGCAAATGTCGTCCTGCATCTGATAAACATGAGAGGAGGAGGCAAATGTCCTGAGACAAAAGAGGGGTGAGCGAGCTCCAGACTCCTGGTCTAAGTCTAAGACTTAATGGAACAATAGGCACAGAGCCTCAGCACATCTGCGCACAGGGACATCTCTGGATAAACAGGAGCTGTTATCACTGTTGCTCTGATTGTTGTTATTATTACTATTCCCAGGCCTGCACGGCAACAGAGAAGAAAATCAGCACAGATCTTGCTGGGCAGCCCAGGGGCTGAGGCACAGGGCGCAGGATGGGAGGCTGAAGGCTGAAGAGGACAGCATGGGGAGGAGGAGAGGAGGTGCAGGGAGAGGAGGAGGGAGGCCCTGCCCGGGTAGAGCTTGGCAGCCGCCCCTTGGAGCAAGAAAGCCTGAGCAGAGCCAGCTCCGCAGGCCTCAGAAGTCAGGCCAGAATTCAGTTCCCGGCATTCCGGCCCCAAGTCCCCAGCCAGGCCCGCTGCCCAGGGCGCTCAGATTCTTCCAGGGCCCGGGATGTGCTTCCAAAGCAGCTCATCCCAGACTCAGCCCAGAATTCCTTGGCCAGCCAGGGGCCTGTCTCCACAAGGTTGACACAGCCCAGCTGCTGAGGCGCCTTCGCCGGCACCCCCTCCAGGGCCCCGACCAGCTCCAGAGAGGACAAGCCTGAAATGGCCCATGTCTATAGTTCCTGTCCCTGCAGTGCACGGCTCCAGCCAGTCCCCTTGGGCCCTCAGTACCTGACTGGCAAAAGACACCAGGCTTCCCTATTCTGAAGCCACAGCCCATGACAGGCTCTGCTTTGAGAACATAGCCAAAAAATGAAGTCTGATCTCTAGCACACTGTGAATGTAGCAGCGTCCTCACTCTTCAAGGAAGCTAAAAATGTGTCCCTGCTGGGACCCTCTGACCAGTCCTTTCACCAGGAGCCCTGAGCAGCCAGCCTGTGAACACCTTATATGCACTCTTGGGACCTTCATTCGGTGTCTGGGACCCATGACCACTTCAGACAACAGCCTGGAACTGCTAGGGACACGAGTGCCACAGGATGGCAGCAAGGTGTCTCAGGGAAAGACAGGCCCAGCAGGGATACTCCAGATGGAACAGACCCCTTGGCTCACACATGGAAGTCAAACAAAAGAAACCTGATCTTCTGACCTGGAGGTCAAAAGCAAGGGAGCCTGCTGACCCAGGGTCACTTGGAAGTTGTCTGAGTGACAGAAGCTAGTGATACCTAGCAAACACTCTCCCATATGCTTCGAGATCAGACGAGATCGGGCATGTTTAGCGTGGTAGGGCCGTAGACTCCCATATGCTTTACAAGTACCTCCTGATGTCTTTGCAACACACCTTGAAGGTTGTGCCCATTTTACAGATAAGAAAACTGAGACACTGAATGACTAGTGGCAAAAGTTACACATTTGGAAAGTGGTGATTCCAGGTCCCCTGGTCAAGAAAGAGACCTTCAGACAAACCATCTGCATTCAGGGCCCCATGTGTTTGCATCTGCCTGGGCCCACAGCTTCTATGGTGGCCTCCCACAGGGGACTGGGCTTAGCCTTGTCATATGCTCCACCCAGAGGGACTGCAACAGTGTGGCCTACTCCAGGACTGCCTGAGGCACTTGGACCTGCCACTTCCTCCCTCAGACACGTCATCGTGAGGAGGGCTACCAGGCCTGCCGCCAGAAGAGCACAAAGCAGCGCCACACTGTTTTGTAGGATACTGAGGTCAGTAAGGAACTCCAAAGTTGGGCAGCAATGTCTCATCACACTCTAAGCCACCCACGGGGTGACAGCATCACTCAGTGCATCTCCCAGAGTGTGTTTCCACTGTTGAGTACAGGTGAAGGAGTCACTTGGTCCCAGCTGATTCTTTATTAGAGCAGGTAGTAGGGGTGCCTGGTCAAGTAGTTAGCCCAGGTCTAAGCACCAGCACCACATGGGAGGGTGCTTTGGCACCAAAGGAAGCTTGGGCGCTGTGGTGTGTCTCTGTCTTTCTTTGTGTGTGTGTGTCTACCTGGATGACAAAAGGTCCGGAACGATGAAATCGCATACATGAAAGGTTCTACTTTTTCTTTTTCTTTGGTCATCTGAAGGGCTTGCGTCATTCCAGGCCTACATTTCTAGGTCAAAAAAAAGAGAACCAGAGATAGAGGGAAAGAGACCATGATACAGAAGCTTATCCCCTGTGTGACAGGGGCTGGGCTCAAACTGGGATGTGCACATGGCAAAGCAGGCACAGTACCAGGTGAACTCTCTTGTGTGCCCTAAATAAATAAAGGCAGACAGGGTGAACAGTGATACTGTTTTGAAGAAGAAGCCCATCTCCCTCAAAGGCCTTGCCAGAAATGAGAGAGCATCACCCAATGTCTGCAGTAAGATTGGGGCTGGAACCCTAGGACACACCTATGAGCACCGAGTTGAACCTGTGGGCAGGACCCTCCTCACTCATCACACCTGGGCACCATGTTCTCACCTAGACAATGAGCTGTTCTGCTCCCTCCCCTTTGTTCTCCTGAGGCCCAGCCTCCCACCTCTGCCATGTAAACTCACCCACCACACTTAGAGGTGTCTGACCTCTTAAAGTTCAGGATGCTGTGCAACTCTGTTGCTTGTGATGAGTCTCTGGACCAGCTGCTGCCTGATGGGAGGCTGGGGCTGTGGTCATCCAGAGTTCATGGGGAGTTAGAACACCCCACAACACTCCTCATCTGGCATAGCTACAAGGGCAGGCATGGCTGAGCCACTGAAGCTGCTAGACCTCTCTCTTCTCCTTTCTCCATGGAAGCTAGACATGGGCACTAGATCAGTAACAACAGGGTTTACAGTTACTGGTATTTATATACTTTTCCCATATTTGGGAGCTACTCTCTACCCTAATTCAGCTTTCTACGACTATTCCCAACTCTGACACCATCTTTCCAGACAATACTTTTGGCCCACCTATGTTAGCTGTTGGGCTCAGGCAAAAATTAGTAAATTCTTGGACCCCTTGGAACAAACCTAAAATAGACTTCCTAGCTTCTTCCAACATGAAGACCCCAAATCTCATCTGTTTTATTCTTACCTTTAGGTTCCTGATTATTAGACAATTTGTTCTGCTTTATATCTTAATGCTTTTCAGCCACCAGGTTTCAGATGCTAACATGATGCCAACCTGACTTCCCTGGGCAGACGACCCCACCAATATGTCCTGGAACCCCACCTCCCTAGAGCCCTACCCCATTAGGGAAAGAGAGAGATGGGGGTATGGATCAACCTGCCAACACCCATGTTCAGTGGGGAAGCAATTACAGAAGCCAGACCTTCTACCTTCTGCACTCCATAATGATCGTGGGTCCATACTCCCCAGAGCAATAAAGAATAGGAAAGTTTCCAATGTAGAGGATGGGATACAGAACTCTGATGGTGAGACTTGTATGGAATTGTACCACTCTTACCCCACAATCTCATCAATCATTATTAAATCACTTTTTAAAAAAAGTTTTACTCTTTGCAGGTGCTTCCTCTCTCCATGTGCCTACTCCAAACAGACTGATAGGTTTCTCCGGCACCAGCCCCCAGGCTTTCAAAAGCACAACAGCAGAAGGTGCTGGGCCTTCTTAGGGGTCCTTTCTAGTGCCTTCCCGGGGTCTACTTGGGCTCAGGAGAGGGGATCTGACTCAATCTGTGCCTGGGTGGGAGTGGGGCACAGAAGGTGCAGCCACATTAGCCCACTACCTCTTACCTCCCGCACGCACATAGCCTCCTGGGCAAGCCAGTAGCAGCACACACCCTGCAGCAGAGCAACAATACATTTTGATATCTTAATCCTCACTTGGCAGCAGGCCTGGGATGGGCCTGCACCACACATGTTGTAAGCACATGTACATTCCCCCCAGAACCATTGACAGTTCAGGGGTGAACACTAAGGCAGAAGGCTGCCAGCTTGCAAGTCCCAGAACCCAGTTTCACCAGAGGTCTCCGAGGCTCCTTCCAGAATGAAGTGAGGTTCCCAAAGAATAGCACTGTTCCTGTCCCTGCACACACAGTGACAGCTAGCAGGTCTAAGGCCACCACATTCTTTGTGAAGTCCTCACTCTGCAAATGAGCAGGACTGGGGCTCCCTAGACCCTGGTGAGGCAGCCTCTGCTCTCCCACAGGACAGAAGAAATCTCATCTCAGCAAGAGCTCCAAGAAGAGGTCTGAGGGACTGCTGTTGGGAGGGCAGCCCTGGGAGAGCCCTTAATCGGTTAACTAAAACCACATTTGGGGCGTAATTAGCAGACAGCTCTGCATTCATGATCTGAGGCCCATCGGTGCTAATGGGCTAATTAGCTCAGACATCCTTGGGCGGGCAATGCACCCTGGGCTTTGCAGAAACATCCCAGAGAGCCCAGCTCATCTAGCCTGGCATCTGGTCTGGGAGCTGAGGAACTACACAGTCAGGTAGAGACAGAACCAAGACTGAGCAAAAAGATGCTTTGCAGAGGGCTGGGAGACAATATAGTGGTTTGTAAATGACTCCTGCCAAAGACCCCCAGGTCCCATTTTCAGTCCCCAGCACCACCAAAAGCCAAAGCTGAAGTGCTCTTCTCTCTCTCTCTCTCTCTCTCGCCTCCAGTCCCCACCTGCACGGGGGGATGGTCCCCAAACAGTGTAGAAGGTCTGCAGGTATCTCTCCCTCTTTTCCTATCTCCCCTCCCCCTCTCAATTTCTCTGTCCTATCATGTAAAAAGAAAAAATGAAGAAAAGGGGGGAGAAGTGGCCCCCTAGGACCAGTGGGTGCACATAAACAAACAAACAAACAAACAACACCTTCCAGTATTCTCAGGTCAGAGACAGGCAACACACATTCTTGCCTCCCCCAGGCCCTACTCCTTCAGGCCTATGAGTTCAGAGACTGAAAGCTGCTGGAGAACAGCCATGCATCACCCAGGATCAGAAAGCAAGTCACCAGCTCTGTGGAAACCCACAAAGTACCCAGAGCCACAAGCCAACCACAGACAGAGGGCACTAGCTGTTGAGTCGGCTGTCAATCCAAGACACTGCAAAGCAAAAAACAGTGGCAGCCCCCATCCCCCAACCCCTGACCCTGGATAGCAATGAAGACCAGAAAGGGATGGCCAGAGCGAAGGAATACTGAGTTATACTGAAAGTCCCTATGCCAGAGTTATTATGTGTCGGAGCAAGAGTAAAGGCTCCAAGAAGTCCTGCAGTGTGTTTAACTGGTTATTATAGCTACTACTTCCCAAACTTGTTTTAGCCTAAAAACTGCCACCCCCAATTCTTGATGGGATACTACTGATAATTTGAGCAATACTGTTTTAAAGACTGGGTGGCTGTGTACCTGGTAGAGTACACATGTTACAATGCTCAAGGATCCAGGTTCAAGCCCCAGTCTCTATCTGTAAGGGGTAAGCTTTATGAGTGGTGAAACAGTACTGTAGATGTCCCTTTCTCTTTCTCTATCACCCCCTTACCTCTCAATTTCTGTCTCTATCCAAAACAAACAAAGTGCCTAAAGAAACAAAGCATTATAGAAGAGGGGGGAGAGAGGAGAGGGAGAGAGAGAGAGAGAGAGAGAGAGAGAGAAGACCATAGCACATGTAATATCAAGGATTGAAATCAGAACCTCATGCTTGAAGGTCCATTGTTTAATCCATTGTGCCAACTCCCAGGCCACTGTTGACCCCTTTTTTTCAACTGAGTGGGTCAAGTATAATATTCCCCTGGGGGGGGGACTGGAGTGTGGAGGGGGGGAGCAGCTAGATCTGTGCTGCCCATTTGTAACCTCTGCCAAAGGGAAGGGAATAAGTAAATCTCTCCTGAAATGGGCGCTATTGCCTATTCCCCCTGCTTCTCTGGCCCCAGGAGCCCTCAGGGAAGGAAGCAGTGCTATACGGTTGCAGTGCTATACGGTTGAAGTGTTCTCATCTGCTGCACCCACTATAGCCCCTGTCTGCAGGTGCGCTGAGAGTGTCCCAAAGCTGCAGCCTGTGTCTCTGCTGCAGCTCCCCCATCATCACAAAGCACTAGCCCCCCCTTCCTGTGTTGGCTCTGGCACCCACAGGAAGGTCTGGGTTGTGAGCCTGGCACAGTGGGAGCCCAGAGTTGCCAATCTTTCAATGGAGCCAGTCACAGTGCCACGACAGAAAGTTCACTTGCAAAAAGATCTACAGGGGCAGGCACAGCCCAGGGGACAGACAGAACGCATGCGTGTAGCATGGCGGCAGACGTTCCTACACAACAGGGCAGTCCCTGAGACCTCACAATAGACCACATGATGTGCAGTCCATCCTGAGTTTGAATGTCTACTGATTTATTTTTACAGATGAGGTCCGGGGACTTAGAATAACTGATTTCTGTAGGGGAGCACAAGCAGCACTTGCATTCCCTCTGAGAGCGAAAGGCATTGCCCCTCTCCCAGAGAGTAGGGCGATACAAAAATGGTGACTCAGACCCAGAACAGTCCTGCAGTCCAACCAAGCTGCCCAGGATGACCTGCAGGCCATTTCCCTAACCATGTAAGATGAGATGTTGTTCTTACACATTTCTCAGGATCTGACGACCAGCCACAGCCATGCAAGAAATGCAGTGGCAGCCAATCAGAACCTGGGTGTAAGTCTCTCAGCAAAGGCCCAGCAACCCCCAAGAAGCAAAACCAAGTCACATGGGAAAAGAGGCAGAATTTTCTGGAACATGGAGCCAGATATGGTCAGCCAAGAAGCCAGAAGTCAACAGCAAAGAAGGTCCAGGCACCAAAAGCCCCATGCAGAGGCATAAGACCTCAGGCTGTAGTAGAAGTAGCGGCAAGGTCCCAAAGATTTATGCCCCCATCTTCCACAGTGGAGCTATCACTGGAATTACATTCCCCAGCATCCTTTGCATTGTGGGGCCACGTGATCATGCACAATGTGTTAGGGTGTAGACAGGGATCATGGAATCTAGTAGAGTTCTTTCCACTCTCTCATTCTCCTTTCACCAGTCAGCAGTAGAGAACCAAGAGAAGTTGGCTGATGAATGAGCCACAAGATAGAAGGAGCCTGGGCCCCTAAATCATGCCAGAGCCAGGTGCTGGCTCACCTAGTTGAGTGCACACATTACCATGCACAATGATCCAGGTTCAAGCCCTTGGTGCCCACCTTCAGGGGGAAAGCAAGCTTCCTGAGTGGTGAAGCAGGGCTGCAGGTGTCTTCTTCTCCATCTCTATCTATCTGGCCCTTGCCTCTCAATTTCTCACTGTCTCTATAAAAAAATTAAAATACAGGGGTTCCCAGAAGATGGCAGACTGAGAAGCTGCTAGTGGCTTGAGCTCTGATCACATCTTCTGGAAACGGTAGGATTTTCTACCTTTAGTAGGCAAGTCAATAAGGGGTCCTAGCGGTGACACCAAGGAGGTGACTATAACTTAATTTGGGTCAAGAATTAGAGTAGAGGTGGTGCAGACTAGTGGGCAGGCTGCTCCAGACTTCCCAGGCGGCGGCAGGCAAGGCGGGTGCGCCGGGCATTGTCCTCAGCCCGGGAAGGCGATCCTCCGCCGGTTGCAGAGCGCTGCTGGGCAGCCAGCAGAGGATCGGGAGGGAGCACTGTAGGTCGGGGCTTTCTCTTGGGAGTCTCCGGGGACCACCACGACCCTGAGGGTGGATCCGAGGACTTCTTGAGTATAGCTCTCATTGGATCAAAGGACTTGGAGCTAGTTTTCATCTTTGAGAAATCCTTTAAAAAAGTCTGGAGGGGGGGGTTTCCCAGAAGATGGCGGACTGAGAAGCTGCTAGTGGCTGAGCTCCGACCACATCTCCTGGAAACGGTAGGATTTTCTGCCTTTAGCAGGCCAGCCAATAAGGGGTCCTAGCGGTGACACCAAGGAGGTGACTATAACTTAATTTGGGTTAAGAATTAGAGTAGGGAAAAAAGGGGGAAAATTTTTTTTTCTTCCTTTTAATTTTCAAGCATACCTCCCGCCCCCCCCCCATAAGCAGTCCCTGGGGATCAGCTCCTAGCAGGATCCCCCACACTACCAAACAGGGTGCTTTTTTGAATTCACTGATACACATATGGGAATTTCCTTACACTGCTCTTCAATTACAGCTCTTTTTCTTATCTTCTCCCTTTTCTCTCTCTTGTCTCTCTCTCTCTCTCTTTTTTAAATCTTGTCATACACTTCTTCCTTCCTTCTTCTTTGCCTTTCTGAATTTGTGAATTATTTTGGGGAAGAAATCTGACTCAGAGTGGACTCTCTATGTGTGTATCTCTGCTCTAGTTCCCTTTCCCCTCTTGTTACCCCTAGAATATACAGTGGATAGTAGATTTGCATAACTGTCTATTCTTGCTATCCTTTCTTTCTTTTCTCTTTCTTCACTGGGATTTGGTTACTATTTTTTCACGGACTAGAGAAATTGTTTGGCTAACTGGTAACGATTAAACTACTTCAATACTTACTTCAGTTGCTACTGTAATTCCTGAGGTTGGTGAGTGCAATTGTCATAAAGGTATTTAGTACAGTGTTACTTGTACTCAAGACACAACAACTGAGGAACAACAGAGCATAAAAAAAAAGAAACACATAAATTAAAAAAATGGGTAGATCAAAAACAAATAAAACTGCTATTGCAATGAATGAAGACAAGAGCCCAGAAGAAACTACAAATCAGGCAGAAGTGACCATAGATAAGAAAAGTATGCAAGCAATAATAAACTTATTAATCACAGAAATGAAAACAACATTGGAGGAAAGGAATGGCAGTATTAGGGAAACAACAGTTGAGACCCCCAAGGAAAATACTGATTATCTTGAGGCAATTAGAGAACTGAAAGCTGAAATAGCTGTAATGAAGAAAGAAGCTGAGGCAAGGGAAAGCAGACTAACAGAAGCAGAAAACAGAATTAGTCAGACAGAGGATGAGTTAGAGAAAACTAAAAAAGAGGTGAAAGAGCTCAAAAAGAGATTGAGAGACACTGAAAACAACAACAGAGACATATGGGATGATCTCAAAAGAAGTAACATTCATATAATTGGACTGCCAGAGGAAGAAAGAGAGGAAGGGGAAGCAAACATTCTAGAGGAAATAATAGAAGAAAACTTCCCAGACCTGAAAAACAGAAAGGATATCAAGATTCAAGAGGCCCAGAGAGTACCAAACAGAATCAACCCAGACCTGAAGACACCAAGACACATCATAGTCACCATGAGAAGAAGTAAGGATAAAGAAAGGATCCTAAAGGCTGCAAGAGAGAAACAAAAAGTCACATACAAGGGAAAACCCATAAGATTATCTGCAGACTTCTCCACTCAAACTCTAAAAGCCAGAAGGGAGTGGCAAGATATCTATCGAGCCCTGAATGAAAAAGAGTTTCAACCAAGGATAATATATCCTGCTAGACTTTCATTCAAACTAGATGGAGGGATCAAAACCTTCTTAGATAAACAACAGTTAAAGGAGGCAACCATCACCAAGCCGGCCCTGAAAGAGGTTCTAAAATACCTCTTATAAACAAGAACATCACTATAATACTTGCAATATATCAGAGCAAACAAATTTTTTTTAACAATAGCACTACAATACATTAAATCCATAATATCAATAAATGTCAATGGCTTAAACTCACCCATCAAAAGGCACAGGGTGGGGGGATGGATCAGAAAACATAACCCAACCATATGCTGCTTGCAAGAATCCCATCTGTCACAACAAGATAAACACAGACTTAAAGTGAAAGGATGGAAAACTATCATACAGGCTAACAGACCACAAAAAAGGGCAGGAACAGCCATTCTCATCTCAGACACGATAGATTTTAAATTAAATAAAGTAATAAAAGATAGGCAAGGACATTACATAATGATTAGAGGATCAATCAGCCAAGAAGACTTAACAATATCTATGCACCCAACGAGGGACCATCTAAATACATTAAGCACCTACTGAAAGAATTTCAAAAATACATCAATAGTAATACAATAATAGTGGGAGACTTCAATACCCCACTCTCACACTTAGATCAACAAAGCAGAGAACCAATAAAGATACAAGAGAATTGAATGAAGAGATCGACAGACTAGACCTCTTGGACATTTTCAGACTCCTCCACCCAAAAAAACTGGAATACACCTTCTTTTCAAATCCACATAACACATACTCAAGGATAGTTAGGCCACAAAGACAGCATCAATAAATTCAAGAGCATTGAAATCATCCCAAGTATCTTCTCAGACCACAGTGGAGTAAAACTAACATTTAACAACAAACAGAAAATTATTAAAAGACACAGAATTTGGAAACTAAACAACATGCTACTTAAGAACCATTGGGTCAGAGACTCACTCAAGCAGGAAATTCAAATGTTCCTGGAAACTAATGAAAATGAAAACACAATCTATCAAAATATTTGGGACACAGCTAAAGCAGTACTGAGAGGGAAACTTATAGCCATACAATCACATATTAAACACCAAGAAGAAGCTCAAATGAACGACCTTATTGCACACCTCAAGGACTTAGAGGAAGAGGAACAAAGGAACCCTAAAGCAACCAGAAGGACAGAAATCACTAAAGTTAGAGCAGAAATAAACAACATCGAAAATAAAAGAACCATACAAAAGATCAATGAAGCCAAATGTTGGTTCTTTGAAAGATTAAACAAAATTGACAAACCCCTAGCCAGACTCACCAAACAAAAAAGAGAGAAAACTCAAATTAATAGAATTGTAAACGATGGAGGAGATATCATAACTGACAGCACAGAAATCCAGAGAATGCTGCGAAACTTCTATAAACAACTATATGCCACCAAGCTAGAGAATATGGAAGAAATGGAACAATTCCTAGAAACCTATGCCCTTCCAAAACTGAACCAAGAAGAACTACAAAATCTAAATGCACCAATCACAGACAAAGAAATTGAAACTGTTATTAAGAATCTCCCCAATAACAAAAGTCCTGGACCAGATGGCTTCACAAACGAATTCTATAAAACTTTCAGGAAACAGTTAATACCCATACTTCTTAAGCTATTCCATAAGATTGAAGAAACAGGAATACTCCCTTCCACCTTCTATGAAGCCAACATCACACCCTGATACCAAAAGATGATAGGGACAGAACAAAAAAGGAAAACTACAGACCAATATCTCTGATGAACACAGATGCCAAAATATTAAACAAGATCTTGGCCAACCAGATACAGCAACATATCAAAAAGATTGTTCATCATGACCAAGTGGGATTCATCCCAGGAATGCAAGGCTGGTTCAACATCCGTAAGTCAATCAATGTCATTCACCACATCAATAAAAGCAAAGCCAAAAACCACATGATTATCTCAATAGATGCAGAGAAAGCCTTTGACAAAATCCAACACCCGTTTATGCTCAAAACTCTACAAAAAATGGGAATAGATGGGAAATTCCTCAAGATAGTGGAGTCTATATATAGCAAACCTACAGCCAACATCATACTCAATGGACAGAAGCTGAAAGCATTCCCCCTCAGATCGGGGACTAGACAAGGTTGTCCACTGTCACCGTTACTCTTCAACATAGTATTGGAAGTTCTTGCCATAGCAATCAGGCAAGAGAAAGAAATCAAAGGAATACAGATCGGAAGGGAAGAAGTCAAGCTCTCACTATTTGCAGATGATATGATAGTATACATAGAAAGACCTAAAGAATCCAGCAGAAAATTACTGGAAGTTATTAGGCAATACAGCAAGGTATCAGGCTACAAAATCAATGTACATCAGTGGCATTTCTTTATGCAAACACTAAATATGAAGAAGAAGACATCCAGAAATCACTCCCATTTACTGTTTCAGCAAAATCAAATACCTAGGAATAAAGTTGACCAAAGAAGTGAAAGACTTGTATGCTGAAAACTATGAGTCACTACTCAAGGAAATAGAAACTGATACCAAGAAATGGAAAGATATCCCATGCTCATGGATAGGAAGAATAAATATCATCAAAATGAATATTCTCCCCAGAGCCATATACAAATTTAATGCAATACCCATCAAAGTTCCACCAAGCTTCTTTAAGAGAATAGAACAAACACTACAATCATTTATCTGGAACCTGAAAACACCTAGAATTGCCAAAACCATCTTCAGGAAAAGAAACAGAAATGGAGGCATCACACTCCCAGACCTTAAACTATATTATAAAGCCATCATCATCAAAACAGCATGGTACTGGAACAAAAATAGCCACACAGACCAGTGGAACAGATTTGAAAGCCCAGAAATAAATCCCAACACCTATGGGCATCTAATCTTTGATAAGGGGGCCCAAAGGATTAAATGGAAAAAGGAGGCTCTCTTCAATAAATGGTGCTGGGAAAACTGGGTTGTAACATGCAGAAGAATGAAATTGAACCACTTTATCTCACCAGAAACAAAAATCAACTCCAAATGGATCAAAGACCTAGATGTCAGACCAGAAACAATCAAATACTTAGAGGAAAACTTTGGTAAAACACTTTCCCACCTACACCTCAAGGACATCTTTGATGAATCAAACCCAATTGCAAGGAAGACTAAAGCAGAAACAAACCAATGGGACTACATCAAATTGAAAAGCTTCTGCACATCCAAAGAAACTATTAAACAAACAGAGAGAGCCCTCACAGAATGGAAGAAGAGCTTCACATGCCTTACATCTGACAAGAAACTAATCACCAAAATATATAAAGAGCTCAGCAAACTTAGCACCAAAAAAGCAAATGACCCCATCCCAAAATGGGCAGAGGATATGAACAAAACATTCACCTCAAAGGAGATCCAAAAGGCTAACAAACATATGAAAAACTGCTCTAGGTCACTGATTGTCAGAGAAATGCAAATTAAGACAACACTAAGATACCACCTCACTCCTGTAAGAATGGCATACATCAAAAAGGACAGCAGCAACAAATGCTGGAGAGGATGTGGGGACAGAGGAACCCTTTTACGTTGCTGGTGGAAATGTAAATTGGTCCAAGCCTCTGTGGAGAGCAGTCTGGAAAACTCTCACAAGGCTAGACATGGTTGTTGGTATGCATGAGACCCCTTCTGTTTCATTTGGTTTAAATCTCCCCTGCTTAACACTATTCTATTTACATAACGACTTCATTCTATTTACATAACCACTGTTAACAAGCACCTCCCTCCAGGGCATTGGTTCAATCCCCACTGTTTCATGATATGTTTTTGCTCCATCCCCCCTCCTTGTCACACCCTGATCCCTTCTTTATCACACCCTGATTTTCACCAGTCACTTTTCTCTCCACCCTCTCTATGTCACATCCTGTTTCCACCCTACTTGGGAAGTATATATAAAGACAGCATTGTGAGTTTTAGAGTACTGTACTGTAATTGAGTTTAACTTAGCTCGTCTTAGATTGTGCTGCGTCCTGCATCAATAAAGAGATACTGCATACAACCCAGCCATGAGTTCCTGGTCGTCTGTTACCCGCCCGTGAAGCCAGCCCGGAGAAAACAACATAACCCGTCGAAAACAACATATGGCGCAACAACGTGGGACCAGACCTGCGCAACTCCCAGATTTGCCTACCTACACACTATGGTCTTCTCTTCTACTTATGAAGAGGTTTGCCAAAGCCTCTACTGTTTCATTATGAGACAGTTTCTCTGTCTCTGGAACATTTTACTCTGGGCCACACTTCGGTTCCCTGACCGGGAACTTTGGCTTCTTATGACTGGGATCATAGAGCTTGGGAGATGCACGGAGATTTCTCCTTGGACTTTCTGGATTCCCTTGCCCATGTTTCCTGAGGAAAAGGACTACATTTTGCTCCAGGCCACAGTTTGGTTCTTTATGACCGTGATCGTAGACCTTGGGATATGCATGGGGATTTCCACTGGGACTTTCTGGACTTCTTCTCGAATGTTTCCCATGGAGAAGGACTACTCTAGTTTGAGGAGCATTCTCCAGTACCCTGGCAGTTCCCAAGTTTGGAGACACGTGGTTAGTTCTACTCTCCTGATTGGATTTTTTCTTCGATGGGAAGACACTTTTAAAAATGGGTGCCTGAAGCAATCCAGCCGGAACAGTCAGAAGCACCCTAAATGGAATTTCGAGGACCTTTTTGGACTAGGATGTCCTCCGGGGACTCTTAATTCTACATGGTGAGATCTTGATAATCTGGTTCAAGTTGCGTTTCATAAGAGAATGATTTGAATGACTGAATTTTTGTTTGACATTGACTTAAAAAAAAAAAAGCTGGACGCAGCCATGATTTCTAGAGACATCCGGAAACAATCCAAAAAATTGTTTTTTCCTCCTTTGATTTCTCTTTTACATCTTGACATGAATCTGAAACGTTTAATCCTGGAAACCGTATGAGTTATGGGTGGGGCAGATAGTGCAATGATTATGTTAATTATTCTCATGCCTGAGGCTTTTAACCGTGGTTCTTCTGTTTACCTTTCCACATTTTATTGAGTTTAAACTGTTTAAACAACCTTAAAATCATACTAGAAAGGACTTCCAATTATAATGGAGCTATCAATTATAGTAAACTTCTAATCTGCTACAAGTTTTGTTCAACAAGTAAGTGAATTTCAGCTGTCAAGTCTTCACATGAAAAAGCATCTACTCAAATGGAATTCCCGGAAATCCATTTGGACCCCTGTTCTCTGACATCGCCCCCGGAAGCCAATGATGTGACCTGGCACGACCTGAAGAAACAGATTCACAGACTCGAAAGCTCACTCTCTACAGAAAAGCAGAATTCTGGTGGCCGACATTCCCCATCGAGACAGACGTGCAGTGTTTCATCCTCTGGCATTTTCTTCTGTGGTCAGCTACTTTGGACTGACATCTCCATCGGACTTACTGGTACAAGCTGCTGTGTTTCTCAAAGACTAACTTCAGCCAATTGCATTGAGACTTTATAGACCATGTCCCCTCGCCTGCAGGCTCTGCCCCAGAGACAGAAAACTCCCCCTCCTTATTAGGTTATGCCCACAGAGGCATGAAGCGCCCCAAGAGGCAAGAGATGCCCACAGAGGCAGGAAACGCCCTTTGAGGCAAGAGATGCCCCCAGAGGCATGAAGCGTTCCCAGAGGCAAGAAATGCCCTTTCGCCTGCTAGGCCTTGCTCTTTGAGGCAAGAAACGTTCCCCTTGGCATCACACTGGTTATTGCTGTTCGCCTATTTTGTTTTCCATGTCATATGCCAGTTCTTTTGAAAACACCTGTACGATATAGGTTTCTGTTCACCCCACAATGGCCATTAGTTAAAAAGAAAGGGGGAATTGTTGGTATGCATGAGACCCCTTCTCTTTCATTTGGTTTAAATCCCCCCTGCTTAATACTATTCTATTTACATAGCCACTTCATTCTATTTACATAACCGCTGTTAACAAGCACCTCCCTCCAGGGCATTGGTTCAATCCCCACTGTTTCATGATATGTTTTTGCTCCATCCCCCCTCCTTGTCACACCCTGATCCCTTCTTTATCACACCCTGATTTTCACCAGTCACTTTTCTCTCCACCCTCTCTATGTCACATCCTGTTTCCACCCTACTTGGGAAGTATATATAAAGACAGCATTGTGAGTTTTAGAGTACTGTACTGTACTTTGAGTTTAACTTAGCTCGTCTTAGATTGTGCTGCATCCTGCATCAATAAAGAGATACTGCGTACAACCCAGCCATGAGTCCCTGATCGTCTGTTACCCGCCCGTGAAGCCAGCCCGGAGAAAACAACATAACCCGTCAAAAACAACACCTTCCATATGATCCAGTAATTCCTCTCCTGGGGTTATACCCCAAGGACTCCATAACACCCAACCAAAAAGAGGTGTGTACTCCTATGTTCATAGCAGCACAATTCATAATAGCTAAAACCTGGAAGCAACCCAGGTGCTCAACAACAGATGAGTGGCTGAGAAAGCTGTGGTATATATACACAATGGAATACTATGCAGCTATCAAGAACAATGAACCCACCTTCTCTGACCCATCTTGGACAGAGCTAGAAGGAATTATGTTAAGTGAACTAAGTCAGAAAGATAAAGATGAGTATGGGATGATCCCACTCATCAACAGAAGTTGAGTAAGAAGATCTGAAAGGGAAACTAAAAGCAGGACCTGATCAAATTGTAAGTAGGGCACCAAAGTAAAAACCCTGTGGTGAGGGGTAGACATGCAGCTTCCTGGACCAGTGGGGGGTGGGAGTGGGTGGGAGGGATGGGTCATAGTCTTTTGGTGGTGGGAATGGTGTTTATGTACATTCCTAGCAAAATGTAGACATATAAATCAGTAGTTAATTAATATGAGGGGGGAAATCAGTTGTACGTCTCAAAGTTTCTCTAAACACAAACTGAATCTTTTTAATATATAGGCTGTGTATTTGATATGCGGACTCTCTCAAAAGTCTAGACCAAGTAGATTAGAAGCATCCAATAGCAAAGCTATATACAAGATACGGGATACTGTACAGCAAACCCTACCAAAAGGACTTTTCAAAGTTAACCCAATTACCAAATAATGTGATGATTACATTAACTATCGATTGTCTTTTTGAACCCTAAGACAGCAGAGACCTCACATCTCCACTATAGAGCCCCTACTTCCCCCAGTCCTGGAACCCTTGGATAGGGCCCACTTTCCCGCATGCCTCTCCCAATCCATATCAAATAATATTGCATCTGCCGATCACAACCTAACCAACGCAACGATTGCCACCTCAACATGCTTCACCTCAGACTGTGTCCAGAGACTTCACGTGTGGAATGACAACCCTTCAGCTTCATTACTCGGGTGAGACCTTTCCTTTTATAGTACACTCTAATTTCATCTCAGGTGGTTCACTTTCTAACAAAGTCCCATAACCTAGATATACACCAGTTTCTGTGAGAGAGAGCTTATGTTCACACGTATCCATAAACTACTGCAAAATATATACCTGAAAGCAGAAGTACACTAGAGTTTGCAGTGAGTACCTCCCTAACACTTCCTCTCCACTATTCCAAGCTTTGGATCCATGATTGCTCAACAATTTGTTTGGCTTCGTATGTTAACTCTCTTTTCAATCACCAGGTTCCAGATGCCACCAGGATGCTGGCCAGGCTTCCCTGGATTGAAGACCCCACCAATGTGTCCTGGAGCTCAGCTTCCCCAGAGACACACCCTACTAGGGAAAGAGAGAGGCAGACTGGGAGTATGGACCGACCAGTCAATGCCCATGTTCAGCTGGGAAGCAATTACAGAAGCCAGACCTTCTACCTTCTGCAACCCTCAATGACCCTGGGTCCATGCTCCCAGAGGGATAGAGAATGGGAAAGCTATCAGGGGAGAGGGTGGGTTATGGAGATTGGGTGGTGGGAATTGTGTGGAGTTGTACCCCTCCTACCTTATGGTTTTGTTCATTAATCCTTTCTTAAATAAAAAATAAAAAAATTAGATACCCACACACGTGGGAATAAACATTTATTGGAACAGAAAAAAAAATAAAATACATTAAAATTTTTTTCAAAGTTACCTTCCAACCAAGATACCTGTCCCAAACTGACACTTAAGTGCCAAATTAAATTCTAGTGGGTTGAGTCACTGTGGCATCAACTACAGCAACTGGAGAGGGAAAAGAAAGAACAATGCCATGGATGGGAAAAACAAATCTTTACCAGGGTGAAAAAGCAATGCAAGGAAATCTTGCCTTGCTAAATCAGATCAGTTACCATCTCCTCCGCACAGCTCACCAGAATGCCCACAGGCAGCATGAACTTGAAGATGCCTGGGTGCTCTGTTATACTGACTGCCTTAATCAAAGACCCAGACAAATGCATGTTGTAAGTACCTGTGGAAACACAGCTTCACTATCTCCAGCAACAAGTGAGGGCGATGGGGTCAAAAGATTCCATGACCTGTCTAAGGTCACACAGTGGGAAGAGGCATTGCCGGGTGTGGATCTAAGTCTCTGTTTCTTTCAGCTACCCTTCTTGCTCTGGGATATTTTATACCTTCCCTCCCAAAGTCACATTCTGCTCACCTGGCCATAACTCCTGTTCCTCTCCCCAGATGCCTTCTGCTGGGACGTTGAGACTCTTCCCCATGTAGTCATCCACCAGCCTGCAGCCTCTCAGGCTAAATTCTGAGATCTCCCAAGTTGACTCAGCAAGCTCATTCCAGAGCTATTGTAGATCTCTGACCTGGTTCTTTTCACAAAGGGTTACCAAGTGGTCTATAACACAGCTTCTGCTAAGAAAACCACAGCTTGATTGCAGCAATTTAGCTGTGGATTAGCAGTCTTTTTTTTTTTTAATTGACTATTTATCAAACAGAGACAGAGAGAGAAATTGAGAGAAGGGGGAGAGAGAAAAAAAGATGCTACAGATGGAGATGAAGGGCTTAAACCCAGGTCCTTGCACACTGTAAAGTGTATGCTCAAACAAGTGCACCACCACCTGGCCGCCTTGGATTAAGCAATCTTAAACAAAAATAAAAAGATTTATTTTTATTAAAGAGTGTGTGTGAGATCAGAGCACTACTCAGCTCTGGTATATGCAGTGCCAGAGACTGGCACTTGGGCCTTCATGCATGCAAGTCCTGCATTCAACCACTGAGCTATGCCTCCCAGCCTGGCTTACTTCTCTCACCACTCATGAATTATAATGTCTAGTTACATCAGGACTCACTAACACTGGGAAGCTGGCTGTCTGGAAGAAGGGAGAAGAGGCAGCAGCCTGCTGCCTTCCTGTGATCTGACAAGGCAGCAAGGATCCAGCTGCTCCTCCCAGCTGCCTTGGGGCTCACTGAGCAGAATATAAATCTGTGGGCCACCAAGTAGCCATTGGCCCAGGACCTGGGAAGGGGCCTGGGAGGAACCAGGGCAAGTCAGCACATACTTCCAACTCTGAACAAAAGGCAGGAAGAAGCCAAGGAGTTGATGGCCAATCCCAGAAACTCAGAAAGTTCTAGAAGCCAACAAAAGGTTAGGTGGGCTCTGTAACCAAGTGGGGAGGTGGGTCCCAGATACTCTCCTAACAGCAGTGTTTCTCAAACTTAGCACTAACATGGTCAGAGAGAGACCTCTGCTGTGGGGTTGTACTGTGCTGAGCAGTTTTCCTGACTTCTCTGCACCAGGCACCAATAGCACCGTCTCTCCCAGCTATGACATCCAAGAGTGTCCAGAGCCATCACCCAATGAATTTCCCTTGCTGTCACTGGGAACTTTCAGCTGGGCGTTTTCAGCTCTTCCATCCTCACACGCACCTCTGGAGTTTTATACAAGATGCCCTGACATTTGAGATTTGGGCCACTAATTAATTGAAAATCATCTTTATATAGTATGAGAGCCCCCACCCCCTGGGAAACACACACACACACACACACATAAGCAGGTCACCAGCCTAGCCACTGAGAAGATAAGAAGTTCAAATGGACAGCACCCATTACCCAGAGTTGGAGCTCCCAAGCACCCCCAAAGGCCAAACTCTGACCAGAAGTCAAATTCTTAGAATAAAGACAAGAGAAACAGACGAGGAAATCTTTCTTGGGACCATGTCCCCCACTTCTCAGATGTCCTGTCCTGAGAGCACAGTCCAGTAAATCCACAGCCTGAAGTCAAAAACAGATTCCTTTCACAGGAAGGCTGGGAGAGGGTCCTCACCTAACTGCCCCCTCCCATCCCCCATCCCCCACTGCCACTGCATCCCTACTCCCCCAAGTACAACCCAGGCCCTGAGCAGCTCCAGTGTGAAGCCCATGCTTGACAACAGATTGACCCTTTTATAATAAGAATGGGCCTCTGGGCACTGGTGAGTCTTTTAGTGCCAACATTTCCCCTGAGGCCTGAGCTCCCCTCTTATAGCCCCAAGTTATAGAACTTGTTCTGAGCAAGTTTCTTTTACTTCCAGAAAAGAAAAAAAAAAAAAATCTGGGTTACTAGGGGGAGGAGGGCAGTGGAGAATCTAATAAATCTCAGAATATACTTCTTGGCTAAAGGGGGGGAAAAAGAAAAACCTACTTACTGGTGTCATGAAACAACTTTCCAGAGCTTTCTCTGAAGAAAGCCGGGTTCAGAAGTTACTATTGTATTCAAGCTGTATTCAATCAAGCTGTGAGCAGCACCCGGGTTAGGCTTTTAAAGAATGCCCTGAGCCAATTCTGATGTTTAAAGGGAAAAGGGAAAGTTTCCAAGGCTTCCATAAATTCCAACAAGAGGAAGTTTCAAACTTGGGTGTTCACAGTCTGTGGCCCCCACATGGAAACAGCTTGGTTTCATGTATTTGGTTTTACTGTTCAAACTTGAGGGTCTTTTAATCTTTTTTTTTTTTAACAGGGCTCAGAAGAAAAAGGGAGAGGGAGCCATTTTGCTCACTGAGTGCCAAAGAAAATGCCAGCGCCTCCCTCAGAGGGCCTCTGACTGGGGTGTGTGTGTGTGTGTGTGTGTGTGTGTGAAGGGGGGTCCCCAGCTCCTGACCGGCTGAGGCAGGGTCAACAAGGCCAGTTGCTAATTAACTCTGGCCAGATCAAGTGAGGCCAGAGCCACGAGTGGAGACCCGGCAGGACAGTCATTTGGCTGTGACTTGGGCTGCCAGCAGCAGGAGGGACAAAATGGAGACTTTCCAAAAAAAAAGTGAGACCCAGCCAAGAGCTGAGGCATCCTAAATTTAGTCCCCAAGGTACGGGAGATGGCTGTGTCCACTCAGCCAGGTCACCACTGAGGCCTCACATCCCTTGAAAATGTCAGCTACAGCACACGGGCCCTCACTGGAAAGCACAACTCCCAGCCTGACTTCAGGGAGCTCAACTCCAGGTGGGAGGGGGCATCAGCTTCCAACTCCCAGCCTTCCTTTGCAAAAGCTGCCCACCCAGAAGGTGGTCAATAGGTGGTGTACTCATTGGAGAGGCAGGAAACTGAATCCTGGAATGGGGCAGAAAGCATACTACCAGTCCTAAGCTTGGCTCTGACATTGGCAACCTAGAAGAAGACACCTTGTTGGGACTGGGCGGTGGCACATCCGGTAGAGTGCACATGTGCCTATGAGAAAGGATCCCAGTCCCCACCTTCAGGGGGAAGCTTCACAAGTGGTGGAGTAGTGCTGTAGATATCTCTCTTTCTCCCTATGTCTCCCTCCTTTCCCAATTTCTATCTCTATGAAAGACAGAAAGAGAGAAAGAGAGGGAGAGAGAATGAGGGAAGGGGAGAGAGGGGGGAGGAAGGAGGGGAGAGGAGACAGGGAGGGGAAAGAAAAATGGAGTAGAGGAGGGGAGGGGAAGGGAGGGAAGGGAGAAGGAGGAAAGGGGAAGGGAAGGGAGAGGGAGGGGAGGGAAGGGGGAGGAAAGGGGATAGAAGGGATAGGAGAGGGGAGGGAAGAGGGAGGGGAGAGGGAGAGGGAGGAGAGGGGAGGGAAGAGAGAGGGGAGAGGGAGGGGAGAGGGAGAAGGGGAGAGGGAGGAGAGGGGAGGAAAGAGGGAGGGGAGAGGGAGGGGAGCCGGAGAGGGAGGAGAGAGGAGGGAAGAGAGAGGGGAGAGGGAGGGGAGAGGGAGGAGGGGAGAGGAAGGAGAGGGGAGGAAAGAGGGAGGGGAGAGGGAGGGGAGCCAGAGAGGGAGGAGAGGGGAGGAAAGAGGGAGGGGAGAGGGAGAGGAGAGGGAGGAGGGGAGAGGGAGGAGAGGGGAGGAAAGAGGGAGGGGAGCCAGAGAGGGAGGAGAGGGGAGGAAAGAGAGAGGGGAGAGGGAGGGGAGAGGGAGGGGAGAGGGAGGGGAGAGGGAGAAGAGGGTAGAGGGAGGAGGGAAGAGGGAGGAGGGGAGAGGGAGGAGAGGGGAGGAAAGAGGGAGGGCAGAAGGAGGGGAGGGACGGAAGAAGCCTTGTCACCTGGTATCTTGACTACCATCTACAACATGGATGTGAGAATGCCTACTTTAAAATGTTGTGATATGGCATAAATAAAACAGAAATGTGTGTGTATGTATACACACAGATACTTTGCATACACATGAACATGCCTACACACATATGTGTTACAAAGAAACCACAGGGAAGACCTTCAGACATACACAGCCGACAGTTGTCATCCTTGAATTCCAGTATATCTCCCCCACTGTGGAAGCAGTACCCTGAGACTCCCTGGCAGCCCCCACCCCAGGTCACTGTGGCTGATCCGTTTCCATCCATGCTCAGATATGAACGGATTCAGAATCAACAGATGCTGAGCCCAGAGGCTAGAGGCTATGCGTTCGTTTTGTTTCCCCAGGTTACTCTGATGCATGAACAGTGGCCTCAGGAACAGCTACTAGGAAAACTCTGGGGCTCAGAGGGGGTGTCAGACCCCCAGCAAGCTGCACATCAGTTCAGATTCCAAAGGGTTGTCCAGACAGGACCCTCTCCCAGTCCTGAGAGTCACAGAAGGGAAGGGGAGGCAGGGCCAGGCAGAATTATCAGACCCACTCCCCATCCCCCCAAAAGGAAAATCACTCCCAGGCTCTCCCTTAAACAACATCCACCTCCCTTCCACCCACCCACCCACTCCCTAAAAAAGAAAAAATCACTCCCAGGCTCTCCCCCAAACAACATCCACCTTCACATACACACACATGGCAGACCAAGGGTGAAGACCTAGAGTTTTGAACCAAGTTTGGCCTTGTACCCTTCAGCCTGGACCTTAGGCCCTGGATCCAAAGCAGGAAACTGGGGGGTGTCCATCAGCCAAGGAGCTATTTCAGCCTGAGCAGCACCTCATGCAATCCAGCAGCTGCAGGAACCGGTAGTCATCTGGTGGCTGGGCAGGGAGCAGCAGGACATGGTCAGGGGCACTGAAGCTAACTGGTGGGAATGTCCAATAACGAAGGCAATGGCAAAGGCCTTTCCATGGGGAACATCTTGCAAAGAGATCATTCCTTTGCTTTCCCTTTTGTCTTCATAAGAGGCCACCTTGAAGGGAGTGAGCCATTTTTAAAAGTATCTTTATATATGTATGTATGTATTTATTTATTATTGGATAGAGATAGAGAGAAATTGAGGGGGGGGAGACAGACAGAGAGACACCACTTCACCTCTTGTGAGATATCTCCACTGCAGGTGGGGACCGGGGGCTTGAACCTACATCTTTGTGTACTATGGTATGTGTGCTTAACCAGGTGCACCACAGCCTGACCTCTAAGAGTGCATTGTTACTTGCAACTAGAGCAGCATTAGTGAACTCCTGGCATATGTCAGGTCATGGAGGGGTTCAAGACCACTTCTCAGCTGAATGCAGACGCAAGCAGGAGGAAGGGAGGGGCAACGGGCATCCCATTCCACAGGTAGGAAGACTGAGGAGGACAGCAAAGGAAAGCTACTTAAGGTTACCCGGCTCAGGAGTCGAGTTCACTTAAACCCGGAGCCCACTCTACCCCCATCTCCCGCTGATCTTAATGTTCCCTAGACTCACAGAAACTGCTGTGGGACCCAGAGTCAGCCCCACACCATGTCTTCTCCAAGCTAATGAAGAAGAAGAAGCAACACAGGGCAGTGAACACCCACTCTCAGGGATGGCCTGCTGGGTGCACAGAGGAAGTCTCTCTCTCTCTCTAGTTACTTTAACTTTATTTATTGGATAGAGATAGCCAGAAATTGAGAGAGGGAAGAGGGAGGGAGGGAGGGAGGGAGGGAGGGAGGGAGAGAGAGAAATCGAGATCGATCTGCAGCCCTACTTCACCACTCACAATGCTTTTCCCCTACAGGGGCTTGAACCTGGGTCCTTGTGCAATGTAACATGTGCCCTCAACCAGGTGTGCCACTACCCAGCCCCCAGAGGAATCCAGAGGGGCGACCACAGATTCCCGGGCCTCAGCCCAGCTAGGGCACCAAGGAAGGAAGTGGGGGAACAAATAACCCTGCAACACCTGGCATTCCAGCCCCAAGTGACCCACAGGGTCAAAGATAAAGCACTATTTAACATGTGAGCTCAACCAAGTGCACCACCACCTGGCCTCCTAATTTTAATAATTCTACTTAAACCTACATATCAAATTTTTTGTTGATTTATAAATATGATAGTTACGCCTGCTTGGTGCAGGACCAGTAAGAAGCACTGCGTTCACCCATCCATACTCTGAGACCCGCCCCATTTCCAGTGCCCAGCAGTCATGTGAGGCTGACAGCTACCACAGCGGACACAGTCATTCGTACTCTCATCACTCTGCTAAAACAGTATCGAACCTTGAAAATCATACTCAGTAAGGCTGCCTCCCTCCAACAACCCTCCAAGAGTCAACAGTTCCCCCAACCCACTTGATTTGCTCACAGAACCTACGACGGATCATGTACTGCCTTAAGATGCTCTTGGGGAGAGAAATGGGAGTCAGAGCTGCCCTCTGCCTTCCAACAGCTTAGAATCTAATAGGGGAGGAAGAAAAGTGCTTCCCAAATCCGACTGCATGGCAGAACCAGTTATCTTCTCAGCCTTACACTCAATCTGGAAGCGCAGTCAATGATCACCATCCTGTTTTATTACTGAGGAAACTGAGGCTTGATAGAAAGGAAACTGTATCCAGAATCTACCCATCTGACTTGGCCAACACAGAGCAGAACATAGAGGTGGGGGCTGGGCAAGGGCTGAGTGGTGGCGCAGCGGGTTAAGCACACAAGGTGCTAAGCACAATGACCCAGCGTAAGGATCCCAGTCCGAGCCCCCCCCCACTCTCCACCTGCGGGGGGGGGGGGGTCGCTTCAGAGGTGGTGAAGCAGGTCTGCATGTTAGGGTTTCTCTCCCCCTCTCTGCCTTCCCTCCTTTCTCAATTTCTCTCTGCCCTATCCAACAACAACTATAAACAAGGGCAACAAAAGGAGAAAAATAGCCTACAGGAGCAGTGGATTTATAGTATAGGCACTGAGTCCCAGCGATAACCCTGGAGGCAAAAAAAAAAAAAAAAAAAAAAAAACAGAAAGGCATCTGAAAGAAGTCGGAGTTCTGAGAGCTGAGGCCAGCTGGTGGTGCACTTAGCTGACCACACACATTATCGTGTCCAAGGATCTGGGTTCAGGCCCCCAGATCCTACCTGCAGAGGATAAGCTTCAGGCACAGTGAAGCAGTGCTGTAGGTTCTTCTCTTTCTCCCCCCCCCCAATTTCTCTCTGTCTTATCAAATTAAAGAAAGAAGGGGAAAAAATAGTTACCAGGAGCAGTGGATTCATTGTTGCAGACACTGAGCCCCAAGAGATAATACTGGTGGGGGGAAAAATCAGGGAGGGGAGGAAGAGAAAGGAATTCCAGGCACTGAGCTGCCTCAGCACATAGCCTATGTGTGGAACCATACAGAAGAATCCAAGTGCTATCATCTAGTCATGAGAAAAAAAACACCCATTGCTCAACCCCTGGGCCTCAATGCCAGTGGAATCCAACTTCCCAAAATATTTACCAGAAGGTTCTGGGCACCAGACTCCTTTCTGTAAACTTGGATGCCATTCCTAAGCTGTAGTGATATATCTCCTGGAGACCAAGATAAACTCTCCTGCACTTTCTAAATAATGACAGGGAGGTGAGGAAGAGAAGGAGATCAATCAGCCCTCTGCACCCACCCTGCTGGCAAGGGATTAGGGCCAGCAGCAAGAAGGGGCCAAGGCCTCTGTCTCCTTATCAGGCACATGGCTGCTGCAGACACAAACAAAACCGCTGGCCTGCATCCTTCTTCCACATCCAGGGGGAAGGGGTGGGGAGAGTGGAGCAAAGACTTCATCAGCAAAAGGCAAAACCCAGCCTCCTTGAGTACCATCGAGCCAACATCACCCCGGAGGTTTCTGGGAGAGTGCAGTGCCTTTCACAAAATGAAGTACTGACTGAGCCCAAGGAGTGAGACCCAGAAATCTGCACCTTGCAGAGGCTGCCCAGATTCCCACACACATGTTGTATTATCAGAACAGAAGTCTCCATTCAGGAGTCGGGAGATCTGTCCACAGCAACAGAAGGCAAGGAAGCTGGGCTTCAGGACTGAGCTGGTTCTAGAATGCGGAGGAAGGCAGGAAGGCAGCCCTGGCCTCCAGCAATCAACAGCAGATGCTTTCTGGGACTGAGCAAACAATTAAGTACTTGACACGGATGATCTCATCTGGTGCTTCCAGCAAGCCAAGGAGGTGGATAGCTATGTTGGTTCCCAGGTACATGTCCAAAGCTGAGGCTCAGCAGGCTGGGTGGGGGACCCAGAGCCATCTCTGACTCTGGCCTTCTTGTCAACAGAGCTGGGCAGAGGGGTAGTATGGTAAGGGGAGGGGCCCGCACACTGATGCGCCACCCCCAGCTTCTTCTGCCAGCCATGCACCTCCTGAGCCAAAGCCAAGTTCTACCACCCTGCTTCTCCAATCCACAAGCTCAGACATACTTCAGCCTGGAAACCCAAACCAGAACCTCTAGAGAGAAATAGGAGAAGGTGGGCACTTACTCAGCAAATCCCAACCTCCACCCCATCCCAGCACTCCACACCATCTCATGTCACTTGTCCATACCTGAACCATATGCCCAACTCCAGAAATGCAGCCCAGCCTCTCTGGGTCTAAGACACAGGATTTGCTAGCATAATATTTTCCTCCCGGGAATTCAAGAAGAAAGGGCCCTTTGCCTGTCTCCTGAAATCACTGGCTCTTGCCAGAAAGTCATCTTCTGCCCAGTAAAAATATTTCTGTAAAGCTGGGTAACTATCTGCGGTTCCTGCTCTGGATATCTTGGAGCATGGAGCACGGCAGGGGCAGACTTTATGACAGGCTCATGAAGTCATGTCTCTCCAGACCTGCCCTCCTTAGCACTGTGATTAATTTGCTGTTAACCACAGGGACTTTTGTGTCTTAATACTCTCAAAGCAAAGTACCAGTTCACATTTCAATGGAACAATACCCACCACCCCAGATCTGGGGGCCCACCAGCCAGGCAGCCAGTGGAGCCACAGGTCAGGGTTCAGGAAAGCGTGTTGCTGAGACGGGGAATTACTTCAAGTGGCCATAACGTACAGGTGAGCCATCATCACCTGTGTGGCATGTTTATAAAAACAAGTGAGGGGCCTCTTTAGAACAGAGCAGAAAGACACTCACAGCTAATCCAAATGGATCCTGAGCCACCTGGAAAAATCCCTAAGCCCTCCTCCCCAGCCTTTGTTCTCCCATCCGGAAGTAGAGAAGAATTATCAGAGGTGCACAAAGATCTCTCTGAACCTGTTCATCCATCCAACAGCAGCCAAGCCCCTTCCAGGTGCTCTCCGCACCCCAGGAGAGGTACAGGTGGGTTTACTGGGAAGCTTCCAAACACAACAGCAGCTCCCATGGCTTTACTAAGTGCTCACCGCCCACTAAGCCTTAAATCGCTAGATAGCTCATTTCAATCAATCCTTGAAAAGACTCCTCATTTGATAGACAAGGAAACTAGTCCATCATCATCCCGGTTTATTAACAACCCAGAGCCAAAGCTCTTTGCCCACCCTGGGGTTGGGGAAAAACCCACAGAGGAAACAAAAATGAAAGGAAAATAATGAAGTTTTATAAATAGTCACACAAAGAAAGGCAGGTGTTCTTAACCCAGTTCATTTCCCAGGTGCTCCTAATGGCAGTGAGACATCCAAACTTTTACTAAGGAGAGAGACACCTTACTATTCGTCAGACCTTCTACCCACTCCACAGAGAACTGAGAGTAACTGACCTGAACTTGGGAGACAGCATAATGGTTCTGCAAAAGACTTACTTGCTTGAGGCTCTGAGTGCCAAGGTTCAATCTCCAGCACCACTATAAGCCAGAGTCTGTGTCTCTGTCTCTCTCTCTCTCTCTTTCCTCCCTCTCCCTGTGTCTCTCTCATTAAAATAAAGTAAAAAGAAAATTAAGTCTTGTTCTTAATTATTATTGGATAAAGACAGACAAAATGCAGAGAGGAAAGGAGACAGAGAGACACCTACAGCCCTGCAGCTTGTGAAGCTTTCCCCCTGAAGGTGGGGACCAGGAGCTTGAATTCAGGTCCTTACGCATGGTAATACATGTGCTCAATCAGGTGAGCCATCACCTGCCCCCCCCCCCAATAAAAACAGTGACTGACCTCTGACCACGATAGAGAGGCAAGGAGTTCAGAATAAACCATGGTGTGAATCATGGTGGCTGCATGGAAGAAGTGGCAAACCATCTAGGTTCTCCCAGGATCCACAAGCAATGAGTGTTTCTTCCCAGATGGCTAGCTAGTTGTCAGAGTGCCATGTCCCCCACCCACCCACCCACACACAGCAGCTGCTGGCCTGCCCAGAACTGTACTAAGCAAGTATCACTTCCAGGAGTGGCCATGCACAGATGCGGGCTGTCCACCCACCCAAGAAGGCACTAGGCAGCCTTCTCTTCACAGGTGGTTTTACTTTACAGAACCTTCTTCCATCTGTTTTCCAGCCCTTGAGTTTGAGGAAAGCTGAGCCCAGCCTCCACTCTGGGGGGACCATGTGACCCAGGGCTATTAAAGGCACCAGGATAGTTTCAGGTATGGACAAGTGACTTGAGTCCAAATGACTGGAATCCGGCCTGGAATTCTCTCTTCCAGCTCTAGATGGAAGTTTGGACCCACTGGGAATCAGGAACCACTGCTTAGGAAGAGTGTCTGAGAAGCAGGCCGACCGACATAAGAAGCCAGAGCTGAAGAGGGCACCACTATCAGTGGAGGACAGAGCTGGAGCACTCAGACTTGAATCCTATCCACCTCCAAACACCCCAGTTACAAGGGTCTATGGTCGGGGAGCAGGTGGTGGTGCACCCAGTTAAACCCACACATTACCATGAGCAAGGTTTCCTGTGTTGGAAACCCTGCTCTCCACCTACAGGGGAGAAGCTTCACAAGTGGTAAAGCAGCTCTGCAGCTCTCTCTCTCTCTCTCTCCACATATATATATTCCCCTCCCTTCTCGATTTCTATCTGTCCTCTTATCAAATAAAATTTAAGAAGAAATAAAAGGGAAAATGGAAACAAATCTGGGGGGGCGGGGTAGAATCAAGATCGCGGCTTGAGGACAACACCTGGCATACTCTCCACAAAAAAAAAAAAAGCTGCTTTAAACCTGGGGATTCCAAGTGAAAGCAGAATTTCCAGGCCAGTAAGAGTGAAATTATATAGGAAGGGACAAAGATGAACCACAGTGGAGAATTATAACCTATCTATAAGCTGGCAGTGGACTGTTAAAAAGGACAAAGGAGATCTGGAGCTGGCCTTCAACCAAATTATGGATACTACCATGAATGCCTGTCTTCCCTGTGCAGACAACCTTACCAATGTACCCTAGAACCCCACCTCTACAGAGCCCTGTCCCATTAGGGAAAGATAAAAACAAGCTGGGGCCAATATGTCCTGGAGCTCCGATTCCCCAGAGCCCCACCCTACTAGGGAAAGAGAGAGGCAGGCTGGGAGTATGGATCGACCAGTCAATATGCCCATGTTCAGTGGGGAAGCCATTACAGAAGCCAGACCTCCCACCTTCTGCACCCCATCATGATCCTGGGTCCATACTCCCAGAGTGATAAAGAATAGGAAAACTTTCCACTGATGGGGATGGGATAAGGAACTCTGGCAGAGGGAACTATGTGAAGTTGTACCTTTCTTATCCTATGGTCTTATTGATCATTAACAAATCAATTAAAAAAAAAAAAAGGAAAAATGGCCACCAGGAGTGGTGGATTCGTTGTGCAGGCACCAAGTCCCACTGATAAGCCTGGTGGCAAACAAAACAAAAGAGTAGAGGCACAGTTATAGGTTACACCAGGTGTGTAATATGTGTGTATGAGGGGACAGAGTCACACTGAGTGTGACTGATACATAGGTAGTACAGCACAGCTACAAAAATGCACACTCTCGAGCTAAAGGAGACCAAAGGTGCAAGCCCTTGCAAAACCTCAGTGACATGAATTATGTGCTGACCTACAGCACATAATTATGTGCTGGAAAGTCTGAGAGCCAATGGCCCTGCACCAATGCCAAGGATCCTCACCCAAGAGTCCTGGAAGCAGCTCCAAGCAGGACCTGCAAGGTTAACAAGGCCACAGAGGCTCTAACTGTTGATGTCAGGAGGAGCATCATCCCTCTCCCCCTTTCCCATCACTGACTTTAGCTGATGGGTCATCCGGGGCTGCCTCCCACCAGACCTAAGCGGAGCCCATCCTCCAAGGTGCAGACTTGAGAGAGGCCTCCTGGAGTGTTTCACCAATGTTTCGTGGGGCAGAACTTCCTGTCCATCACTTGTGCAGATAACTCCCTCAGTCCCTCTTCAGACAGGGAATAGAATGAACCACAGCACTGCAAGGGCTTCTCCCTTGGTCCAAAACTGGCCTCACATATCATTGAGGTCAACATTTAGAGCCCAGAGAGATAGCTCACCAGGTAGGGGGCATGTTATGCCTTGGTTTATAGCCTAGCACCATATGGGAGGTGCTATGACATTAGAGGAAGCTCTGGTGCTTTTGATGTCTCTCTGACCTTTCTTTCTCTCTCTGTTTGTCTAGCATCCCCCCACCACCCCATCTCTCTGTCTTTCTCTACCCAAATGAAAAAGCTGGGAGCAGCACTCAGTTCCACAAAATAAATATAGTCTGTATTTAAATACATTTTGAAAAAATATATATTTATTTCTATTATCATTTTTTATTTTTATCTCATGAGATAGAGGGTTTCAAGAGAAAGAGAAAGAGAGAGAACATGTATGAACCACGTTATAATATGTGGTGCCAAAGATTAAACCAGAAGCCTCAGGCATACAAATTCTACACTCTAACAGCTAAGCTAGTTCCTGGGCTACCAAACAAAATATACTTAAAATTCAGCTCCTTGCCACTCATCCAGGAGTCCTTGAACATCTTCCCCCTCCCAGTTCTCAGAGAGGCTGGCAGCCTTCGAAGAGAAACCAAGTGTCACACTGTGGCTGAGGTCTTGTATGCCTTAAGGAGCCACAGCCGTGGGGAAGACAGACCATAGAAAGAGCCATTGAACAGGAGACTGTCCCAGGCCAGGAAGTGGCTTTTCCACAGGGCCACTTATGGAAGCTCCCACATTTTCATTGATGGGGGTGTCACTGCCAGCTCAGTCCTCCCCCCATCACCTTTGCTATGGCACCCTCAGGCTACACAGGTACCCTCTGCACAGAGAGACTCTTACTGTTAGACTTCAGTGGGGAGGGGGATCCCAAGAACTGTGTCTCAAACAGCAAACAGGTGCGTCAGACACAGACAATGATCAAGCTAGACCCTCCACCCTGTCTGCTCCCCCCAGCCCACACTGTCTGCCCTTCTGGAAAAGCTTCTCCACAGAGTTGTCTCCACTGGCTGTCCATTTCCTCACCCCTCACTCTCTCCTAAAATGCATTGTCTCAGGAGGGGGAGATAGCATAATAATTCTGCAAAAAGACTCTGATGCCTTATATAATCCATGGAGTACTCCTCTGCAATTAAAAAAAAGTGATATTGTGTCCTCTGGGACAAAACGGATGGAAATGGAGGTGATTATGCTTATTGAACTAAGAGATGAAAGACAACTACCAGATGGCTTCAGTCACATGTGGGATCTAGAGATCTGATGATGAACTAGAGAAGAGAAGAGAAGAGAAGAGAAGAGAAGAGAAGAGAAGAGAAGAGAAGAGAAGAGAAGACAAGAGAAGGGAAGGGAAGGGAAGGGAAGGGAAGGGAAGGGAAGGGAAGGGAAGGGAAGGGAAGGGAAGGGAAGGGAAGGGAAGGGAAGGGAAGGGAAGGGAAGGGTAGGGAAGGGAAGGGAAGGGAAGAGAAGGCAAGGGAAGAGGGAGGAGGAGGAGGAGGAGGAGAAGGAGAAAGAGAAAGAGAAAGAGAAAGAGGAGAAGGAGAAGGAGAAGGAGAAGGAGCAGCAAGCAAACTGTTTCTAATACTTATGAGAACTACAGTGGTTATCTTTGAGAGGTGGAAGGGTGGAGACACAAAACTGGTGGTGGGTGTAGTGTGGAACTACACACTGTAATCTTACAGCCTTGTAAACTACTATTATTCATCACAAATAAAAATTAAATTATATATATGTACACATACATATACATACACATACACATATACATATACGCTTTCATACCTGGGGCTCTAAAGTTCTAGGTTCAACCATCTGTACCACCCAGATGGTTGTATCTCCCAGAGGAGAGCAAAACAGTGTTTAAACTAAAAAGAAAGAGGAGGAAGAAGGGAAGGAGGGGGGAAGAGGTGGAAGAGGGGGAGGAGAGGGAAGAGGGAGAAGAGGAAGGCACTGGCTTTTTGGAAAATAGAAAAGCAGCACAAGCTCACTAGGGAGAAAAATGTCAAAGAATGCAGAAATGTATTAAATGAGAAATGAAATTCCTTCTTACCACCTCCCATCACTCCAGTAGCCTTCTAGATCTTTCTCTATGCACCTGTAAAAGTATCCAGATGGGGCCGGGTGGTGGCGCACCTGGTTGAGCACATGCGTTTCAAAAGTATACAGACATAGGTCTGAAAAGACACTTGTACACTGCATCATACAACAGACACTTCCCACCCTTTTATTTCTGATGCAGCCTCTCAACAGGAAGCTACATCCTCTCTGACAGACCACCTTGAAGGGCTGTGATGAATCCCACCTTGAAGGACTGATGCCCCTGTATTGTCCCTTCCCCTAGTCAGGGCTGGACCTGTGACAGTCTTGACAAAAAGAGAATGTAGCATTTTAATTCAAAGAGACATATGCAACCCTATGTTCACAGCTGCATTATTTATAATATCTAAAATATGGAAGTAGCCTAAATACCCATTGACCAATGACTGGCTAAAGGAGTTATGGGATATATACTCTATAGAACACTACTCTGCAATCATAAAGATACTGGGCTGGGAAGATAGCATAATGGGTATGCAAAATAGGGGCCAGGCAGTGGCGCATCCGGTTAAGTACATATAACAATGCACAAGGACCAGGGTTCAAGCCATGCAGGGAGAAAGCTTCATGAGTAGTGAAGCAGGGCTACAAGTGTCTCTCTGTCTCCTTCCCTCTCTATCACCTCCTCCCCTCTCGATTTCTCTCTGACTCTATCCAATAATAAATAAAATAAGAATATTTTTTAAAGACAAAAATATAAAAAAAATTTTTTTAAAAAAAAGATAATATCATGTCCTTCAGGACAACATGGATGAAAGTGGAGGTGATTATGCTTAGTGAAGTAAGTAAAGAGATGAAAGACAACTACCAGATGATTTCACCCATATGGGTAATCTAGAAAAGTGAATACACAACTTTGAAGGAAAACAATAAAACAGAAGCAAGCAAACTGTTTCCAAGACTGGTGAGAACTATGGTGGTTATCTTTGGGAGGTGGGAGGTTGGGGACACAGAATTCTGGTGGCGGGTACGGTGTAGAACTATAACTTGTAGCCTTACAATCTTGTAAACCACCATTAATCACAAGATTTAAAAAAAAAAAAAAAGGCAGACAGAGAGACAGAGAGAGAATGTGGTATTAACTGATTCTGGGCCTAAAGTTGATTAAAAAAAAAAAAAAAAGTCTGGCAGCTCCTGCTCGTACACTGTTGGGAAAGCCAGCTCCCATGTGAGAATTGTGATTGCCCTGACATTCTCATCCTGTGACGACACCCAAGCTAACCATGTGGGATGGTCACATGGAAGAGAACTGAGGCCCCCAGACAGAAGACCCGAGTGAAAGAACTCATGACACCTTGGTTGTGGGAGTCACACCAACCAGGCCACACCAACCAGGCAAGTTGCCACTGACGACCTCTATCCAAATTGCATAATCCTCAATAAATCACAAAATGACTAAGCCATTTCATTTTGGAGTAAGTACTGTTACACTCTAAAAGATAAGCCAAGGCAGGCAAGACAGGTCACCTGGACAGTGTGCCTCTTTGTTATGTGTATGGTTGAGATTCCAGCCTGGGGCCTCCTCCACACTGGAAGAAGCTTTGGTAGTGTCCCTTCCTCCTTCCCTCCCTTCCTGTCTCCTCTTTGAGTTTCTTGGTTCTTGGTTGCTGTTGTTTTTGCTTGTTTGTTTGTTTTACCAACAGGGTTATCACTGGGGCATAGTGCCAACGCTACAAATCCACTGCTTCCAGCGGTCATTTTTTTTCCTCTCTCTCTCTCTATTTTTTTCTTGGCTAGGACAGAGAGAAAATGAGAAGGGAGAAGGAGATTGAGAGGGAGGAAGAGAGAAAGACAGACACCTGCAGACCTACCTCACCACTCATGAAGAATCCCGCCCCCCCCACAGATGAGGAGCGGGGACTCAAACCAGTCTCTGTCTCCTATGTCATAAAGTCAGAACAGTGAAACCCCAGTGATAAGATAAAGGAAGGGCCCAAACACCCTTCTCCTTTCTTTCTATCTTTTTGTTAATTATTATTTATTTTTTCAGACTTGCTTCTTCACCCACTGCAATCTAAAAGGAGGAAGCAAAGGTCATGAGAAGTCACAACAGATTTAGATTAAGTCACCCCCAAGAAAGGTCTCCAGCCCAGGGGTCTGTCCAGTCCTCACAGACTCAGCCAAAGCTCCCTCCCAAGATATAGCTGTCACCACTTGCTTATATTCAAAGGTAAGTTTCTCAGGTGGCAGGACAAGGGACGACTCAAAGGAAAGGATCCCTCTCACACTCTATACCTTAAGCAAAAGAAATGCGTATGCGAGAAGGGCCTGCCCCCAAGAGTCCTGAAGATGTTTGTTCCAACCAAAAAGTCAACAAAAGGCCCCTGAAAGCCAAGAAAGCTTTGGCACAGAGAGGTTAGGGAACTTGCCCAGAACACACTGGTAGTGAGAAGCAGAGCAAGGATTTGAAACCAGGCATTAGGGTTCTGAACTGGTCACAGTGACTGAACACTAAAGTATGTTTTATAAGTCTGTAAAACAGACAGGGTGGAGATAAAGAGGTAATGAGTGTGAATAGATACAGAGACACAGATAGACTGAACTAGTTAGCCAAATACCTCTACACATGGAAATCCATGTGTACAAACAAAGCAATAAGTTACACAAAATAGTATTCACTCTTTCTCTTTTTTTTTTTTTGCCACCAGTATTATCAGTGGGGTTCAATGCCTGCATGATTTAAGGCTTGCCAGCAGCCTTCTCCCTCTGCCCCATTTTTTTCCTTTGACAAAAGATGGGGGGGGGAGGAAGAAAGACACAAAAAGCACTGCTCCAACACTCATGAAGCTTCCCCCTGCAGGGAGGGACTTGGGCTTGAACTCAGGTCCATGCAAATAGTAATGTTCATAATATTTCTTTCTACTGTATGTGATGCCTCTTATATTTTCACTATTTGCTCAAATTAATTGTCTTAAGATTTATTTATTTGTGACTAAGAGGACAAAACACTGTTCAACTCTAACATGTTGAACCCAGGATCTCATCATTAGATTCTTATTGAATTCTGAATTGATCCTGTGGAGAGGACTGTAATATATAACTTCCAAGTCAGGTGACTGGACCCAGAGAGAGATCTCTTGAGAGCTTTAGTTTTCCCAGCAATACAATGGGGGTGAGAGTAGATTCTGTCTCACCATGGAGCTGTAAGAGCTGAGGACAGCACAGGGCCCAGGGTATGGCACACACACTCAGGGTCACATGGGTGGGCCATCACGTGGCTTGGCACATGGTAGGCACTTAGCAGCCACAGAGCACAGAGGGAGGAGGTGTGTACCTAGAACCAGCACAGAGGGAGGAGGTGTGTACCTAGAACCAGCCTGGCTGTGAGATCCTTTGCATGATCCGGGCAGAGGGGTGAAAGAGAAGCCCCTCATTGCTCACTGGGAAGAGGAAGGCAGCTTTGCTCCTGGTCTATCATAGCTTTCTCCTATCATCCTTCTGCTTTTGAAGTCCATCTGGGCCACTGGAGGAAAGAGACATCAACAACAGAGGCAGGCTCAGAAACTGCCCCTCAACAAGACTCCCTCTGGAGGCCAGGTGAGGAACAGCACTCACTCCCCCAAACACTCAGAGAGAGGTCTCCAGGAAAGACTCCTGCAGAGGCAGTCCCTCTGCCTTCAGAAACTAGCAGGCCAGCTCTAAGGGGAAAAAAAAAAAAAAAAAAACCTGTCTGGGGACTAAGTTCCTCCCACCATTTATATGTGACCTGAGGACGAACAATCTCACTCTGAACAGGGATCTTCTATACCCTGCTTCCCTTTCTCTCCCCACCCCTGCTTAATGTGCCAGTTCTGTACCAGGGGCCTAGCAGGCACTTGGCAGGTCCAGCCCATCAGCTCCAGGTCTCAGCTACTGCTTAAGACCTTCAGGCTCTCCTCCTTCCTCCATGTAGCCAGAAAGGGGAGAAGCTGGAGTAATGGAACTCAATGGAACAACAAAATTTGAAGATTTGTAAGAAGTGGACAAGGACTCCCAATAAGCCCCTAAGCACTGCTGCCTCACCCCCTCCCCACCCATGGAGCACAGATTTCTGCTCTAATTAATCTCAGGAACCAGCAGCATTCTGATACACAAAGCAGGTTGGAGACTGTGCCTCTTAGCCTTTGAACTTCCCACCCCTTTGTGTGGGATGCTTTCATAGAACCTTTAACCTCTGCTCATCAGGATATTCTCTACCCCCTCCTACTTCTCCTCTGCCACACCCTATCTTTTCCTGTCACTCTCAAGGCTCATTAGAAGTGATCACAGCCAGAAAAAAGAACTCACCTCACCCATACGACCGCTTCAGGAGAAGGGGCTATGAATCTACACACTCTGCAGATGTGAACAACGAGGTTTGGAAGTGAGCCTCCCACATGGGCCAAGGCCACCCAGTCAGGGAGGAGCCTGGGGACTTGGAAATCTGGTTCTAGAGGCTCTTACCATGATCCCTTAAGACAGAGTGGCCCAAACTGTGTCTTCTCCTCCTCCTTCTTCATTTATTTATTTATTTACTTATTTATTTTTCTTTCTAAAGCATTGCACACTGCATAGCTCTGGCTTATGGTGGCTTAGGGATTGAAACTGAGACCTCTGGTGCTTCAATCATGAAAGTCTTTTTGTATAACCATTATACTATCTCCCCAGCCCAACTGTGACTTTACTGTGCATTCCCCATCCCCAAACTCTGTTCTCTTGCCAACTTGACTCAAACTGTCTGTCCATAACTCCCCCAACACCAGACAGAGCCTGAAGCTGGCTCTTGACACTTGAACTTGCAGAAGACAAGCCTGATTCTTTACCTGCACATGGGAGGTAGTAATACATACAAAGTATGTAAATAAAAAAAAAAAAGACATAAGGGGGCCAGGCAGCAGCTCACCTTACAGTGCACAGGGCCTGGGTTCAAGCCCTTGGTCCTCACCTGCGGGGGGAAAGCTTCATGAGTGATGAAGCAGGGCTGTAGGTGTCTCACTGTCTCTCTCCCACCCCCTCCCCTCTCAATTTCTCTCTGTCTCTATTCAATAGTAAATGCTAAAAAAAAGAAAGAAAGAAAGAAAGAAAGAAAGAGAGAGAGAGAGAGAGAGGAAGGAAGGAAGGAAGGAAGGAAGGAAGGAAGGAAGGAAGGAAGGAAGGAAGGAAGGAAGAGAATCAGACATGGGGCTGGTGAAATAGCTCACTTAGACAGAGGGTGCCATATGTGTGACCCAGGTTCGAACCCAGCCTCCATTGATTGCACTGAAGGAATTTTCAGTGCTGTAGTCTCTTTTACTCTTCTCTTTCTGCCTTTCTGTCTCTATCAAAAAAGAGTCAGCCACAAAGCTTATTACCTTTAACCCTCTTTTTTTTTTCTTTTTTAAGATTCATGTGTTTACTTCATGGAGCAGGGAAGAGCACTGCTCTGGCATATGCAGTGCCACGGGTTGAACCTGTGACCTCAAGCACACAAGTCCTGAGCTCTAACCACTGAGCCCCCTCCCCAGTCACTCCATCCACACTCACCTGTATGACTAGTGTCATCCCACCAAAATCTTAATAGTTCCCAGTCAATAGTCCCAAGCCAGGGTGCTACAGGCCAAGCTATCACGGCTCCACCCAAGAAAATGTTTTCTGAAAATGGTACTCCATAGTTTTCCTTTTTTAATTACAAATATCATGCAAAAGAAAAAAAAATCCAGATGGCTGGATGGCTTGGTAGAAGCACCCAGCAGAGCCCACATATTACCACGTGCAAGGAAGGACCCAGGTTCAAGCTCCTAGTCTAGACCTGCAGAGGAGAAGCTTCCTGAATGGTGAAGCAGTGTTGCAGGCCTCTGTCTGCCTAAATGTCTGTCTCTCTACCTATTGATCTCTGTTTCCCTCTTGCCTCATAATTTTTCTGTTTCTATGTAAAAGGTAAGGGGAAGAAAGAAAGAAAGAAAGAAAGAAAGAAAGAAAGAAAGAAAGAAAGAGAGAAAGAAAGAAAGGCTACCCAGAGCAGTGGATTCATCATGTAGGCACCAAGCCCAGTTGATAACCCTGGTGGCAATAAACAAACAAATAAATAAATACATAGTTCAGATGGCTGACTTGTTTTAATGATGAGTGTGTGTACACCACCAGCCTTCACCTCTCCAGGTGAGGAAACTGAGGCACAGAATGGATCATTGTATTGTCACCCCTAGGTGTTGTGACAGAACCAATGCTTCTGCAAAAGGCTAAGGACCCAGGTATTATCATCCCCACCTCCATCCACCCCACCCTTCTCTGTGCTGCTGTGCTCCCAGGAGCCTAGCCAACTAGAGTTTCCTGGCTTCTGGCTTCTAGATTCAGCCACTGGAAGTACTGGCTGGAAACAGAAGGATGAGAGCAGGGAGAGAGACTGCAGTGTTTCTTGCCCACCCCCTTGTCCACTTGTACACTAGATCTCCAACTATGGTCACTCCTCCAGAGTTAAGGTGTCTAGCTGGTCTCTCCATCAACCTTTCCACTGAGGCTCCTATAGCAATCCAATTCCAAAGCATGTAACACCACTTCCTCCCCCAGCTCTGTCTGCCCTCATGGGATAACATCTGCTTTCTGTTGCCAGAGACTCCCCCTCTTCCAGATCTGTAGATGGCTCAAAACCCTGTGGCAATTCCTGTAACCCAACCAGCACCCCTGGGAGCTCTGGAAAACCTTTGCACTTAAGCTAGCATGAACATATCTGTCCCCTGCCTGGGCCTTGGCCAGCATAGAGGATAAGCACTATGCCCAAGGACCCACACTCAGAAATAGCTGCAGGGCTGGCAGAATAGCTCACCTGGATGGTGCATCTGCTTTGCTATGTGTGCAACCCTGGTTCAAGCCAGGCCTCCAACCACACTGAAGAAAGCTTCAGTCCTTTGTCCTTCTATCTATCTACCCCCCCCACCACCACCAAGTCTTGCTATGGTCTAGTTAAGGAGGTGCTGGGGGCTGAACCTGGGACCTTTGGTGCCTCAGACATAAAAGCCTTTTTGCATTTTTGCATGGCTACTATGCTATATCCCCAGTCCTCTCCTTCTATCTAGAAAAGTCAGCCTGAAACAATGAAACCTTAGTGACAACAGCAACCATATTAAAGTTAACATTTGAACCCAGTTAGAAGTTAGCATTTGAACCCAGGATACAAAGCTCCAGGTTCTGCTCCTGAACCACTCTCCTCTACTGCCTCTTGTCCTGCTCTACTTCTCTTAGCCCCTTGCCTGCCTGCCAATGTACTTACTCCTCAAAATTCCCCCTGGCAGACCCCCAAAGAACGAAGCACCAAGCCTGGCCCAAGACAGACATTCCAGAATCTCCCACTAAGCCCACACAACAGCCACTTGCTTTCTCTTTATCCTTCCAAGTCCCCACATTCTCTCTCTCCTTATTCCCCTCCAGCACAGGAGTGGCCTCCAGATCACCAGTATCCTGCAGACCCCTCACACAGGGCCTGTTGCCACTGGTCTCTCCTCTGACAAAGACTGAGATTTTGTCAAGACCCTCAATGGGCTGAGATGTAGCCTCAATGGGCTGAGATGGGCCAAGACCAACACCCCTCTTCAGCCAAGTGAACCTCAATCAGCATCACAAAAGAACTACCTCTTCCCAGTAGGGCTTCCTTAAGAGCTGGGGAATATCTACAGATGACTCATCCTGCCTTTCCAAGCCCCTCCTCTGGCTTCATCACACCATCCCACCCCATTTCCCTCAGGGGCACATACAGTTCCTAAACCTATCTGGACACCTGGACCAGAGTGGTCAGAGTATCCTCTGACGGCCCCATGACATTGGCTCCATGGCTCAACATCTATCGCCCTTCTCCAATGAATATGGTCTCAGTTCTGCTACTCAGACACACCAAAGTGTTAGTGGTGATGGAGGCACAAATCCAGGATAAAATATTAACAAGCCAACACAGCAACCTATCACAACAAAGAAGGACTGCGTTTAGAAACAGGCAGAGAAATAAATCTGAACACTAGAAAATGAAGCAATGGAAATCATGCATACAAGTCATGCCTGATTGTAGCAATGGGGCAACTCCATCAACACATGAACAGCATTTAATAAAGTTCCATCAGGACGCTCCTTCCTAGCATAAATTTTTTTGCAAGAGGCCCAGAAAGTGGCAGAGTGGCTAGGGCACTGGGCTTAAAAGGTCCTAAATTTGATCCCTGGTATTGCATGTGGTTCTCTGGTTCTTTTTCTCTCTTTCATTTATGAATCTTAAAAATAAATAGGTAACTTAGAAAAAAAAATCATGTTGAGTGAAATAAGTCAGAAACAGAAGGATGAATATGGGATGATCTCACTCTCAGGTCGAAGTTGAAAAACAAGATCAGAAAGAAAACACAAGTAGAACCTGAACTGGAATTGGCGTATCGCACCAAAGTAAAAGACTCTAGGGTGGGTGGGTGGGAAGAATACAGGTCCAAGAAAGATTCAGAGGACCTAGTGGGGGTTGTATTGTTATATGGGAAACTGGGGAATATTATACATGTACAAACTATTGTACTTACTGTTGAATGTAAAACATTAATTCCCCAATAAAAAAAAAAAAAGGTTAAGCCAAGAGTTGAAGAAAACTTTTCTTAATTCAATAAACATAATACTTAATGGCTATTAAGCAGAATACAGGAGACTGTAACCAATGCAGTAAAATAAGAAAAACAGATGAGAGACAATGATGAGAGTTGTGTTCCACTAAGTTTTAATTTCTCACAATTTTTACAACATCCTTAAAACATTCAAATAACTGTGTGTCATGTCAAATCCTCACTAAAACTTCTGACAGTACTCATGCCACAACTTAGACTGTTCAGGGAAGGGTGTGTGTGTGTGTGTGTGTGTGTGTGTGTGTGTGTGTGTTGCTGCTCAATGTAAACTCCTAGAAAATAAAGATCATTCTCCATTCACAGAACTGAAGTATACCTAATCCAGAGTACACACTTGGTTCAGCTATGCAGAGACAAAAACACATGGATAGGATACATTCAACAGATAGTTAGCTTCTTCATATTAATATAATGAATGCTTCCATTTCTGAACCGTAAAGTCTGAGACCCAGAGAAAACAGGGTTCCTCTGGATACTGCCATGCCACTGTGATGTCTGCTCAGTCCCCTGGGGTCCCTTTGAAAGGTCTCAGCCACACGCAGAGCCACACACGTGAGCAATAAACCACAGAGCTCAACAAGGAAGGAAAGCCGAGCCCAGGCCCACTCTACAGAATCCTCTAAATAAACACATGCTCAGGGCACACCCCGGTGGGTAGCGCCAGTGAACAAGAGGCCTGCATGCCTGCCTTTCTGGGGCTGAGATGGTTTCAGTGGAGAGACCTGAGGGAGGTTCTCCTCCCAGAGCTCTGTAACTGGGACCCACAGGGACCAACCGCCCCCTCTGATTTCCCTGGGAAGTTATCAAAGCATTACTTATGTCTCTGGAAATGCTTGTTTGGAAAAGGTTCTCCACCCCACCTGGGCTTGGCAGGAGTGGCCACATCACCAGGCCTGCCCTCCAGGGAGTGGTCAGGCTTTTCCTCTCCTGAAGGAACTCGGCCATCCTTCACACGGGAGAACCTAAAGCCAGCCTGAGCGGGAGCAGGCAGCTTCCCAGGATAAATGGAGACCGGGTGACATCAAAGACTGCCCTCCAGATGAAACAACTGAAGCCTTCAGCTCTCTCTGGCCTGGCCTCCCTTCCAGAGTAATCTGGGCTCCTGCCTCAGTTCTCCCTCTGATGGAATGGCAGATACTTTATTTGCGAGAGTCTGATTTTTATTTTCCTCTTCTTTTCCTCAGGGAGAAGGGGGAGAGGAAAGAGGAGAGGGGAAGGGAGGGTGAGAGGAAGACAGAGAATAGAGAATGTCTGTGAGACAAGAGTCACAAAAAAAGAACATGTGAGTGAGTGAATGAGTGAGGGAGAGGGAATGGGAATGGGAAGAGGGGAGGGGGGAGAAAGGGACGGAAGTCTAGGAGGCGGCCAGAAGTGCCTACTTTGGAATCCAACAATTCCAGAAGTTCTTAAACCAGAACACTGTAAACCCACAGACAGTGAGGAAGGACTCAGGAGTCCCCAAGCTAGGAGCATTATGGGGTACCCGACTCATCAGGGCTAGCAGCCAGGCCCCTGACCAAGGTCACTCTGTAGGCCCCTTTGGCAGACACATCTGGTAAATGAGGCACACACTCCACCCATACACCTGGCCAGATGGACACGCAGCTCAAAGGTGCAGAGTCTCCGCTATACAGGGCTTCTCAGAGGGACTAAGCACTGGAAAAGACTGCAAGGCCCCACGGGCCATAGAGCCACCTCCCCTTCTTGAGTGCTCAACGCAAGTACCCCCTTCTTTCCTGGACAATCACAAACCTTGAACCTCAATCAGCTATTCCCTACACAAATGCCACCCCTGACCCCACACCCTCATCTCCCTTGCTCTGTTAGGCTTCAGGCAGCTGCCCACCATATAACCACTAGTGTGCCTCTTCTTTGTCCCTCCGGTTAGACAGGAAGCTCATAGCGGATAGCCACCAAATCCATGTAACTTGCCACTGTGTTCTCACTGCTTGGCACAGCCAGGGAATTTGCAATTAGTCACAATCCATTGTTGAGGGTAAGGAATTAATAGCAGCATGCCTGAAAGCAAAAGCTTAAATCTAATGTTCTGTTTGTTCTGGCTTTCAAGGACCATGCGGCTGGGGAAGAGGTCCTGGGGGAAAAGAAGGCATGGATGGAGACCGTCTACCTTCTGTTCATTCATCCAATTCATCAAATATATCTTGAGTGCCCACTCTGAATCACAAGGAAGTTGTAGCATTCAGAAAGGGATTCTTGGGAGTCGGGCGGTAGCACAGCGGGTTAAGCGCACATGGCGCCCAGCGCAAAGACCAGCATAAGGATCCCAGTTCGAACCCCCGGCTCCCCATCTGCAGGGGAGTCGCTTCACAATGGGTGAAGCAGGTCTTCAAGTGTCTATCTTTCTCTCCTCCTCTCTGTCTTCCCTTCCTCTCTCCATTTCTCTCTGTCCTATTTAACAACGATGGCATCAATAACAACAGTAAAAAACAACAAGGGCAACAAAAGGAAGAAAGAAAGAAAGAAAGAAAGAAAGAAAGAAAGAAAGAAAGAAAGAAAGGAAGGAAGAAAGAAAAAAAGAAAGAAATATTTAAAAAAAAAAAAAAAAAAAGAAAGGGACTCTTTCATTATAGACTGTCTAGCCTTGCTGTTTCAAGCCCTCACGGAGGATAGTCTGGTCCCTGAGCTTCCTGGGACATCAAGGCACTTTCTGTTCATCTACCATGTACCTGTTCTCTCTAGCTGTGCCCTCCCCATTAGGGGAGCCACCAAGTTCTAGGACACCTCATGGCACGTCCTGGATCTCCTGACTTAGTTTCTTCCAAAGCTTATTGCGATCTGTAGGAAACACAAATGAGGGGCTGCTCCCCAATGCAAGGAGCCAGAACACACCTACACCAACTCTCTTCTCTCTCTTTCTCTATCTCTCCACATAGCTTGGTGGGCTCAGCCTCTTTTTCAAAGAAGAAGCATTCCAAAAGAGAAGATGAAAACTGGGGAGATAGCACAGTGGTTATGCAGAAAAACTTTTGTGCCTGAGGTATCAAAGGTTCCAGGCTTAATCCCCAGCACCACTAGAAGCCAGAGTTTAGCTGTGCTCTGGAAGGAGGGAAAAATGTTCCTTGAAGCCCCCACCCAAGACCACATCCGTAAAGCTTTGCAACAGTGATTCCCTTCCCCAACCACCCCCTCTCCCAAGGGACCTTAACCTATGAAACACCAGAACTGCTCCCCTTTCCCCACTCCTCACAAGTACTCTGCCTGGCTCCCTGACTCTCCTCCCCTTCCCCAGAGCTAGAGGGAACAGTCAGGACTTACTACCAAGCTGGCACTGGGTGCCAAGGACAGAGAACACCCTCCCTGGAGAACTCAGAGAAGCCAGTGAACAGAGGCTCCAGTGCCCCCACCAGTCTCAAAGTAAATCACCTTTTAATCCCAAAACACCAAAATATTTCATTTATGCTCTACCTCAAATGTCAAGTTCACCTCCCGGCACATAGCTTTGAAACCACGTCAGGAGACCTAACACTTTCCATATGGTGAAGACATGAGGCCTTTTAATTGTGCCAACTGGTATCATTCAAGGGTAATTCCCCTGGAATCCGGCACAAGGGTAGCAGCTGCGCTGGCCTCCAACCTCAGCACCCAGCCCCACACGGCCCCCACCAGGTCTGCACCCTCCCCACCTACCCCCCAGTAGCCAAATACTCAAGGTGCCCCTTATTTGAGTGAGCACCTGGCAGCCACCTTTGATGGGAAGGCGGAAGGGCAGGCACCAAAGCTCCCAGGAAACTGGGCTGTAAAAGAACAAAAGGGCCAAGCTGGAAGGGGAGACAAGCCTGTCTTTTACCTGGCCACGCACACCCACACACGTGTACATGTGTACAAGCCACAGGGGCTTGCAGGCAGGCGCACTGCTCCTGCTCCTTTGCGCATGCTCCCACTCACACACGCTTCCCAGTTTGCTCTGCTGCCCTCAGCCACTTTGGCCTCCCCCTATGAAGCTTTTTTTATGCCACCCTCTTTTTGTTCCAGCTCCTGGATTTCCCATTTGGTTGTCTCTTGGACCCGCCTGTTCCTGGCTCCTATCTGAAATACCCTCCCTTATTTCTTTGGGATTATTTTAACTTCTCGTCGTGTAGTGCCCTGTTGTCTCTACTTGTTTCACTGAACTGTATTGTGTTGTATTGCTCTTCTGTCACAGGGCCTGTTCGCTTCACAATTCTTATCACCTGAGACCTAGGAACTCAAAATAATTTGTGATACATCACATCCCCTTGAAAGGGGCAAAATCCGGGGTCTTAACTTGCACACCTCCTGGTGAGTCTATAGTGTAGGCGGGCAGGAGGTAGAAGGGAGGACAGCCTCGGGTTCCATGATCTGGGCCCTGAGTTCCAGCCTTACCCATGTCTCAGCAACCTCCCAGAACCTTCTGCCCCATGGCCTGTTCTTTTGAAGGAGTTATCAGCCATAACCAGAGATGGCTAAATCATCTCCATTTTGCAAATAAGGCAAGCAAGGGCTAAGAAATGGATACAAGGTGTTGGCAGACCCTGACCTCACTGATGTGAGTGTTCAGGAGAGCAGGCATGCTCTGGCACCCCAGACTTAGCAGGTAACTTGGAACCCCTGCCCCCCATCCCTGAACACCAGCTGAGCAACTCAGACCTCAATGTTTTCCTCTGTAAGCAGTGTGCGCCTGCCTGTGAATAGTAATGGTGGTCTCCTCTGGGCAGATGTCCCAGCAGGGCTCTGCCACACCTGGCTTTCTGGTGTCCTCGAAAGTGCTCCAGAGAGAAACAGAGTGTGCAACCAGCTGGCTGGCAACTTGACAAGGTTCCGTGGAGGATTAAGATCATGTAAGCAAGTGCTTGACACATGCTGGCACTCAGTAAACAGCAGCTATCACTGCAGTCAGGACAGTGCCGGGTGGGTGAGTCACTCTGTAGAAAGGCAGGGTGAAGGAATGGAGACAGAGGCCACGTCCAAGACAAACACAGGGCTGGTTGGGGACCTCTGGGGGCCCTGAGAACCCAGCAGACTTTGAGACCATGGCCTCCTGCATTCTGGATATCATGGAAGGACCTGCCAGTCACACCTTTCTGTGCAGTTGGGAATCAGGAACTAAAGTGGACTGGGGGAAATCCTCTGCTGCCCCAGTCAGTCTCTCCAGGCAGCCCACCCCCACAGTCACAGAGGTCACCAGGTGGGCTCCATATTTTTTTCTGAATCAACTTTCAACTAGACATCATTCTGAGGTGAGATTCCTGGGCTCCCAGGCTGATGCCCTAGTTATTTTGTCGTGGTAAAAGGAACATGTAATTGACAAAACAAAAACTATTCCTCCAGGAGACCAGATGGTGGTACACCCAGTTGCGCATACACATCACAGTGTGCAAGGACCCAGGTTCAAGCCCCCAGACCCACCTGCAAGAAAGAAGCTTCATGACAGGTGAAACAGTGCTTCAGGTATCTTTCTTCTCTCTCCCTTTCATATCTCCCCTGCCCTCACAATTTCTGTCTGTCACTATCCAAAAAACAAACAAACAAGAAAACTATTCCTCCAGTACGCTCAGAAGTTATGATAAATTTTTGCATAGAAAAAAACTTGTTGGGGCCAGGTGGTGGTGCACCTGGTTGAGCACACATGTTAGAATGCTGAAGGGTTTGCGTCCCTGGCCCCCACCTGCTGGGGGAAAGTTTTGCAAGTGTTGAAGCAAGGCTGCAGGTGTCTCTCTCCCTCTCTACCTCCCCCTCTCCTTTCAATTTCTGGCTGTCTAAGAAAGAAAGATAATTTTTTTAAAAAAAGAATTAAAAAAAAAGAAAAAAATTGCCTCGACTTTTCTAGAAACCCAATAGCTCACTTGGATAGTGTGCTGCTTTGCCATGTGACTGACCCAAGCTCAGGAACATTCCCCACTGAACTGAAGGAAGCAGCAGTGCTGTGGTCTCTCTCTTCCCCCCACCTTTCTCTCTTTGCTATTCCTCCAGACACCACCACTTGGAACTACCTTGAAGCTCCCGTGGCTCAGCCCCACAGGGTGGGAACATCGTCACCTCTCCAGGGTAGACCTGCCACCCCAACCCCAACCCACCCCAGGCTGGGCCAGTGCTGGTGGGAACCCTGGCATCTGGGTCCTAGTCCCCAAGGCCAATTGCCCAGGAAGCAGAAATCCCCTCCCCTTAATACAACGGCTGGCAGGGCCATCCAACACATGTGGTGCTGATGCCTCTGTGTCTCACATCTTCAAACGTGCTTTGAACAAACATGAATGACCCTTCAGTGCTTCTCTGAGAGAAGGAGGGAGGGAGGGGGTGGGAGGGGGGAAGGGTGTGAGCAGCATCCCATGCTGTCCCCCAGTCAGGGGAAGAAACCAAATTCCGTGACTTCACCAAAGCCACAGACTTAAACTGCCCCCCTTCCCGCTCTCCTTCACTCCCCCCACCCCCCCCCCCCATAGCAACTTTTACTGGCTCACATTCCTTGAGCTGGGAACAGTACTATTTAATTAAAAACGACAGACTTTTGTTTTCTTCTCCTTCCTTCCTCCTCCCTCCCATCCTCCAGGACTGGATGCCAAGGAGACCCACCAAAAACATGCGGGGAACATTTGTTATGGCTTTGAAGATAAAAGTCAATTGAAGTAAGCCCTTGCTGTATTTCAAGTTTTCCCCTAAAGCAGGGAGCAAACTGCCTGGCAGTTTAGGAAAGAAAGGGGTGGTGGTGGAGGGAGGGAAGGGGGACTACAAATAAATGTCATTCTGCTGGGATACTTTGTAAAAATAAACAGGCTTGTGTGGGGGGGGGGGTACACACCCAAAAATTGACTAATGGAAAGCCACCCAGTTGGCCATTATCCTGAACTGCAAATGTATTTTGTTCATATGGCTCAACTGGCTCCTGTTCATTGGATTTTAAATAAATAGGGAGATCAAGAACCAGAAATGGTGGGGTAGAGTGGGAGGGTGAGGAGAAATTTGAAGTTGTGTTTTTAAAGAGTCCCCAACTGTAGTGCCCCCGGCCCATCCAGTGTTGTCCTATCCTAGGAACAGTTGCTCCAATCTCAACCTGGCCAGCAGATAAAGAGAAAACCCCAGCTAAGCCCCCTACACACACACACACACACACACACACACACACACACACACAGGTTATTCTGCACAAGCCTAAGAACTGACCTGGTCCACAGGCTCAGCTCCCAGCAACCAGGCTCAGACACACACACACACACACACACACACACACACACACACACACTCCCCAACCCACAGACCAAAGAACTAACCAGACCTGAGACTCAGTCTGTTCCCCCTCTAAGTTAAAAAAAAAATTAAATGTCACATCAAAAAGTTGATTCATCCTTTGATCCTCAGCTTGCTCAAGTTCCACGCAGACCATCTGAAAGCCCCGTGCAGAGTTCCCGAGCTCACAGGACATCTGTGAACACCAGTCCCAGGCCAGGAGCTGGGGCTGGACTCATTCACTCCCCTATCACATCAATGGCTTCTCCTCTCCCCCCCACCCCAAAACCCCAAGCCTTGGGGCCCCACTGAGTGAAGGTTCTGGGTTGGGTCCAGAATAAAGCAGAATGATGCTACTCTTTCCTCTTTCCTTAGAGGCCAAGTTAATGGGTAGACCAGGTGCCAGAGCCCTCTCCCCCAGCTCTGCCACCCAGATCGAACCCTGCTCTGCTGGGTTCCCAGGGCAGATGGTACTAATGAGTGCCACAGACACCAACAATGCATTTAGAAGGGGGCACCCAGCAGATCCTGGGGCCCACACAGTTCTGCCCTCCACTCAGAAAACCTTCAGCATCTTCCCCACCTCCTCTCAACTTTAAAAATCCACCCTAGGCTGCTGGCAGCAGCAGAAATAATGTAACAGTAAGAGCATGTACCCCTAAACCCTCCAGCACAAACAAGTTGACAATTGGACCCCCCCAAACACACACACACACACACACACACACACACACACACACACACTCCCAGCAGCCCTCTGCTCCTGATGGTGAGGAGGTTGGTGGTTCTGTCACCTGTATGGTTCTCACCATGGTATGGGAGCCCAGGATCATGCTGGGTGGGCAGAGAGCAGTTGTGAAGGTATTTCTGAGCTTAGAGGATACTAGGAGTTGGGAAGGGGGTGGGGATAGAGACCCAGGTTTGAGGGTGAAAGGGAGTGAGGAGGGACTGTACCCGGGTTCCTCTGCCAACGGTGCCAGCTGCCCGCAGCTGTCCGGGTCCGGAGCTGACTCCAGGGCAGCGCTGCCTCCCGATCCACTCCTCGATGCCTTTACGAGCCCAGGCGGCGCTCACTGCAAAGCTGTCACCTACGGTGGGGACACCACGAAGCCCCTGAGTCTGGCCCCCTCCCCCCCCCCCGAGAAAGTTGCAGTGGGTGCAGCAGAGGCAGGGGGGCGGGGGAGCACCCGGGCACCACCCGGGAGTGGGACGCGGGGACCCCAGAGAAGCCCCAAAAGCAGAGACGCAGAGGGGAGTGAGAAACATTGAGCGGTGCCTGGAGAGGAAAGCTCTGGGCATCGGAAGAGATAGTCCCCGAGGCCCGGAATGGAAGGGAGGGGGGCGGGCAGAGTTGGAGGGTCAGGCCACTAGTGCAGTGAGCAGGGAATGAGGGAACGGGGTGGGGGGAGGTGTCCAGGGGCCAGAAGGAGATGGGTCATGGGGGGGTGGGGGGGGCAAGCAAGACAAGACAGGGAACCAAATCTTGGGAAAGGGGAGGGTGTCTCTGAAGAGGGGGTCCAGCGAGCCCTGAGGACAGGGACTGGATGGGGGGAAGCTGAGGGTCAGCGGAGGGGGAGCTAGGGCCGAGGAGGGACACGTAGGCTGCCCGGGGAGCGGGTTAGGAGGACTGGAGCTGGGGAGAGGTTTTTGGAAGGGGGAGGGCTGGTAACCAGATCCCGCGGGCGAGGCCGCCCCCCCACCCGGTGCGCCCCGCGCCCCTACCTTCCGGGCTCTCCCTGCGCTTGCACACAGCGGCTGCAGGCACATCGCGGCGGCGGCGGCGGGAGCCGGAAAGAAAGGAGAAGCAGAGAGTTAGCAGCGGGGCCGGGGCCCGGGGCCGGGGGCCGGGGGCTGGGGACACTGACCCGGCTTGGAGTGAAGTTTCCCCATGCTGGGGGCGCGGCAGGAGGAGGCGCCCCCTAAGCCATGCGCCCGCGCGCGGGGCCCTGCGGCTCGCCCAGCAGCGCCTCGTCGTCCTTCTCCTCCTCCTGGAGCGGCCCCCGAGCCAGCCGAGCCGGAGGCGGCGCCGAGACCAGCTCCTGCCGCCGACACCGCGGCCCGACTGACGCCCGGGCGCGCCGAGCCCCCAGCCCGCCCGCGCGGTCGGCGCCTCCCCGAGCGCCCATTGGCCCGGCGCGGCTCATCAAAGGCGAGGCGGGCCGCCGGAGGCGTGGCCAGACAGGGGGCGTGGTCATCAGGGGCCGGCTGAGTGTTGTGCTCCGGACTGCGGGCTGGGGACTCCGGTTGGGGGCGTGGTCTGGGAGTGGCTGGGGGCGTGGCCAGGAGCCGCGGCTGGGCTGCTCCCTTGCAGCACTGCAGCCTCTCCCGCGGACCCATAGCTCCCTGAAGCTGGCTGGGCGGGACTCACGACCCCAGTCTGCAGGCTAAAAAACTGAGGCCGGCACTGGAGTCCTGCCGGAGTAGCGACCCCTTTCCGGTCTTCCACGACCTTTACAAAAAATCTGTTGGCTCATCACCCAACCCATTCCTCCCCATCACCAACACACACCACCCTTGGCAAACAACCTCCCGCCCAACCAGCCTCTATTGGGCGTTCCGGAAGTGCCCATGGCACCACAGGTCGCAGATACACTAGTGACTTTGGTGTCCCCAAAGTCACGAGCTGACAAAACCTCTTGCTCTGATCCCCGCTCCCTGGAGACCAACGGTGCCTGCTCCGAGTTGGGGAGCATTGCCAGCTGTGCGGCCCGGAAGAGGGTAACCACTGGGTCTTTGATCTTCCTTGGGTTCCGCTCCCTGCTGCCGATCCCCAGACTCGAGGGCTTGTTTGTTTTGTCTGGGGAGGTCTCTGCGGAGGGGAGGGCGACATCAAGCGTTCCACCCCCCCCCCACCTTAGTGGTTATCACAGAGAATTCCTGTTCTGCGTGAGGAGGGACAGACGGACATCATGGGTCTGTTTAGTCCTGATACCGTGCAACCTGGGCGTGGGGAAAGAAAAGTCCCTGCTTAGAGTGTGGAAGCCAGCTTTGCCCTTGAGCTGTATTCTCTTGGGTGAACCTCAGTTTGATGATCTGTAAAATGGAGGCTCAATTCTGCCCCCTTTTGCCCACTCCTTAGCTCAGCACTATCTTATAGAAAGGGAATGTGAGCCATGTGTGTAATTCCGAATGTTCTAATAGCCACATCAAACAAATAAACAAACTTGAAGAAACAGATGAGGGCAGATGAAAGAACATACTTGGATAGTGCACTGCATTGCCATGTGTGCAAGCCTGGTCCTCACTTCATTAGAGGAAGCTTTGGTACTGTGGTCTCTTTCATTCTCTCTTTTTGCCTCTGCCTGTCTCTATCTAAAAATGAAAAAGAAAGGGAAGGGAAGCTGGGTGGTGACACACAGGCGGGACACTCACTTCAGGTTGTGAAGTGAGTTCGGTTCGTCCTGAAAATCCTCGGGCACATAGCTCTTAAACGCTTGGATGAATTTGATCATATCTAGCAGATGCAGGTTGTCTTGATTGCTTTTTTCTTTAAAGATGCTCTGAAAGAGAAAATCACACAGATCCTGGGCAGCCTGCCTTATGGTCGAGCGACTGTGAAAACACTGCACTTGGGTCAGGCTATAGCCAGAATTAACCACCACACCAGTCAGGAGGCCAGAGGCATAGAGGGACATCTCCAGCTGGTCAATCAAGAGTAAAGATGGGACATCCAGTGCCTCAAATGAAATCTCCAGGGCCTTATTTTGATCCACAGTCTCCACTGAGGGAAACTGGGTGACTACTACAGGAATATCTTCATCTTTCTTCCTAAATTTCTCCAGGACAGCTTCCCAGATGAACACCATACCCTCCCAGTTTAGTATACTCCTGAGGTAGCTAGCTATACATGTGAGGGGATAGAGAGTCGATGCTGACTTTCAGGGGTCTGTGAACACTAGGACTAGGCTTCTTCCTGCATAGCAGGTAGCTGATGATGCTCGCGATAATCAAATTGGACCCAGACAAGCCAACCTGCAGACAGTCAGACCCATGGTTGATGATGATGGCTCCCTTGGACATGGTGATAGCTAAGGTAGGAGGTGGCTTCTAGAGCAGGCTCCTCATGGGTAACTGACAACTATGGTCTCAGTAGAGGAAAGTGAGTCCCAACAAGGTCAGGGAGCCTTCCCAGGTCACACAGCCAGCAGCAGAGCTGGGGGCTTCACACAGCCAAATTCTCCACTTCACAGCCACCATCAATCCAAAGGACCAGGCTTCAAGCCCCTTCAAGTCTCCACCTGCAGGGGATGAAAGACAGGGGTATGGGGTGAAGCAGTGCTGTGGGTGTCTCTCTTTCTCTCTCTTACCTCCCAACTTGTCTCTAAAAAAAAAAAGAGAAATCAATAAACATTAAAGATAAATCTAGACAACAGACGAAAAGCAATAGCTAAACTTAATTTAATAACATGTTCTATCTAGCCTAAATACAGTATATCAAAATATTATAACATCAACTTGTGATGCAGTAGATATCTCACCTTTGTTTTGTAGGAAGCATTTGAAAGCTGGTGTACATTTATACCTAGAGCACTTCTCAACCCAGACTATCACACAGCGAGCGCCCAATCACCACACAGGGCTAGTGGTTGCTGTGCTGGACATCACAGCTCTGTGTGGACAACCCACAGCTACAAACATCAAAAGGAGGTTTTGGGAAGTGCACGACATTCCAGAGTCTCAGAGCACTTCATCCCGTAGTGTCTTCCTTCTATCCTCCAAACTTCTTTTTTACACATCCTTGGTGTATAGTGAAGGTTAATCTTAGAAGCAGGTACATTCATGCTGTCAGCAGTGTTGGTTCATTTAGGGAGTGCTGGGACAACCTGCCCCCAAATAATGTTATTGGCTATTTTATAGTGTAGGACTTTATCCCATGACTACTATATGCCATCATTGCTCTAAGTCCTGGACAGCCTTCACAGTCACTCTCTGATGTAGAACTGTACTGGTTTTGCAAAGGAGGTGCCCTACCGGGCTCAAAGAGAAGTCACTTAACTGTGTTCATGAGCTCCTTAGGAGCCGAGGCCATGCCTGTGGATTCCTCACCCATGTTAGTTCTACTCTGCCATGCTAACACAATCCAGATCTGACAGCCCACCACTAGAGTGAGAACCACCCCCCATCGAAAAAGTAACCTCAGTCAAGTGCCAGCTATGTAGCAATCACTTAAGAATCATCAGTGAGCAAAAAGAGACATTTCTTGCTTTCAGAAAGGACTCACCCCTTAACTCAAGAAGATAGGCCAGCAATAATAAATACCACAAAGGTGTCAACCGTATAGTCAGTTAAGCACTCTAACAGAGGGCAGTCTGGGCCCCAGGAAACATTCAGTAATATCTGAAGGTAGCTAGCAAGTAGAGGGTCACTGGTAGCAGAAGATAGACCTCCACCACCATCACCACCCTAAAGAAAGAGAATTATTCAACCTTAAATGTCAATAGTGTCCTGAGCTATTAGGAAAATCAAAACCTGAATCAGGATAATAGGGTGTCAGGAGAAAGAAGTATGGATCCGATTCAGAGTGGGAGCCTGCCTGCACCCCCACCGCACTTCCCCCAAAAAAAGAGCAATGGAATTGGGTTGGAGTAACTATTTGCCTCTCTCTCTCTCTCTCTCTCTCACACACACACACACACACACACACACACACACACACACACCACCCATACCAGGGTGCTTAAAAATCAAAGCAAAACTCTCTGTCTGCTTTCTCACAGTGCTCAGAAAGTTGGTTACTTCCTCAAACTGGCCATGGCTTTCTTCTTTCATGAGAAAGGAAAAAAAAAAGTATCCCCTCTCCCCCTTGGGAATTCCTTTTTGCAGTTCAAAAAGAGATAAAAGCAGGAACTAAGGCAGTTACCAAGCTGAGTCTTGAGGGGAAGTAAATCCCAAATGTCTGGACACAAAGGCCCCCCCCCCCACCTTCAGCCTGCCATGCCCAGCACAGCAGGCAACTGGGACAGCGCTGCTATTGGAGCACGCACACACAACACACACACACCACACACACACACACACCACAACACACACACACTCTCTCTCTCACACACACACACACAGCACACACACACAGCACACACATCACAACACACTCTCTCTCTCTCACACACACACACACACAGCACACACACAGCACACACACCACAACACACTCTCTCTCACACACACACACACAGCACACAGCACACACACACACCACACCACACACCACAACACTCTCTCTCTCTCTCACACACACACACACACACACACACACACCACACACACACACCACACCACACACCACACACCACAACACTCTCTCTCTCTCTCTCACACACACACATACCACACACCACACACACCACAACACGCTCTCTCTCTCTCTCACACACACACACATACACACACACACAGAGCTGGCCCTCAGATGAGAAACCAGAAAGTTGGACCTCATGGTCAAATCTTAGGGCTCTGGGATTCTGACAAGCAGCCCTCTGAGTGGTATCAGCCAACTGTCCACCTAGTGTGGCTCTTCGGCCTCAAGCAGCTTCCTGGGCCACGACTGGCAGGTTCTTATGTGTTTTAATAATTTATCTGGCCCATTTCTTGGGCTGTATACTTGCAGTGACACATCTTTTTCTTTGAAGATTTCCCATCCTTTGGGGGGGTGGGAAGGAGAATGGGAAAGGAAGGCAAGGAAGAGATAAGAGAGTGAGATTATAACAGAAACAGGTTTCATGGGGTTTAAGCTTCTGCAAGGCTGGTTTAGGTGAAATCTGTCAGACATGGAGCTTCGAGGCTCGTGTTTGTTTTGTTTTTCTCAGATCACTCTGGTGGGTCCCTACCACACTTGCTTCCCAATTAAGCCACGGGATTTGGTCCTGGAGGGAACCTCACCCCCTTGATCCATCAACCTAAAGAGCTCTGACCACTCTGTGGATAGACAGCTCCACCCCCCTCACTCATTGGCTCTCTCTTTTCTCCACTTCTCTCTTTTTAAAAAAATGATTGAAATAGCAACGACATCAATAACAACAATAATAACTACAAAAATAAAACAACAAGGGCAACAAAAGGAATAAATATTTTAAAAAATGATTGAGCTGGGGGCCAGATGGTGGCACAAAGCTCAAGGACCAGCCAGTTCGCACTCCCAGCACCCCACCTGCAAGGGAGTCACTTCACAGGCGGTGAAGCAGGTCTGCAGGTGTCTGTCTTTCTCTCCCCCTCTGTCTTCCCCTCCTCTCTCGATTTCCTTCTGTCCTATCCAACAACACAAGTAGTAACAACAACAGCGATAAACAACAAGGGCAACAAAAGGTGGGGGGAAGCCCCAACATCAATCCTTATCAATGAGGAAGGGGAGGCTGGGTACAGAACAGGGGGAAAGGATCCCAAGCTACCTTCTTCCAAGAGGACAAAGACCCGCATGACAGCTACTGCGATCGACGTAGTGGATGACGCAAACTGAATTTTTTGTCCCACCAGCTCCTCTCACATGCAGGGTCTTTTAGCAAGTTCAGAATACAGTCTCTCCAGGTGGCACAGCTGGAGACAGGAGGCTAGCTCAGCCTCCTCATTCTCCTGTCCTCCGTTCCTGTCTCCCTCTCTATCCCCTCCCCACTCCTCTAAGAAGCCCTTCCAGTCTGCCTACTTTCAGATGTCTAGGAAAGGGAGAAACTACCATCATTTCAATGGAGACTCCACTGCTCCCAGTCACCCCATATTTTTTCCCCTTTACTTTGATAAAAAAAAAAATAAGAGAGAAAGAGAAAAAGATTCCTTCAGCACTGCCCCACCATTCATGAAGCTTCCCGGATGCAGGTGGGGACGAAGGGCTTGAACCTGGGTCCTCATGCATGATATCACACATACTCTACTTGGTGTGCCACCACCCAGCCCCAACTCCTATCTTTTTATTATTTTTTTTTAATTAGATAGAGACAGCTGAAAATCAAGAGTGTAGGGAGAGGTAGAGAGGGAGAAATACAGAGAGACACCTGCAGCCCTGCTTCACCACTCACAAAGCTTTCCCCCTGCAGGTGAGGACCAGGGGCTTGACCCCAGGTCCTTGCACATTGTAACATATTGCTCAACCAGGTGTGCCACCACCTGGCTCCACTCCTATCTTTTTAAATCTTTGTTTGCCAGTCACATATAATCAATCTGCAACCAACTACTCTTGCTACTACTCTTGCTCTCACTACTCACTACTCTTGCTCTCAACCTCCCTTCTAGGTAGAAGGAAGGAGGACAGTGGATCAGCATTTCCCAATGGGTTCTAGGGAAAAGACACACTGGGAACCTTTCAGCACCCCTAGTTTAGCTAAAAAGGAGACATGTTCTGTTTCTGCAAGACTTCTCCAGGTCTGTTCACTCTGTCAGTGAACAAACCTGAGCTTCATAATTCTCCAAGAGGAGAACATCATAAGGAGCATCTTTTCAAACTCACTGGGCTAGAAATTGGAAGACCAAGTAAAACTAAGTTCTCAGGAAACAGACTTTGGAAAATGCCAAAACTCTACATGTGCCTGTGGTGGACATACAATGTGTCTTGGGGGATATTTGCTCATACCAGGCTTAGCAATAGTCACCTACTATGATTAAGGCTCCATGTGGCACAGAGAGTACCTTAGGACCACAGATCACCACTGTAGTGGGCACTGTAGCGGGTTTGCTTCCCATGCCCACCTTCTCCTCTAGCTCAGTGCCCTCCTCCACTCTCCAGGGGCTTGCTGCCATGTTGATACCACATGACTTCTCCCTTCTTCTTCTTCTAGCATTTGCCCTTCTTCCGTTATCCACAGCCAATTGGCTGCCTGGTATTTGAACCTGGCCAATCAGGAAATCTCAACAGAATGTAAATGGAGAGGCCCAGCCCTGGTGAGCTTGACTACAATCCACATGGCTGTGGAGATCACAGAAAGCAGCAGCATGAGAAACAGAGACAGGACCAGTGAACCATGTGGAGACAGACACACAGACAGGCAAGCTCTCTAGGTAACCTTCTTACATCTGCCTGTATGTTTTGTCCCCCAAGAAAGCATTGGTCCCTCTTTTTTGTATTCTTTTTTTTTTTTTTTTTTACTATAAGAGAGACAGAAATAGGGAGAGAGAGGAGAAAGAGACACCTACAAGCACTGCTTTACCATTCATGAAGCTTCCCCCCCAACACCTCCACCTTGCAGGTGGGACCAGAGGCTTGAACCTGGAACATCCTTGAACATGATAACTTGTGTACTCTGTCCTTGGTCTCTATTTCTTAGACCAGAGTCATATAACCTTGGTGCAGTTTCCTTGAAATTTAATGGATACATGAATCCTTGTGATCTTGTTTGAAAGCAGTCTGGGATAGAATCTGAAAACCTGCATTTCTAGCAGCCTTTTATGGGGTGGGGGTGAGGAAGTGACCTAGGCTTCTGGGTTTTAGACCACACTCTTTTTTTTTTTTTTGCCCAGAGTTCAGCTCTGATTTATGGTAGTGCAAGGGATTAAACCTGGGACCTTGGAGCCTAAGAGTCTCTTTGCATAACCATTATGCTATCTACTGCCCTAGACCACACTTTGAGGCTATTGGGACTGTATAAATTAGTAGATACCAGAGTTATGTAACTTGCTTCTTTGTTGCATAAGCAGTACTGTGGACAAGAGAGACAGAAGTCAGGGAGGTGGCACCGAAGAAATAAAGATGTTTTTCTTTTATGAATTAAGGTGTTTGGCAAAGATTTGCTAAGGACTCAGCTTGTTCCAAACTCTTATATTAACAAAACTAACCAAAAGTAAGTCAGTAAAATATATCATGTATCTATGAAGAAGAATCAAATGGGAAAAAGGGAAAACAAATGTTAGGGGCTGGGTTATACACAGATTTAGAAGGAGCACTATGGGTGTAACGTTTGGCTGAGTAGAGACTTGAAGATGAGGAGGGGTATTGCTGTCAGGACACAGGAGGAAAATGGGTCCAAGCATGGGGAAACAGGATGTGCAAAGGTCCAGAGGTGGAGTCATGTGTGAATGCTTGGGGACTAGCAAGGACACCAATGTTTCTGAACTGAGAGCTGGAGGAAGTGCAAGAGGAAGAATGCTGTTGGTGGGGGGTGATGGGGCTCGATCCTGAGAACACTGTGGACTTCAGCTAGGATTGCAGCTGAGGGAGACCGGAGCCATCAGAGGAGAATCATGACACCACCACCACCCTACCCCACCCCCATACACACCTGGTTACAGAGCTGTTGTGTGAAGGGCAGAGCATGGATTAGGGGTGGGAGTGGGAGGCCAAGAAAGAGCAAAGAGACCAACAAATGGGGGCAACTGTGACAGCCCAGGTATGGCACCATGGTGGGCCAGACTAGATGACAGCAGGGAAGAAATGAGAAGTCATGTATGGGTGGACCTGGGAATTCAAGGAAGTGATGTAGCTCACATACTTCTTGCTGGGGAGGAAAAAAAAAAAAAAGAAAGCTGCTAAAGTGTCGACCTATGACTTGGAGGGATGGAGCCAGTGGTGTTGACTGCTATGAGGAAGCCCACAGTGCAATAGAGTGACCAGCATAAAGAGGCACAGTTAGGAGCACTGTGCTTTGAGAGGCTTCTTTAATATTCAGGCAGCCAACTCAAGTGAAAAGATAGGCCAACAAGCCTAGAGTAGAGAGCTACATCTGAGTGTCATCAGCTTGTAGGGGATTTTTTTTTATTGTTACTCAATTTAATTGGGTTCTGGGCAGTGGCACAACTGGTAGAGTGCATATTTTTTTTAAGTAATGTTTCTTTTATTTATTTATTTATTTAATATTTATTTTATTTATTTATTCCCTTTGTTGCCCTTGTTGTTTTATTGTTGTAGTTATTATTGTTGTTGTCATTGTTGGATAGGACAGAGAGAAATGGAGAGAGGAGGGGAAGACAGAGAGGAGGAGAGAAAGATAGACACCTGCAGACCTGCTTCACCGCCTGTGAAGCGACTCCCCTGCAGGTGGGGATCCTTATGCCGGTCCTTGTGCTTTGCGCCTATTACAGTGTGCAAGGACCTGGGTTCAAGCCCCTGTCTCCACCAGCAGGGGGGAAGCTTCATGAGTGGTGAAGTAGTGCTATAAGTGTTTTGGTCTCTCTCCCTCTCTCTCTTCCTCCTCCCTCTCAATTTCTCTGTTTCTATGTAAATAAACTATTTTTTAATGTTTATAAATTTAATTTTAACTTTTTTTTTTTGCCTCCACGGTTATCACTAGGGCTCGGTGCCAGCACTATGAATCCACTGCTCCTGGAGGCCATTTTTCCCATTTTGTTGCCCTTGTTGTGGTTGTTATAGTTGTGATAGCTGTTGTTGTTCTTGGATAAGACAGAGAGAAATCGAGAGAGGAGGGGAAGACAGAGAGGGGGAGAGAAAGATAGACACCTGCAGATCTGCTTCACTGCTTGTGAAGCAACTCCCCTGCAGGTGGGGAGCTGGGGGCTCGAAATGGGATCTTTGAGCCGGTCCTTGCGCTTTGTGTGATGTGTGCTTAACCCACTGCGCTATCACCCAGTCCCTAATTTTAACTTTTAACTCTGGGACTTCATGTACATGCTTTCTCACTATTCCTGGGTGATTTTCCTTTTCATTCTTTTTATGTTAGAGGAAAGAGAAAGGAAAAAAAAAACAGAGAGGAGAGACACCACAGCACCATTCTGCCACCCATGGTGCTTCTCTGGTGCCCTTCATGGTATCCCCATGTGGTGCCAGGGTTTGGACCCAAGGCTTTATACATGATGAGGTGTGTGTGCTCTGCTGGGTGGACTATCTCCCAACCCTGTAAATAGAATTTAAATGCCAGCATTGAATGAGTCTCCCCTAGGCATGAGTGTGGACAAGGGAGAGAAGAAAGCAAGAGAACACTGGAGCCTGGGACCAGGTGGTGGTGCACTTGGTAGAGTGCAAATGTCACCATGCGTAAGGACCCAGGCTCAAGCTCTCAGCCCCCACCTGCAGGAGAGAAACTTGAGAAGCAGTGAAGCAAGTCTTCAGTTTTCTCTCTTTCTCTCTCCCTCTCTGTTTCCCTCCTCCCTCTCGATTTCTCTCAATTCTATCCAATAAATGAATCAATAATTATTTAAAAGCAAGAAACATGGAACCCTGAGGAGCTGAAGAGGTGGCCAGCAGTCTGCCCATCCCCTTGCATCTTAGCACCACCCCTGCCCCTTTGGAGCCCCAAGGTGGCAGGTTCCCTTCCTAGCGAGTTTCTTTCCTGTCCTAACAAATCCTTCTCATACCTGCTCCCTGCCTCACCCCTGAGTGGGCTTCCGGCTCAGCATCTGAACCCTCAAAGCACTCCTTTGTTCAAACCCAGTCCCAGAGATCAACATGACATGTGGGGACGGCTCAGGGAATCCAGCATCCAATCAATCGATTGTGAAGCTCTGGGGGTCCAGCCCCCAGCCCATAAAGCACCCTAACCTTGGGGCTAGCACACAGTAGGAATGTTAGACATGCTTGCTGTGAGTGGTAGTGGCTGAGCAAAGGACCGGACCTGACTGGAGATTCCCCATCTTCCCCATCTTGCCCGCCCTCCTTGTCTCCTTGGCACCTAGGCAAAGGCCCCTACCCTGAAGCTCCCAGGGAGACTTGCCCCAGCAGAGGTGGCAGCCCCCAGTCAGGCCAGGAAGGCAGGCAGGGCAGCTGCAGACCCAGCCATTCCTGCCCCTTCCTCTGAAGCCAGAGGGCCAGTGGCGTTGGCTTCCCTGCCAGGACTGAGGCTTCTCCGTGTGCATCTTGCACCAGGGAGCTGGGCCATCCTCCACCTGGCATCCCTTTTAACAGCATCATCTGTGGGGCTGCTCCGGGTGACAAGTAGCTTTGTGCTGAGCCCCCCTTCCCAGGCCCCTCCCTCCCCCTGGCTTCCGTCTGCACAAAGGGGCCTTTGAGAGGCAGGCTGTGGGACGCTGCCTTTGATCTGGGGTTCTAATACTGTGTGTATGTTTGTATCCCCAAAACAATGCAGCAGCCTGGCTGACTGGGGAGCAGGGGGAGGAAGATTGAGTTGGCAGGAGGGTTGCAGGGGAGGCTTGAGCACATTTGGAGCATACCTCCGAAGAGTCTTTTATGGATCTTGCCTGGCATGGACAAGATTTGCCAGACCAAGGACTGTAGGTTCCTGGAGCAGGGAGGACACACAGATAGCTCAGGCAAGGGACCTAAGGCACATAGAACTGGAAGCCTACACCAAGGATAAAGGCACAGTCAACAGAGGCCCCAGAACTGCCAGATCTTTCTTTCTTTCTCTTTATTTTTTTTCTTTTTTTGAGTAGTTAGAGGGCAGGCAAGATAGCTCATCAGGGAAGGTGCCTGCTTTGTCCTGTGCATAACCCAGGTTCAAGCACACTGGATGAAGCTTTGGGTGCTGTAATGTCTTTTCCTCTCTCCTCTCTTTCTATCTGGAAAAAAGTCAACTCAGAGAAGTGAGTCCCCAGTGACGACAACAACAACAACAACAACAACAACACAAAAACAGTAGATAGAAATGCAGCTTGCTTCCTTTCTGTTTCTCTCTTTCTTTGTTTCTTTTTCCTGATATCTGTGAGGTTTCATTGCTCTACGTGGACTTTTCTCACACACATGAAGTCACCCTTCTCAGACTGCTTTTTCATTTGGAGGCAGAGAGAGAGAGAGAGAGAGAGAGCAAGCACATAGCCCTGCAGCTTTCCCTGGCACCATGATATTTTCATCTGGTGTTGGGACTCAAACCTGGGCCTACCCAGCAAGATCTCTCTCCCAAGACTGAAACAGTCCATGTTTCCAGGTGAAATCTCCATTTTAAAAAACAGTAATAATTGGTGGCTGTGTGTGTGTTATTAAAGCATGTTTTTTAGATTTTTAAATTAATTAATTTATTTATTCCTTTTTGTTGCCCTTGTTGTTTTATTGTTGTAGTTATTATTGTTGCTGTTATTGTATAGGACAGAGAGAAATGGAGAAAGGAGGGGAAGACAGAGAGGGGGAGAGAAAGAGAGACACCTGCAGATTTGCTTCACCACTTGTGAAGCGATGCCCCTGTGGATAGGGAGCTGGGGACTCAAACCAGAATCCTTATGCTGGTCCTTGCACTTTGCACCACCTGTGCTTAACCCACTGCACTACCACCCAACTCCCCTAGGATGTTTTAATTAATTATTAGATAGAGACTGAAAGAACTTCAGAGGAGAAGGGGAGATAAAGAGGGAAAGAGACAGACATCTACAGCCCTACTTGACCGCTCATGAAGTTTTTCCCCTGCACTTGGGGACGAGGGGCTTGAACCCGGGTCCTTGCACACTATAATGTGTGTGCTTACCCAAGTGCACCACCATCTTGCCCCCAAGTGGCTGTGGTTTTAAAATCTAAGGCAAGGTGCAGGCCCAATGAGAGCCGCATCCCCTGCGAGGAGTCAGTCCCAAAGAACAGCAGCTTTACCCTCAGTCCAGGTGTGCTCAGTGCAGAGAGCCGGTGCAGAGCAGTCAGGAAGGGGGAAGCTTAGGCCAGGCCTCAAGCTGCACCCTGAAGGGGGCAAAAAGCGATGTCAAACTGCTGCTCTAGAGTTCCCCAAACACTCTCACACCCTCTGTGGCATTCACCTAACCTCCCTGCATGTGCTGGGACTAGGCAGGGCACTGGGGGTGCAGGGAAGAAGCAGACAGGCCCTCTGGCTCCTGTGTGTCCAGGCAGAGTGTGAGCAGTCTTGCTGGGTCAGGGACTCACTGTGGCTGGGCCATATGAGAAGGGCTGTGCACTATGTACCATCTTCTCTCACCCTCACAACTCATCGGTCAGGTCTGCAGGGAGCCAGGGTGCCCAACCCTGCTAGCAGATGTGCAAGCAGGTCACAGGCATAATGGAGCTTCTCAACCAAGTCCCAAAAACCAGAGAGAGGGGTTAGGCGGTAGCTCAGCAGATTAAGCACAAATGGCGTGTAGTGCAAGGACCAACATAGAGATCCTGGTTTGAGCCCCCTGCTCCTCACCAGCAGGGTGGTCATTTCACAAGAGGTGAAGCAGGTTTGCAGGTGTCTATCTTTCTCTCCCTCTCTCTGTCCTCCCCTCCTCTCTCTATTTCTCTGTCCTATCCAATAATGACGACAGAAATAACAACAATAATAACCACAACAACGATTTTCAAAAAAAGGACCACAAAACGGGGGAAAAAACCAGAGAGAATTCAAGGGCCTCCCAGCCACCTACTGAGTCCTCAGAGAACTTCCTCACGTGCCCCATCACTCCTGCTGCTGTGCAGTGCACAGTACAGGCAGCTATCCATGCAGACCCTGCAGTAGAATAGATTCAGTGTGGACAGAGCTTTGGGGCTCAGCCCAGGGTTGTTGAAGCTGGAGTGTCCCCTGTGATGCCTCTTTCTAGGGCAGGTCAGTTGTCCTGAAGAAACAAAGTCCTAACCTGTGAAATAGATGCCTTGGACAGTGCTCAGCTTTGTCATGGGTGCAACCCAGGTTCAAGCCCAGCCTCCGCAGAATTGAAGGAAGCTTCGTTGCTGTGGTCTCTTTCACTCCCTCTCTGCCTTTGCCAGTAAATAAGTAAATAGTCTTAGGGAGGAGGAGGGAAGGTAGGAAGGAAAAAAGGAAGGAAGGAAGGAAGGAAGGAAGGAAGGAAGGAAGGAAGGGGGAAAGGAGTGAGGGAGGAAGGATGGAAGGGAAAGAGAGAGGAAGGAAGGAAGGAAGGAAGGAAGGGAGGGAGGGAGGGAGGAAAGAAGGAAGGGAGGAAGGAAGGAGAGAGGGAGAAAGAGAGGGAGCAAGGAAAACTGGCCCTCCTTTGCCCCGGCTTCCTGCCTCCCAAGGTAGCTGAGAGGAGTAAAATACCAGGCAGAGTGTTCAACAGAGCACCCATGCTCACATATTTGCCCTCCTTCTTCTCATCTGCAAAGATGATACTTTAGCTAGAAAATGAGAACAACTCACCTGAAATACCCGAGGGGGGGGGGGGTCTAGGCTGAACAGGGTGGCTCTGTCTTCCTCACTTGCCATCTGGCTGACCAGAGTCTCACCCTCATTCTTCCACATGAGAACCCAGCTCAGAGTGGGTTCTCAGCCAGCATCTGCCACCATTGATGTTGCCTCGTGGCCTTGACACCAGCTCCAGAGCCTCCCATGTATGGACTATGATGCCCCTTCCCCCTGCATCAAACCTTCCAATGGCTCCCTTGTTCCTGGGGCAGCAAGCAAATTCTTTCCAAGAACTCACAGGGCATTGAAGCCTAGTCAACTTTTCCTCACTGAGTTTATGACACAATCAGAAAATGAAGGAGCTCCCAGCCATTGTGAAGTGGGATGGGGGCCCAGGCTGTCTACAACCCTTCATCCTTGATTGAAAGGCCAGGAACTAGGGCAGAAGTGCTCCATCCATTGCTTTGCGTCACTCTTCAGAAGGAGCATGGAGGAGGAAGGACTGGTAACAACCTGTGATCTGGTAGCCAGGGCAGTAGCTTGAGGACTAGAGCACAGGATGTACATGTGTGAAACCCTGGGTTCAATCCCTAGCAACTCAGCTGTTTCTCTCTCTCTCTCTCTCTCTCTCTTTCTCCCTCACTCCCTCCCTCTCTCTCTCTCTGTCCCAACTGGGTAAGTAGGTAGGTAGATAGACAGGTAGACAAAGGCTAGGCAATGGCACACCAGGTTGAGCACACATTACCATGCATAAGTCCCCACCCGCAGGGAGGAAGCTTCATGAGTGGTGAAGCAGGGCTGTAGGTATCTCTCTCTCTCTCTCTCTCTCTACCTCCTCCCTTCTTAATACAAAAGGCAAAACACACACACACATACACACACAAAAAACTATAGGTAAGTAGGTAGATAGGAGGATGGATAGATAGATAGAGACTGCTAGACACATAATCTTAATGCACACATTATCCAAAGCTGGCAAGAGGAGGGGTGTGAAGGACTGAGAATTGAGCTGAGGTCCCTCCTGACCCTCCTATTCTCCTAAACCCTTATCCCTCATCGTTGTAAGCAGAGACTCCAATGGTGCTGGGGAAATAGACAGAGGATTGGAAAACTTTCCAGTACACAACCTACCTTCTTCCTACCTACCTACCTGCCTAGTTGAGACAGGAAGAGAGAGACCAAGGTGCTAGGGATTGAACCCAGGGCTTCATACCATATACAAGTCAGGGGATGGGAATCAACTGCCAAAGAGGTATTTAATTAATTCATTTATTTATTTTACCAGAGCATACTTCTCAGCTCTGGCTTATAGTAGTGCAGAGGATTGAACCTGGAACTTGGGACCCTCAGCATGAAAGTAGTTTTGCACTACCAATATGCTATCTCCTCTGTTTTTGTTTGTTTGTTTGTTTGTTTTCTGCCACCAAGGTTATCACTGGGGCTTGGTTCTGGCACTATAAATCCATCACTCCTGGCAGCCATTCTTTTCATTTCTCTTCTTTCTATTTCTATATCGCCTGCCCCCCTACATTTTTTTTTGATAGGACAGAGAGAAATTGGAAGAGGAAGAGGAGCTAGAGGGATAGAAAGAGAGATAAAGTGAAAAGTAAAGAGAATGACACTTGAACCACTGTTCCACCACTTGTGAAGCTTCCTCCTGCAGATGGAGACCAGGGACTTGAACCTGGGTCCTTGTGCATGGTAATGTGTGAACGCTCTACCACGTGTGCCACCACCCAACACCTGGTATTTTGAAAGGTTTCTACGCAGGAAATTTGTGTAGAATGGAGAGGTTACTGAAGACCGGTGACCCCTCCATTCAAGTCAAAAGTACCAAGTCAAGTCAAAGTACCAAAGTATTGCAATTACTATGGATACTTCTGTCTGATGATAAAATTTCAGATTTCAAAGAAACTGAATGCTACTTGAAAATAGGTTAGGTTCAAGGGGGGCTGGGTGGTAGCTCACCTGATTGAACACGCATGTTACAATACAGAAGGACCTGGGCTCAAGCCCCCAAACCCCACCTGCTTAGGGAAAGCTTCACAAATGATGAAGCAGAGCTGCAGGTGTTCTCTCTCCTTCTCTATATCCCCCTTTCTTCTTAATTTCTAGATGTCTCTATCAAATAAACAAAGATACTAAAAAACATTTTAAAAAACAAAACCAAAATAAAACAGCTTTAAAAAAAAAGAAGGGAAGATATTAGGTTCACTGTTCCTAAAAGTCAGCCTTATGGGATGGTATATGGAAAGCCAGGGGGCCAGGTGGTGGCTCACCTGGTTAAGCACACACATTACAGTGCGTAGGGACCCAGGTTCAAGCCCTGGTTCCCACCTGCAGGAGGAAAGCTTTGTGAGTGGTGAAGCAGGGTTGCAAGTGTCTTTCTGTCTCTCTCCCTCTTTATTTCTCCTGTCTCTATCAAATAAATATATTTTTAAAAAGAAAGAGAGAAAGCCAGTATCGAGATGCCCGTGCCCCACTCTCCCTGCCTGTTTCCCAGGCCTCCTGCACTCCACCACCTGGTCAGATACTGAGCTGCCCAAGAATCCTCCAAATCTCTCTCTCTCTCTCTCTTTCTCATTCCTCACTTGGGGCTCCAGCTCAGTATTCAGTCTCAGCAGAGATATCTGTTCTTCCCTCATCAGCTACCTGTCCTTTGTTTCAACCACTGGTTGAAACCTGATGGGTTCCTGAAACAGGTACTCCCTCAAGCCCCAGGGAGGAATTCCAGGAGTAACAGTTAAAATCATCAGAAAGGGCCTGGGTGGTGGTACAGCCAGCAGAGTACACATATTACCATGCACAAGGATGTTCAAGCCCCTGGTCCTCAGTTGCACGGGGAAGCTTCCTAAATGGTGAAGCAGTGACAGGTATCACTCTTTCTCTCCTTTTCTATCTTCCTCCTTCCCTCCCAGTTTCTCCTTATCTTAGGCTGAGGAAGTAGTATAATGGTTATGCAAAAGCTCTTTCATGCTTGAGGCACCAAAGGTCCCAGGTTCAATTCCTAGCATCACTGTAAGTCAGAGCTGAGCAGTACTGTGGTTTAAAAAAAATAAATAAAAATTAAAATATATAATTTTTAAAAGTTTGTCTCTATAGAAATGAAATGAAAGAAAGAAAAGGCAAACTTCTGGAAGTAGAAATGGTGCATTCACTGTACAGGCACCAAGTTCCAGTAATTACCCTGATGGCAATACTAATACAAATGCAAATACTAATACTAATACTAAGATAGAGGGGCCAGGTAGTGGTTCACACAGCAGAACATGTTATCATGTGCAAGGTCCTGGGTTCAAGCCCTTGTTCCCCACCTGCAGAGGGGAAGCTTCATGAGCAGTGAAACAGTATTACCAATATCTTTCTTCTTTTGTATGTATATCTGCACTCCTATTTCTCTGTCTTTATCAACAAAGAAAGAAAGGAAAGAAAGGGAGGGAGGAAGGAAGGAAGGAAGGAAGGAAAGAAGGAAGGAAGAAAGGAAGGAAGGAAGGGAGGGAGGAAGGGAGAAAGAAAGAAAGAAAGAAAGAAAGAAAGAAAGAAAGAAAGAAAGAAAGAAAGACAGGAAGGAAGGAAGGAAGGGGGAAATACTATCAGGAATAGTGGAGACATCCTATCCTGCAGGCACCAAGCAATAACCCTGGGGGCAAAAAAATATCAATATATATCATACTCACACCCAAGGCAACCTTTTAAGATTCAACATGAAGAAATATATTTTTAATTCCCCTTCATTGACTAAAGTCATAAGATGTCATTCTCCAGACAGCACTGGCACTTCAAATACAGAGGGAAGCCATCAAGACCAACAAAACCAGCAGGATCTTCTGGCACTACAGACTGGGTCAGAGCTACCTACCGGGAAAATAATCCAGTCTCTGAGACCATGTGCAGGCATGTCACCTCAGAGAGAGCAGAGTTCAGTCTCTGTCTATCTCTCTGATCAGTTGTGACATCCTACTCCAACTTCTAGGAGTGTTCATACTGTCTTTTCAGACCCCTTACTATCCAACTTAGCTGGTCCTGTGTCATCCTCATTAAGTCTCTACAAGAGATCAATTATGGAGAGTCCTTAAACAAATAAAAATGGAAATACCTTATGAGCCAGAAATACTGTTCTTAGGTATCTATCCAAAGGACATGAAAACACCAATTTGAAATGATATATGCACCCCTACACTCATAGTGGAATTATTGATAATCAAAATATGGGAGCAACCTCAGTGCTCATCAACAAATGACTAGATAAATAAGTGGTGGGGTACATATATTCAATGGGACAGTACTCCAAAGGGGGGGGGGCATCTTTCAGGACAAAATGGATAGAACTAGAGGTGATTATGCTAAGTGAAATGAGTAAAGAAGTGAAAGACAAGTTAAGAAATAGTAGCAAATCTATCTCTTAGACTTTGTGAGAACTATAGTGACTGTTAGAGCAGTGGATACAGGACTTTGGTGGCTGGTGTGGTGAATTATACACACACACTGTATGTACCTAAATTACTGTCAAATCGCTAATATTAAAAAGTATAACTTTTTGTTTTAGTAATTTTATTACTGTCATTAGTTGTTTACTGGATAGAGACAGCCAAAAGTTGAGAGGGAAGGGGATGATAGAGAGGGAGAGAGACACCTACAGCACTGCTTCACTCATAAAGCTTTCCGCCTACAGGTAGGGACTGAGGGCTCAAACCAAGTCCTTGTTCATGGTAACGTGTGCTCAAACAGTTGCGTCACTGGCCAGTACACAAAAGAAATTTTTAAGTAAATTTGACTCATTAATGCCTACTGGAGTGTTTTCATGTAAACTGAGTGAAGATGCTAATCATCTTTCTAGAGTGTATGTGTGTGTGTGTGTGTGTGTGTGTGTGTGTGTGTGTGTGTGTGTGTGTGTGTGTGTGTGTATTAGTGATTTACTAGATTGACAAGATTGTGGGGTAAGAGGGGTACAATTCCATACAATTCCCACTACCAGAGTTCTATATCTCATTCCCTCCATTAGAAGCTTTCTTATTCTGTATCATTCTGATCTTTATGGAGTGCAGAAGGTGAGAGGTCTGGCTTCTGTAATCGTTTCTCTACCGGGCATGGGCATTGACAAGTCTATCCATACCCCCAGCCTGTTTCTTTTTTTTTTTTTCCAAATTTTGTTTAATATTTATTTATTTATTTATTCCCTTTGTTGCCCTTGTTGCTTTATTGTTGTTGTTATTGATGTTGTTATTGTTGTCGTCATTGTTGGATAGAACAGAGAGAAATGGAGGAGGGGAAGACAGAGAGGGGGAGAGAAAGATAGACACCTGCAGACCTGCTTCACTGCTTGTGAATCAACTCCCCTGCAGGTGGGAAGTGGGGGGCTCGAACCAGGATCCTTGAGCCTGTCCTTGGGCTTTGCACCACCTGTGCTTAACCTGCTGCACTACCGCCCAACTCCCCCACCCCCCAGCCCCAGCCTGTTTCTATCTTTCCCTAGTGAGGCAGGGTTCTCAGAGACCATATTTATTTAATGTGTCGAGCCAGCAAAATAGCTCATACTGATAGCGTGCCTGCTTTGCCATGAACACAACCCAGATTTGAGCCCAATCCCTGCTGCATCGGAAGAAGCTGTGATGTTTTCCTTTTCCCCCCTCTGTCTCTATCTGAACAAGTTATCTTGGAGCAGAAGTCTCAGTAATGACAAAGAAAGTCATATGGTGTATGTGAGAGGGGAAGGGGGGCATTACATGTTAGAACCCCATAACTGACTCTGGGGGCTTAGAATGGCCACATTTTTTGATAAACTCTCAGGCAAGGCTTTCTGTGCATGCCAAGTTCTGCCTGTTTTTCCTAAATCTCTGGATTTGGGGGAAAGAGAGCACAGCACATGCTATTCATCACTCTCTCTATGAAGCAGAGGCATTAACTTTTCCCTCGAGCCTGGGCTGACCCCATGTCCTCCGAACCAACAGAGTGTGGCGCAAGAGACATCTGTGCAAAGTGCAGGACCTTGCCTTTAAGAGTTTTCTCCCACTTGGAATGCTCACTGCTGGAACATTCCTTCTCAGGAAGGACCCAGCTGCAACCTTAAAAGCCCAAATTCCATGGAGAGGTCATGTATGCGGTCAGCTCATAGCCTCAGCTGAGTTCCCAGTCAATGGCCAACAATAGCTGCCAGTCATGGTGTTGCACCATCTTGGAGATCTCAAAAAAATGAGTCTCCAGATGACTGCAGCCCTAACTAACATCATGTGGAGCGGAAGAACCACCCAACTAAGCCCAGCCCACCTCCAAACCACAAGAAATTCTAAAAACAGCTGCTGTTTTAAGCTATTCAATTGTGTGATGGTTTCTTACCAAGTAATTGATACTGAGCACCACATATATTTATCTATCTATCTATATATCTATCTATCTATCTATTTATTTATTTATGAAGAAGACAAGCAGAGAGAAAGAACCAGACATCACTCTGGTACATGTGCTGCCAGAGATTGAACTCAAGACCTTATGCTTGAGAGTTCCATGCCTGAACCACTGAACCACCTCCCAGACCACCCACACTCAAATTTTCACCCACCTTTTAAAATTTTTTTTAATTTCAGAATTACATGTCAACAGGGGTTTGAATCCACACCATTCCCACTACCAGGGTTCTGAATCTTCAGTCTCCCCACTGCAATCCACCACAGTTGTAAACATGGGCCAACCATCATCTCTACAACTGTCTGTCCACATTTATACATAGTTGCCCCTTATTTTTAATTTTTTTAATTTTATTTTTCTTACTCAATCCTGTCTTCCCCTTCAAGCCATTCATGACAACTTAACTACCTCCACATGTCCCTCTCCTTTTCCTTCTGTTTTTCTGGTTGCTGATGGAGCTGGAGTGCAGAGTCCTCTTATCTTCCTCCTATCACTTCTCCCCCGCTGGGAGTATGGATCAAGGTTGTTTATGGGGAGCAGAAGGTAGGAGTTCTGGCTTCTGTAACTGCTTCTCCACTGAACATGGTAGGTGACAGGTTGATCCATACCCCCAGCCAGTTTCTATCTTTTCCTAGTGGACCAGAGCTCTGGAGATGCAAAGGTCCAAGACACACTGGTTAGGTTGTCTGCTCAGAGAAGACATCACCCATCCTTTATGTTAAGTTATAGCCATGTTCTAATTTCCAGTCTGCCCCCATTCGTATTTATTTTTTAATATATTTTAAAATATTTATTTACTTTCCCTTTTGTTGTCCTTGTTTTTTTATTGTTGTAGTTATTATTGTTGTTGTTACTGATGTCGTTGTTGTTGGATAGGACAGAGAGAAATGGAGAGAGGAGGTGAAGACAGAGAGGGGAAGAGAAAGAGAGACACCTGCAGACCTGCTTCACTGCCTGTGAAGCAACTCCCCTGCAGGTGGGGAGCAGGGGGTTCGAACCGGGATCCTTATGCGGGTCCTTGCGCTTTGAGCCACGTGTGCTTAACCCACTGCCCTACCGCCTGACTCCCCGCTTCGTATTTCTTTTTTTTTTTTTTTAAGAATTTATTTATTTATTCATGAGAAAGATAAGAGAGAGAGAAAGAACCAGACATCACTCTGGTACAAAAAGCTGCCGGGGATTGAACTCAGGACTTCATGGTTGAGAATCCAATGCTTTATCCACTGCGCCACCTCCCGGACCACCCCATTCGTATTTCTTAAGGCTATTTTCCAAGTGTAGGACTGAGCCTGCTATTCCTCTTTTCAAAAACCTTTAGTGGTTTTTCTCACTTGCCAAAGAAATAGTACTCATTCTGTTGAGAGTGTACATCTGAATCACTAGGACAGATATTCCAAAATGCAAATATTTTACCCCAGGGCATGGAATGAGATTATCAGATTGTAGCAGGCGGAAGAGGGAGATCAAATGATGTGTCTGGAATTCCTTCTCACATGGAACAGAGGGGATTCGCTCTGCCCTACCTACACACACACACACACACACACACACACACACACACACACACACGCTTGGCCATATGACTGATCTGCCCTTCCCCTTGCCTTGTCTGGGCAGAAAGGAATCTGTGCCAGTTCCAAGCGAAGTCTTAAGAGGCAGTGCGTACTTCCACTCCTTCCTCCTGTTTGCCTGCTGTTCACCATGAAAGGGTCATCTTCACACAGCTCTGCGCTTCCAGACTGTGTCCCCCCAACGAGATGCATACAGACACATCTGAACCCAGTCCCCAGCTGATTTAGTCAAATTCTAGACAAATTCATCAGCATCAACCCAGCTGATGTTGAGACCTGCAGCGAGAAAAATAAACCTCCGTTGTTGTCAGCCTCAGGGGGTCACTTGCTATGCAAGGTCCTGATTAAGAACTACGGACCAAAGAATAGAGTGACAAATGCATCATCCTCTGCCATTCAAAACTTTCCTCAGTCTGGTTTTCATTTCTCTTTCTGACCTCAGCTTCTGCTTCCTCTTCTGAACTAGATTCAGATAAAATCTAGGGGCTGGATGGTGGCACATCTAGTAAAGCACACTTTCTTACCATACACAGAGGCCCAGGTTCAAGCCTCTGGTTCCCACCTGCAGGGATGAAGTTTCACAAGTGGTAGAGCAATGTTGCAGCTCCCTCTCACCCCACCCCATTCCTTCCCTCCCATAAAAAGATAGAAAAAAGGAAAATCTGACCATAAGGACTCACCTTGCAGTACTGAATTCTTGGAGGCAGAACAGACATATATATTCAGCCTTAATTAGCCCTACCAGACTAGGTCCTCAGATGTGGCTGGGAAGACAGACTGAGGAAAGACTGAAGGCAAGAAGTTCAGGCAGTAAGACTCAAGAGGCATAGCTGGGAAAAGTGACCATTACCAATTGCTATGCGGGCTCAGTGCTTGCAGGAGGGAAATGCTTGTCCAGGTAGAGAAGGATCCCACTGGCCCAGTCCTGTCCTAGCCACTAGCAGTGGGGGGGAAAAAATAAAAAGAAAAGAAAAAAAAAAGGAAAGAGGGAGTCAGGTGGTAGTGTAATGGGTTAAGTGCAAGGACCGGTTTAAGGCTCCCGGTTCAAGCCCCCGGCTCCCCACCTGCAGGGGAGTCGCTTCACAAGTGGTGAAGCAGGTCTGCAGGTGTCTTTCTTTCTCTCCCCCTCTCTGTCTACCCCTCCTCTCTCCGTTTCTCTCTGTCCTATCCAATAACGACGACATCAGCAACAACAATAATAACTACAACAATAAAAAACAATAAAGACAACAAAAGGGAATGAATAAATAAATAAATTTTTTTTAAAAAAAGCAAACAAACAGGTACAAGACTCCTAAAAGATTCGGGCTCATTTCAAGGCAGCCTAAATCCCATCAAACACTCCTGAACCTTGACATTTTCTATAAGTACCCAGTGAGCTCCTAGTTACAAAGCTCCTGGGCATTTCCTACCAACCACATAGTTATTTCCTTCTGCAGAAGCAGGTTTGAGTGAGAACTTTGCACCTACCGCAGAAAGGCTCTGATATATGCATGGAGAAAGAAGAAAGGAAAAAGAAAAGCCTCCCTGCAGTTGTATCTTTCTGCCCTTTCTCCTTGGCTGTGTGCAGCAGGTTTGCTTGTTTCTTTCCTATTTAAAGTATGTCAGTGCTTTTCAAGGTCACTCAGGATCAGGAACTGGGTGGTCTGCTTCGGGAGGGTCTCATATGGTGTGACTGACAGTGTGACAGGAAGGTGTGGCCTGGGGAGGAGGGTTAGGTCTAGTGCCACTCAGCTGCCACTCACTGTGCGCCATTGAGAAGAGTTCTCCCCCTCTAGAGCTCAACCTCTTGTTTTGTTGTTGTTATTATTGTTGTTGTTTTTCTCCTTTATTTTACTTTTTTTAAATATTTATTTGTTTTATTTATTTATTTATTCTCTTTTGTTGCCCTTGTAGTTTTATTGTTGTAGTTATTGTTGTTGTTATTGATGTCGTCGTTGTTGGATAGGACAGAGAGAAATGGAGAGAGGAGGGGATGACAGAGAGGGGGAGAGAAAAATAGACACCTGCAGACCTGCTTCACTGCCTGTGAAGCGACCCCCCCTGCAGGTGGGGAGCCGGGGGACTCAAGCCGAGATCCTTACACCGGTCTTTGCACTTTCCACCACCTGAGCGTAACCCGCTGCACTACCACCTGACTCCCTCCTTTTTCTTTTTTCTTTCTTTCTTTCTTTCTTTCTTTCTTTCTTTCTTTCTTTCTTTCTTTCTTTTTTCTTTCTTTCTTTCTTTCTTTCTTTTTTTTTCCTTTTGGCCAACTAGGTTGTTGCTGGGGTTTGGCACCTGCATTCCTTCCATTCTTCCCTCCTTCCTTTCTTCTATTTTTCCCTTCCTTCTTCCTCTATTTCTTTATTTTCTCTTTTCAATAGAGGCTGAAAGACAGAGAGACAGGCAGAGAGAAACCAAGACACTTGCAGCATTATTCCATAGCTCGTGAACCTTCTCTTCTGCAAGTGGAGACCAGGGACTAGAACCTGGGTCCTCATGCATAGTTATGCATGTGTTCCACCAAATCACCACCTCCCTGCCTCAAGTCTGTCATTTCTAGAGTGAGGAGACGTTCCTCCAGATCCCTTGGATCTGACCAACTCAGATGCCTGCAGCTTACACTGGACCACCTGACCTGGATCACGTGTGTGGACTGACAGGTGTAGGGTTGATGGTGTGAGAGTGCTGGGTGGGGATGAGACCTCAGCAGAGAATAGCTGTGGGGGCCATGTGTTTGCTTTACCCACACTTCCCCCTCCTGCTCCTACATAACACCTGCTATGGCTGAGGTAGCTCTGTGGGTCCCACCCCTCACATTCCCCTTAATCATGTCACTAACAGAATGGCCACCCAGGCCCCCTTTTTGTGGTTGGGGCAGGAGTGGAGGAGGAGTATGCAGGTTCTCCACATTGTCCTCTCCTCTTTGTGTAGGTTGGAGCACTGACTCACAGCAGACAGCCAGCAACAGCTGTGGGGATGGGAAGACAGCCGCCAAAAAAATCTCTTGTAGGCCAGACCAGAGACAGAATCTTCACCAAAGAAGAGATCCAAAGGGCCAACAGAGATATGGAAAAAGTGCTCAAAGTCACTGATTATCTGAGAGATGCAAATTGTGACAATCATAACACTTCACTCCTGTGAGAATGTCATACATCAGAAAAGATAGTAACAACAAGTGTTGGAGAATTTTCAGGGGTAAATGAATCTTCCTGCATTGCTGGCAGAAATGCAAATTGGCCCAATTCCTGTGAAGAGCAATCTGGAGAAGTCTCAGAAGGCTAGAAATGGACCTATCCTATGACCCAGAAATTCCTTTCCTAAGGGGATATATCCTAAGGAATCAAACATACCCACCCAAAGAGATTTATGTACACTTATATTCATAGTAACATAATTTGTAATACCTCAAACCTGAAAGCAATCCAGGTGCTCAGCAACAGAAGAGTGGCTAAAAAAAGTTGTGGTGTATATATACAGAATGGAGTACTACGTAGCTATTTAGAATGAAGTCCTCTCGACTTCATTTCATCTTGGATGGAGCTTGAAGAAATCATGTTAAATGAGATAAGCTAGAAAGAGAAAGATGAATATTGGATTCTCACAGATGGAACTTAAGAAACAAGGACAGTAAGTGAAATCACAAAGCAAAACATGGACTGGTTTTGGGTGTATTGCACCACAGCTATTTGGAATGAAGTCACAAGTGTGGTGGTGTACATATTACCATGTACAATGATCCAGGTTCAAGCCCCTGGTACCTTCCTGCAGGAGGGAAACTTCACAAGCAAGGAAGCAGTGCTGCAAGTATCTCTTTATCTCTATCACCCTTTTCTCTCTCTCAATATCTCTCTATCTCTCTCCAAAATAAAATAAAGTAAAATATTTTTTAAAAAGCTGGGAGGTAGCTCACCCACTTGAGAGCACTCATTACCCTTCTCCTCAGCACCATGTGGGAGCACCCTGCAAAGGAGAAGGAAATTTTTCAAGTGGTGGAGCAGTGCTGTGGTCTCTCTCTCTCTCTCTCTCTCTCTATCTCTCTCTCTCTCAATTTCAGAAACTTTAAGGAGCCCACTGGGATCAGTGGAATCATACAAGCACCAAACAAAAGAGAAGAAGTTAAGAAGTTAGTGTATTTTCCTCCTTGAGGACATTCTTCTGTGATCCCACCTCCACCTCTGATTGTGGGGGGAGTTCCTGCAGGAGCATTACAGGCTGACACCCTGGAAGGGGTGCCACCATTGCCTCTGCACTGTCAGTGCAAATGTCCAGTCATGGGACTTGCTTGGTGCTCTCAGGGTGATCGTGAAAAGCATTCAGACTTTCAGAGCCCCTTTTGGATCTCCAGATCTCCTCTGATACCATCTTGATGAGCACTGCACTTCACTGAAAGAAGATATGCACCCACAAATCATGCACACACACATGCACATGTGTGCTCCAGGCTCCTGTCATATGATTTTTTAAAGGCATTTGAATATGAAAAATGAGGAGGACGTCATCTCAGAAGAAAGAAGAGGCTCTTTAGCTGACTGCATCTAAATGTTAGAACAACTAGCTATATTGTTCTGACCGCTTTGGTGCTACCAGGGCCAGGGGACAGATGCTGGCATGGAAGACTGGTGTTTGGAAGCCACATCCAGACTGGCAGGTCTTGTGTGGATGAAAAGACTGATGCCCTGAGGGCCGATCTCCAGCAAGTCACACAGATAGAACAGGGCTCCCCAGAGCTAGACCTGAGGTTTGCCTCCTGCAGGACACCAGCAGGCTTGAGCACTCTGGAGATCAGTGCCCAGGAGAGCTAGGTATGTCAAAGGGAGTAGTGCTGAAGCCTTCCCAGGAGGTGGTGCAGTGGACATTCTTTTTCTTTTTTTAAAATTTTTTATACTTATTTATTTTCCCTTTTGTTGTCCTTGTTGTTCCTTATTGTTGTAGTTATTGTTGTTGTTGTTGTTGATGTCATCGTTCTTAGTACAGAGAGAAATGGAGAGAGGAGGGGAAGACAGAAAGGGGGAGAGAAAGAGAGACACCTGCAGACCTGCTTCACTGCCTGTGAAGCAACCCCCCTGCAGGTGGGGAGCCAGGGGCTGGAACCGGGATCCTTATGCTGGCCCTTGCTCTTCGTGCCACCTGTGCTTAACCCGCTGCACTACCACCCGACTCCCTGCAGTGGGCTTTCAACCATGAGGTCCTGAGTTCAATTCCCAGCTTCATATGTGCTATAGTGATGCTCTGGTCCTCTCTTTCATATTCATAATGAGAAAATAAGTCTCTCCAGGATCCAGGCAGTGGAACACTCAGTTAAATGTACACGTCATCATGTGCAAGGAGCCAGGTTCAAGCCCCCAGCTCCCCACCTACAGTGGGGAAGTTTCATGAATGGTCTGCAGTTGTTTATCTGATGGGTTTGTCATACAGGCACTGAACCCCAGTGGAATCCCTCATGATAATTAAAAAAGTAAATTAAATAAGAAAAGCCTTTCTTTTTTTAAGTGGCTAGAGTCTGAAGGGGTGGGGCTCTTGTTCCTCCAATGAAGACCCGGGAGAACAGTTTCATTCATTAATTTTCATTAATTCACTGACTGACACTCCCCTCCCTGGGTATCTCTCCAACCAGTGCTCACTGGCTGGGGTCCATTCTGAGGAGTGGACACACTTCTCCCAACTCACATACCCCCTCTCATAGCCTATAATCACAATCTTTTTGTTGTTGTTACAAATGGTTTTGCTTTCTTTTTTCCCTTCTTTGTTTTCTTTGCAGTGTATATTTAAAGTAAGCACACCAGGTCAAGTGAACATGTTATAATGCACAGGGATCTGAGTTCAAGTCCTGCTCCCCGCCAGGCTGGGGCCTCATGAGTGGTGAAGAAAACACTGCAGGTGTCTCTCTCTTTCTTTTAAAGTTTTTATTGTCTTTATGTATTGGGTAGAGACAGCCAGAAATCAAGAAGATAGGGGGAGAAAGACAGGGAGAGAGAAGAGAGACACCTGCAGCACTGCTTCACCACTCACAAAGCTCCCCCCATTCATGTCTCCCTCTTTCTACTGCTCTCCTCTTAATTTCTCTCTGTCCTACCAAATAAAGAAAAGCAACATTTAAATGATATAAAGAAATTACTTTAAGTCACTTTATTTGGGGGGTGGAAATAATGATTTTCAAGGCAGCCATTGTTGCCTGAGTAGTTTCTTGTCTCCCTATGATAGTTATCCATACACCACTCCTAGAAGCAGCTGAAGTCCTCTTCCGTTACCATGCACTGGGTTCCCAATCTCCCTCAGCTCTGCTGCAATAGCCTCACAATCTAAGTTTCACCCTATATTTTCTCTTTCTTTTTTAACTGATTTAATTATGATCAACAAGTCCATCAGATACGAGGGGTACAATTCCCACCACCAGAGTTCCATATCCCATCCCTTCCATTGGAAGCTTTCCTATTCTTTATCCCTCCGGGAGTAAGGACCCAGGATCTTTAGGAGGTGTAGAAGATGAGGAGGTTTGGCTGCTGTAACTGCTTCTCTGCTGGACATGGGCATTGACAGGTTGATCCATACTCCCAGCCTTTCTCTCTCTTTCCCTAGTGGGGCAGAGCTCTGGAGAGGAGGGGTTCCTTCAAGTTCTACCCAAGAGGCAGAGGAGATGACTTCATTATTCCTTATAGCTGAGCAGTATTCCACTGGTGTATCTATACTGCTTGTTTTGTTTTTAATATTTTCTTTTTAAATTTTATTTTATTTTATTATTTACTTTGTCTAGAGACAGAGAGAAACTGAGAGAGAAGGAAGGGGGAAGGGGAAAGAAAGATACCTGCAGCACTGCTTCATCACTTGTGATTTGCCCTCCCCCACCCCCCACAGGTAGGGACCAGGGCCTTGAACCACAAACTTGCTGTCTCCATTATACTTCTGTGTCACAGCTTCCTTAACCACTCATCCACTGTTCAATGTCTCAGTTGCTTCCAGATTTGGTCTATTCCAAACTGCAGCTATGAACTTGGGTGTGCACAGGTCTCCCTGAATAGGTGTTTTCATATTGTGAATAGATCCTAGGGAAGGGAGTGCTGGCTCATAGGGTAGATCCATTTCTAGTTTTCTGAGGAAACTCCAGAATGTCTTCCCCAGGTGCTGACCCAACTGTTAACCCCACCAACAGTACAGAAGGGCTCCTTTCTGCCCACATCCTAGCTAGCACTTGTTTTCCTGGCCTCCAATCACAATCTTACATCCTCACTTACTCTCTCCATCAGGTCCCACTGCCATCTCATTTGCCCCCCCCCACTCCCCCACCCCTTGAGAGCACACAGGAGGTCAAGGGCCAAAGGGCAGGGCATCCACCCCCTTGAGTCCATTCCCCTCCCTGTGCCTCTGAACCTGTCACTGTAAGAAGCAAGTGGCAACTGGGAAGGTTCCATGTCTAAAGATCCCAACAACTCCAACATGGTATGATGGAAGAATTTTTTTTTCAAGAGACTTAAGTTTTTTTTTTTTGTTTTTTTTTTAAGATCTGTTTATGAAAGTATGGGCCAACCTGCCAATGCCCATGTTCAGCAGGGAAGCAATCACAGAAGCCAGACCTTCCACCTTCTGCATCCCACAATGACCCTGGGCCCATGCTCCCAGAGAGATAAAGAATAGGAAAGCTATCAGGGAAGGGGATGGGATGTGGAGTTCTGGTGGTGGGAATTGTACCCTTCTTATCTCCAGTGCATAAATTAAAAAAAAAAAAAAAGAAAGGAAGATCTGTTTATTTATCAATAACTGAGTATCACTCTGCCACACACAATACCTGGGATCGAACTAAAGACTTCATGCTCAAAAGTCTGGTTACTCTACCACTACATAACCTCCCAGACCGCAGAAGGAGAATTTTACTTTTGCCACCAGGGTTACCACAGGGGTTCAGTGCCTGCACCACTACACTGCTCCTGGTGGCCATTTCCCACCTTTATTACCTTTCTCTCTCCCTTCCTCCCTCTCTCTCTTTCCCTCTCTCTCTTTATCTGATAGAAGTTTGAGACCAAGAGACACACACAAAGAATGGAGACAGATGGAAAGAGAGAAAGGGAAAGAAAAAGAGTGGAGAGACACCTACAGTGCTGCTCCACTGCTCATGAAGCTTCCCCCCCTGCGACTGGGACCAGAAGTTGAGCCCAGGGCCTCAGGAGGGTGCTATGTGCACTCTTAGCAGGAAAGCCAGCACCAACCCTAAACAGAGAACATCTTCCAGACCACGGAATTAGTATGGAAAGGCAAGAGATGATGGGTGTGGATCATGAGGTACAAGAAGCCAGAACAACCTAGTACTTGACTAGCAGAGCGCATTGAGTGTCCTTTGCCAACACAGGAGCCGTAAGCACTACAGGGCAGGGACCCTCTTCAATGTGCTGAGGGGCTGCTCAATATTTTTTTAAATATTCATTCATTTACTTATTCCCTTTTGTCATCCTTGTTTTTTTTATTGTTGTACTTATTATTGTTGTCGTCCTTGTTGGATAGGACAGAGAAATGGAAAGAGGAGGGGCAGACAGAGACAAGGAAAGAAAGGTAGACACCTGCAGATCTGTTTCACCGCCTGTGAAGTGACTCCCCTGCAGGTGGGGAGCCAGGGGCTCGAACAGGGATCCTTATGCCAGTCCTTGCGCTTTGCACCACCTGAGCTTAACCCGCTGCACTACCGACCAACTCCCGGGGCTGCTCAATATTATACGGTAGGTCACAGTTATTGGTGTGTTAGTGGAGCAGTGAAACCATGAATCTAAATCAAACATTCCATGGACTTTTAAAATTTGTGTTTATTGATTATTGGGTAGAGACAGAGAGAAATTGAGAGGGGAGGGGAAGATAGAGAGGTAGAGAGACAGAGAGACACCCGTAGTTTTACTTTATCACTCGTGAAGCTTTCTCCCTGCAGTGGAGACCAGGGAATTGAACCAGGTCCTTGAGCATTGTAGTATGTGTTTTTTTTTGTTTTTGTTTTTGTTTTCCTCCAGGGTTATTGCCGGGGCTCATTGCCAGCACTATGAATCCACTGCTCCTGGAGGCTATCTTTTCCCTTGTTGCCGTTGCTGTTTATTGTTATTGATATTATTATTATTATTGCTGTCATTGTTGTTAGATAGGAAAGAGAGAAATTGAGAGAGGAGGGGAAGACAGAGAGAAGGAAAGATAGACACTTGCAGACCTGCTTCACCACTAGTGAAGCGATCCCCCTGTAGCTGTGGAGCTGGGGACTTGAACCGGGATCCTTACACGGGTCCTTGAGCATCGCGCCATGTTTGCTAAACCCGCTGCGCTACCACCTAGCCCCTGTAGTATGTGCTCTTAAACAGGGGCAACACCGCCTGGCCCCAAGTTTCTTTTTTCTTTTCCTTTTTTAAAGATTTTATTTATTTATTAATGAGAAGGACAGGAGGAGAGAGAGAAAGAAAGAAGCCAGACATCACTCTGGTACATATGCTGCTGGGGATTGAACTTGGGACTCATGTTTGAGAATCTAATGCTTTATCCACTGCACCACCTCCCAGACCACAACCCCAACTTTCATAAACCTTCCATTATGTCTATGAAAGAAGAAGAAAACCACACAGGGTCTCTAACATCTCCTCCAGAATGGCCTCCTGGATTGATTTACCCTTGCTCAGATGCTGAGCTGACATGACCTCCCAGACTCAGGATCCCCATCTGCTTCAGGTGCTGAAACAGAGACAGTAGAACCTGGCTGCTCCCTTCCTTCTTGGTGGGTGGGAGACACTGCCTCCTTGGGAGTCTCTCCGTTTTCTTAGAAAGTTGCTTCTCCTGTCTCCGAGTGACAGGAACAAAGCTCATGTCCTCATTACATCTGCTCACTGGGGAGCACAGCAGCAGTGGGTGTCAAGACATGTGGGAGTCGCTGACATTAATAATTAGAAACAGAAAAAATGGAAACAAAAAGGAAAGGAGTGCAGGAATGCAGGGCCCTGCTTTGCATCCACTGTAGGGAAATGCAGACTGCCCTCAAGGTGGACAGACTCCTCAGAAGCATCCCCTTGCAGGGAGCAGGAGGGAGTGGGGGTGGTCCTTATGCCCTCAGGACAGAGGAGGGAAAACATGCTAGATAACTTGGGCAGCAAGAAGGAGAAAGATCCCACCACCTCAGGGAGAACCTCCTCGCTCTGAAAAGGCAAGCACAGTCAAGGACAATAAGCATTCACTCCCAGCCTTTGTCAAATGGTGGTGGGGGGGGGGGGGCTGAAAAGATAACTCACCCAGTCTTGAACCCAGGCACCATACTGGGAGAAGCGTTTGTGGTGTGGGTGTGGTGTCTCACTTCCCCCTGAATGAAAAACTCGGCCAGGGTGGGGCCATGTGATGGAGATCTGGTTAAGCACACACATTACCATGCTCAGATGCCCAGGTTCAAACCCCCAGACCTACCGGCTAAAGGGGGGGATGTTTCATGAGTGGTGAAGCAATGCTGTAGATGTCTTTCTCTTTCCCTCTTTAGTTCCCCTTCCCTCTCAATTTATCTGTCTCTATGCAATAAATAAATTAGTTTTAAAATAAAAATGTCAGAGCCAGAGAGCACTGAAATCATGCACAAGTAACAATTTAGCTCCATAAATAAGTAAATAAGCAAACAAATAATAGAAGGTGGGGAGAACCACACCAGACTAAGTGGGCAGAAATGAGGTGATAAGGATAACAAGATAATGCAGTGGGTAGCACCACAGCCTTCTGGGATAGTATTTGGCTCCTTTGAGCCCAGTTTCCTCCATTGGGAACTAAAATGACGGCCAGTCCCATAGCATGATTGGAGCAGAACCCTGCCCTCCAAAAGAGTCACCAGTTCCTTCCCAAGACCATGCTGCTGGCTCCTGACGGGATGGTCCCAGAGAGTCACCTGCAGTCTGTCTGCTACTGTGCCTGTGTTAGAGCTGGGGATTCAGTATGATCAGTCTGCAAATGACTTTCATGCCTGAGGCTCTGAGGTTCAAGGTTCAACCCCCAGCACCACTGTGAGCCAGCCAGAGCTGAGCAGTGCTCTGGTTAAAAACAAACAAATAAGTAATAAATAAATAGCACAGTGCTGGCACCACTGGCAAAATAGCTTACCTGGACATCGCGGCCCCACCACACTGCTAAGGGGTCTTTTCATTTTCTCTCTCTCTCTCCTTTTCCATTTGAAAAAGTAAGCTTAGAGTGGAAAGAGAGAAAGAGAGGAGAGGAGAGGAGAGGAGAGGAGAGGAGAGGAGAGGAGAGGAGAGGAGAGGAGAGGAGAGGAGAGGAGAGGAGAGGAGAGGAGAGGAGAGAAGAGAGAAATGAAATGCTGGAAGAGAAGAGAAGAGGAGGGGAGGGGAGGGGAGGGGAGGGGAGGGGAGGGGAGGGGAGGGGAGGGAAGGGAAGGGAAGGGAAGGGAAGGGAAGGGAAGGGAAGGGAAGGGAAGGGAAGGGAAGGGAAGGGAAGGGAAGGGAAGAGAGGAGAGAAATGAAATGCTGGAACCAGCTAAGCTCACTTGGCAGGCACCTGCTTTGCATGTGGCCCCGGTTCAAGTCCTAGCACCACATGGGAAGTGCCATGGCACTAGAGAAAGTTCTGTTGCTGTATGTATGTCTGTTTCTGTAGTCCCTAGGTCTCTCTCTGGATGAAGAAGCAGACCAGGAACTCAGAAATCACGAATGTGCAAGGTCCCAACTTCACAACAAGCAGATAAATAAACAGCGCTGATTGTCTTTGGAGCGGAAGCTTCCACATTTGCTACTGTCCCCAGGCTCCCACTCCAGGCTGTCTCCATGATGCTCTCACCCCCTCTTTTTGAGCATAAACCCCAGTAAAATCTTGGCTGGGAATATGCTAGCCTCTAAATCATTACTTCTCCTTGCAATGAAGGCCTAAGGACCTGCTTCAGCGACATGAGCATAAAGAAAAATGGAATCATGGGAAGTCACTCCCTCTGTGGCCAGTGATCAGTGATGTTTCTTAGGGTTGAACAGGACACAACCTGAGCACCCATCCATAGCAGCCCAGAAGGGTAACATATAGGTGAGGAAGTGCAGGGTGCACTGTCTCTTCCGGCAGCCCCCCTCTGCACACCCAACAAGGTCCATCCTGCCCTAGTGGGGTGAAGACCAAGGCCAGAGGAGTCTCTGGGGCCTCATCCCCTCTCCTGTACCAAGAAGTCCACTTCAGATAGGACAGCTCAGGGAGACTGTCCAGTGTCCCCATTTTGCTATTCGCCACTTAGATCTCAGAGTTGATGACAAATATTTCTTAGTGCAGTCACGGGCTGAGAGCCTAATTGGAGTGGAGCAGCCTCCACCCCTGCCCAGATCAAAGCTGCCCTGTTTGTTTGTGGAGGACAGAAGATGAACCATCTTGCCGGCCTTTGAACATGAAGGCCCCTTTGTCTTCCAGCTGAAGTCATCCCTGGCACCAGGCAGGAGGAGGCTGAGGGGGAGGAGGGGTTCTGTATCCTGGCCAGAGACTCCCATCAGGGCCTGGATAGGAGACAGCTTGGGCAGTGACATCTCAGACCTCTCCGGCTGGTCTCCAACCCACTGCCCCAGGGGTATATTTTTTTTCTGACCTTCAAGATGGCTTCTGATTTAATTACTAATTTAAATAGCAACTGATTTTTTTTTTTTTGCCTCCAGGGCTATTGCTGGGTCTTGGTGCCTGCAGCAGGAATCCTCAGCTCCTAGAGGTCATTTTCCCCGTTTTTTGTTGCCCTGTTGTTGCACTTGTTGTTTTTATTGTTATTGTTGCTATAGCTGTTGTTGTTGTTGGAGAGAACAGAGAGAAATTGAGAGAGGAGGGAAAGACAACAGCCCCCCTGCAGGTGGGAAGCCAGGGGCTCGAAACAGGATCCATACGCCAGTCCTTGCACCTTGAGCCATGTGCGCTTAATCCTCTGTGCTACCGCCCAGCCCCTGCAACTGATTTTATTTTAGGAGTGTTTATCTATTTAGGAGAGATAGGAAGAGAGGGAGAAAGTCAGAACATCACCCTGATTCATGTGATGCTGGAGATCAAACTTGGAACCTCATGCTTGAGAGTCCAGTGCTTTACCCACTGTACCACCTCCTGAGCTGCTAGTAAGAAATTATTAAAGATTTAAAAGGCATATCTGGGAGCTGGGCGGTGGCACAGTGGGTTAAGCACACATGGCATGAAGCGCAAGGACTGGTGTATAAATCCTGGTTCAAGTCCCCGGCTCCCCACCTGCAGGGAGGGGGGCTCTTTACAGGCAGTGAAATAGGTCTGCAGGAGTCTATCTTTCTCTCCCCTCTATCTTCCCTTCCTCTCTCAGTTTCTCTCTATCCTATCCAGCAACAATAGCAATAATAACAATAATAAGGGCAAAAAAAATGGGGAGAAAATGGCCTCCAGGAGCAGTGGATTCATGGTGCAGGCACCGAGCCCCAGCAACAACCCTGGAAGCAAATAAATAAATGAATAAAATTTAAAATAAATAAACAAATAGAAGACATATCAGTGTTTCTTCAGGAAATAACATCTTGCCTTTCTAATTGCTCTTTCAAAATGTGAATATCTGAGAGTCAGATGGTGGTACAACTGGTTGAGAGCACACATTACATTGTGCAAGGACCCGGGTTCAAGTCTCCAGTCCCCACCTGCAGGGGTGATGCTTCACAAGTGGTGAAGCAATGCTGCAGGTGTCTCTTCTTCTCTCTTCCTCTATCTTTTCTACCCCTCAGTATTTCTCTCTGCCCTAACGAAAGAAAGAAGCCACTAGGACACCAGGAGAAATGGGTCCATTGTGAAGGCATTGAACTCCAGAGATAACCCTGATGGCAATAACTAACTAACTAACTAAATAAATCTGAACGTCTGGCAACACTATACCTCTACACAGAGAGTGAGTTAGTCAGTTTTCTGAAGGTTCTCCCTAGAATATGGGGCATTTTCTTTTCTTTTTAAATAGAGACATGAAAGCAGGGAGAGAATGAGAGAGACCACGGGACTGAGGCTTCTTTCAGTGTGGTGGGGGCCAGACTCAAACTTGGGTCTCGTATTATCCACATGAGCTATTTTGCTGGCCACGCATTTGCATTTTCAGTCCTCTTCAGCAACGCAGGAGGAGGGGAAGGGGGAAGAGGAAAGGAAACGGGAGGGGGAGATTAAAAAAAAAAACAAAAAACCCTCTTACTGAGCCTGCAAAATGGCTCACCTGGATACTGCACTTGTTTTACCATACACATAACCCAGGTTTGAGCCTGGCTTCTACCACACTGGAAGAAGCTTTGGTGCTGTGGTCCTTTCCCTGTCTGACTCTGCCTTTTTCTCTGTGTGTTTGAAACAGTCAACTGGAGTGGTGAAGCCCCAATAATGACCAAAAAAAAAAAATCTGCTACTATTAATTAAAGTTCCTGCTTTTCTGCCCCTGGATCTGCCAGAGCCTCAGTCCTGCCAAGTGGAGGTAGTAGAGGGCAGTGGGAATTGATTATGCCCATCTTATAGACGAGAAAGCAGAGGCTTTGTGACCCTCAGGTAGCCTTCCTGATGTAACACAATGTCAGCAATAGACTCAGTGAATTGCAAGACAAAAAGAAACAGCATTCACAAGCTCTTACTTGTTTGATATCAGGGTTAAAATGGCTATTTGGGGAAAGGGCTGTGCCTTGGCCTTATAAGGTGTGTGGGGTGGGGTAGGTCCCATTAACAGGAAGGCTTTGCCACTTGCTGGGAACTGGGTGAACCCCTCTTCTCAAAACTCCCTACAGTGTGGGTCTATTTACGGTTCAGAAAACTGAGGCCCTGGGGCTGGCTCCAGGTTACCCAGTGGGGCTGAGGATCTACTAGTTTCAAAACCCCAGGTAAGTGGATCCCTTCTGGCTTTCTCATGAGCTGGATGATGGCTTCTCAAAGCCTCCCATTTTCCCACCCAAATAGGAGAGAATTCACTCTTCTGGGGGCAGAACCTCTCCCCACCCCAGCTTCAGTCTGACTCACTGCCCTCCCCTCCAGCCACCACCACCACACCTTCTCTTGTACCAGCACTGGGGCTGCCCCAAGAGGGGCCAATAAGTAGGTCCCTAACCCCCTGAGGGCTGGGGGTTGGAAAACTGTCAGTTAAAGAAGAGCTGGCTCATTCAAATTGGACCACAGGCCAGCAGGATGATGCAGTGATTAATGGGGGAACAGACTGGAGCTGAGATGCAGAGCAAATCAAAGACTCTGAGTCTGAGGCCAATTGTCCGACAGACAGAGGAGGAGCTGAAGACACACTTGGGTTCCATTTAGATTGATCTTGTTTGTTTGTTTGTTTCAATCCAAGCCAATAATTCTGACCTCCAAAGAATCCTGATCTAGAGGCATGGTTGGTCCTGAGCCCAAAAGCGTGCCCGTCGTGCTGCCTGGCTTCCTTCTTTGCTTGTTTCAAAATGGATTGGAAGTGGTTTGTAAACAACAGACAGTAAAGTGAAAAAATAAATTGGAGCTGCATGAAGGGTGGCTTGAGTTCAAATCCTAACTCCCTCACTCTCCTGAGTGTGGGAACTTAAACAAGTTACTTTCACTCCTGGAGCCTCAAAATTCACTCCCTGCGTGGCTGTGCATGTAAAAATCTTGGTGGCACCGGTGCTCTGAGTGGCAACCAGGGTGAAGGTGGGTGGAGAGGGTGTCAGCTCAGGCAGGTCCCTAGGGGCACGGGTTGGAGCAATTTTTATCTTCTGGAAGGTGGGGAGCATCTGAGTGCAGTGAGTGATTCCCCAAAGGGAATCCTGAGCTGATTTACATTGAAGGCGAGGCCTCACCTCTCCATTTGTAGGACTCTCTGAGATCCAGCATCACCTCCAGTGCAGGCTCTTTGCCAGCATCGTCCTGTCTGGGACCAACAGAGCACCTATTAGGTTTAAGGTGAACTTGTTAGAGACCAATTACAGGTCAGAAGGCGGCTCCACGGTCAGGGATGGGTTATGCAAATGAGAGATCCTGGGAGGACCAATCCCTGTTGGCTGAAGGCATACCACAACGACCAATAGCAGAGAAACTGGAATGAGCAATAGCAGAAGGGGCAATCAGTTCCCATTTAGGTCCGCCAAGAGTCTATAAAATGACTTGGTCCTTAAGGATTTGGTGATGGCACTCCAGGTTGATTGTGTTACCGCCACCAAGTACCTGAGGTGGCCTCCCCGCCATCTTCAGCTGGGCTGCTTCACAAGTAGTGAAACAATACCAAAGCTTTTTCTCTTTTTCCGCTCTCTGTATCCGCGTTCTCTCTGTTTGTCTCGATCTCTACCAAATTAAGAAACAGTTGGCCATGGGAAGCTGGGGTCATTGTGAGTTTTCCATGTGCATACACCTCTCCTGCCTTCCTTTCTACAAAGTCCATTTTGCCTGACTCATGGTGTTCCTTCTGGTTCTTTTTGGCAAGTACTGTGACAGACCCAGTGCTGGAAAGCCCATAGGGACATCCTTAAGAGAGTTGGAACATTCCACCAGACCCAAGAACCTGCTTCCTCCACAACAATCTGAGACTCTGTTCTGATAGTCACCTGATCCCCTGTGTAGATGGAGAAAGACAGATATGGGTTCTTGTCCTGCTGTTGCCCATAGATGTGTGCTTTCAGACAAGTGACTGATTTCATCTTTCCTACTTATAAAGTGCAAATAATGGGTTTATAGCACACAGAGCTGGGGGAAAACTCCAAATCAATAGAGAGACAGTGAAATAGTTCACTTGAATAGTGCACTGCTTTGCCATGAACAAGACCCAGGTTTGATCTTGGCCCTCATCTCACTGAAGGAAGCTCTGGCGCTGTGGTGCCTGCCTGCTTACCCTTCCCTCCCCACCTCACCCCACCCCACCCCACCCTCACCTCTCTTTCTATATAAATTAATAAAGATCCTTTCATACAATGAACACAGTAGATTCTCAACATAGACCAGTACTTTCATCGTTGTTGCTGCTATTTCTATTATAAAGTTTGAGTGAGTGAACAAATAGGCAGTAATTACACGCAACTCATGATAATTCCACTTTGAAGGTAACTCACAAACTTACTTTATATCATCCACTCACTTCTTCCCACCCTCAGTTTCTGCCTTCTAGAGAAAAGAACATTATTTTATTTTTGGAGAAATCTTTGCAGTTGTGAAGAACAGAGGTGCTGAAGTCATGTGTGACAGGTCTTCCATGTAGGGGGAAAAAAAAAGAAAAAGAAAAGCCGTTCTTTTCCCTAAAATCAAATTAATTGTGATTTCTAAGAAGCCCTCCCTCTTCAGCAGTCACATAGGAAATACATCCCTGGTCACTGCAGACCTGTCCCCAAGGAAGAACTGGGTAACCCATAGGGTCCCTCAGGGTTGTAGTTTTGGTGTCTCTGACCATGCCTGATTATGGCGCCTTAGCTGAGACCTGGGGCCTCTGTCCAGTCAGCCTTGAAGGAGGTGCCATGTCTTTCTCCCTGAATTCTGTCCTATCAATCTAGGGACCTCCACATTCCACACAACACTTTTCTCTCAGGAAATATAGGGTCTTTTCATTGCCTTCTCTCCCTAATCAACACCTAATTCAGAGTCACTCACTCCCTTCCTATCAGGATAATCCAGGTTCTCAAAGCATGGTCTGGACCAATAGTATCAAATGCAGATTCCATGTGCAAAGACCCTGGTTCAAGCCCCAGGTCCCTACCTTCAGTGGGGAAGCTTCACAAGCCATGAAGCAGGTCTGCAGGTGTCTCTCATTCTCTCTCCCTCTCTATCTACCCCTCCCTCCTCAATTTCTCTCTGTCCTATCGAGTAAAATAGAAAAATAAGAAAGAGAAAGTAAAAGAAAAAGGGAGGAAGTGAGGGAGGGAGGGAGGGGCTGCTGGAAGTAGTAGAGTCTTGATGCTGGCAAGACCAACGATGGGCCTGGTGGCAAGGAAGAAAGAACGAAATGTGGACAGATTCTTGAGCTAGGGAGATAGAATAATGATTATGCAAAAGGCTTTTATGCCTGAGGCACCAAAGGTGCCAGGTTCAATCCCCAGCACCACCATAAGCCAGAGCTGAGTACTAAACAAACAAACAAATAAATAAAATAAAATAAACTTGGGTCCACATGTAGATCTACTATGTCAGATATTCTGAGTGGGTTGCCTGGAAGTCTGTGCTTCTACAAGTCTTCCAAATGATCCTAGTACAAGCTGGTCAGAGAACTGCTAGTCCAGCACACTTAACAACCACTGTGAAAGTTTCAATCCAAAAATCAAGAAGGCAGGGTCTGTTGAAACAACTTCTGGTCTGAGTCTTTGTGACATAGTCTTCTTCCACTTGGGAAACCAACAATAAACACCTGAGACTTGGCCTGGGCAGGGACAAAGGTCTAGGCAAGCATGTGTGGTAGGTAGGGCTGTGCACCTAACAACTCCAGAGGGAGCTGTCCACACAGGCTATAGAATGAATGGCACAGCAAAATAGCTAGCCAGGAAATAATAAGAAAGCAAGGAGTATAAGGAGAAATCTTGTGGTGGTGTGAACAAAGGTACTTGGAAGTTCCATCCTTGAGAAGAAATAATGGGGAGATGAGGGGGGAGTGCAATACCTTAACTCAGCCCTAGGGGAGTGCTGGCTATGTGGTCAATTCACATCACAGGTTAAACCTAAGAACACAGGTTTCAGAGGGTCTCCAAAGGAAATGTCTACAGGAGCAAGGCTGGCAGGTAAAGTCAGGAGATTGGAGAATATAGTCCATGTGATAAGATGGATTCCCAGACTCAGCCACTGCTGCCACTGCACTCAATTTTATCCCATTGTCCAACTAAATAAAAACAAAAATAGAAACTTTGCTGTGAAAAACTCTTAGAATCTGTGTATCATAGTCAGTCTGGTTCTAAAGACACTACATACTATATCCAGAATAGATGAATTGCTCTCAAAACTAACTTTAAAATATAACCAAAAGATTCAGCTACTTAACCAAGAGAGATATACAGAAGGTAAATAGGAGAAAAGATGTTCAACATCACAAGCCATTAGGTGAGTTAAAACCAGAATTCATTAATAGTATGCACTATGCAGATGACTACAGTTTTTTGAATTGACAACACCAAGTGAGGGTGAATATGTGGAGCAACTAAAACTCTCTTCCTCTGCTGGTGGGAGTCCAGAATAGTACCTCATGTACTGGAAATAATCAGCCAGTTTTTTTTTTTTCAGAGTTAAATATATACTTGCACTACAGCCCAGCAATCCCACAACTAGGTGTTATCCAAGAGATATAGCAACTTACATCCACACAAATATCTGCAAGTGCATGTTTATCATGTCTTTATTTGTGATCACTTCAAACTGGAAATCATCAAAATGCCTCTAATATACAGAATGGGGACACAAGTTATGATAAACACATGCAATGGATTGCTAGTCAGCAGTGAAATGAATGAACTGCCCAGATCTAGGGAGACAGAATGATGTTTATGCAAAAAGATTTTCATGCCTGAGGCAACAAAGGCCAAAACAGAACAGCGCTCCTTTAAAAATAAATAAATAAATAAACAAATAAATTGTTTTTTAAAAGACTCAAAGCCCTTTGATTGTACAAAATTACTGACTTTAACATGCATTCTGCTAAGTTAAAATGCTCCAATTCAAAACTTTCCATGGTGTTGTGCTTCACTCCTATGATGTTCTAAATGGGACAGAAAGCAGATGTGTGGTTGCCAGAGGTTGAGATGAGGGCAGAAATAGCTGGAAATGGGCATAAAAGGTATTGGAGGGAGATGGTTTAAAAGTTGCTTATGGTGTACACCTTTTAAAAAAGTGTATTTTACTATATGTATATTATCCTTTTAAAAATAAACTTTAGGGACCAGGCAGTGGCATACCTGGTTGAGTGCTATGCAAAACCTGGGTTCAAGCCCCCAGTCTGTGAAGTTTCACAAATGGTGAAGCAGTATTTATTACAAGTGTCTCTCCTCCTCTGTCTCCCTTTTCTTCTCCATTTCTCTCTGTCTCTATCTAAAATAAATAACATTTTTAGAATAATTAAAAACTTTAGGAGTTGAACCATGATGCACCTATGTAAGCATGCACAAGGATCTGAGTTCAAGCCCTGGGCCCCTGCCTACAGAAGGGAAGCTTCAAAAGTGGTAAAGCTGGGCTACAGGTGACTCTCTTTCTCTTTCTGTTTTTCCGTTTCCCCTCTCATTTCTTCCTGTCCTATTAAATTAAAAAATAATGAAAAATATTTGTTAAAAAGAAGAAAATAGGGAGTCAGGTGGTAGCACAGCGGGTTAAGCGCACATGGCACAAAGCGCAAGGACCAGCGTAAGGATCCCAGTTTGAGCCCCCGGGTCCCCACCTGCAGGGGAGTCACTTCACAGGCAGTGAAGCAGGTCTGCAGGTGTCTGTCTTTCTCTCCTCTTCTCGGTCTTCCCCTCTTCTCTCCATTTCTCTCTGTCCTACCCAACAACAACGACATCAATAACAACAATAAAACAGCAAGGGAAACAAAAGGGAATAAATAAATAAATAAATAAATAAATAAATACTTTTAAAAAGAGGAAGAAAATAGTGATATATATAATGGATTGCTCATACAATCTATGAGAAAAGGGGAAACCTTATCCTTTTACTACATACAACATGAATAGAACTAGATGTGATCAGGCCAGGGAAAATAACCCAGAAGAAGAAAGGTATATCCTAGGCAAATACTGGATGAACTCACTTACATTTGGGCTGGGGAGGTAACATATTGGCTATGCAAAAGGATCCATGCCTGAGGCTCTGAGCACCCAGGTTTAATACCCAGTACCACCATAAACCATAGCTGAGCAGTGTTCTGGCCTCTCTCCTTCACTCATTCTGTATCTTTTTCTATATATACCACTCATTAAAGTAAATAAATAAAATTTGAATCCTTAAAAGAAAACGTAGCTGGGGAACAGACAAAATTACATGAAAATGAGGGTGGGGCGGTAGCACAGTGGGTTAAGCACACATGGTGCAAAGCACAAGGACCAGCCCCCGGTTCCAGCCCCCAGGTCACCACCTGCAGGGGGGTTGCCTGATAAGTGGTGAAGCAGGTCTGCAGGTGTCTTTCTCTCCCCCTCTCTGTCTTCCCCTCCTCTCTCCATTTCTCTCCGTCCTATCCAACAACAACAGCAATGGCAATAATAACAATAACGACAACAACAAGGGCAATAAAATGGCCTCCAGGAGCAGTGGATTTGTAGTGCAGGCACCGAGTCCCAGCAATAACTCTGGAGGCAAAAAGAAAAAAAAAAACATGAATACAAACCCTTGTGGGCTGGGTCTGGCACACAGATTGAGTGTACATGGCATGAAGTTCAGGGACCTGAGCAATGATCACAGTTGGCGCCTGGCTACCCATCTGCGGGAGGGGGGGGAGTCCCTTCACAGGAAGTGAAGCAGGTCTGCAGGTGTCTATCTTTCTCTTTCAGTCTCTGTCTTCCCTTCTGTCAATTTCTGTCCTATCCAATAAAACAGGAAGAAAGAAAGAAAGAAAGAAAGAAAGAAAGAAAGAAAGGAAGGAAGGAAGGAAGGAAGGAAGGAAGGAAGGAAGGAAGGAAGGAAGGAAGGAAGAAGGAAAGACTCCTGGAACAGTGGATTCATGGTGCAGGCACAGAGACCCAGCGATAACTCTGGAGGGAAAAACAAACAAGCTAAAAACCTTAGGATCTGATTCCAAAACTGAGCTCAACAAATGGGAAAGCGAAAAAGGGTATAAGGGTGCAGGAGAGCCAGGAAACTCTGGTGAAGGGTTGTTAGTATGTTGGTGGAGGGTGAGGCAATGTGCATTGGGAAGAGGTAAGGAATTATACCCCAGTGCAGCTTAGGAGGGGACTGCAGTAGGTGGACTGTCAGACTCTCAAGCATGAGGTCCCTAGTTTCATCTCCTGTATCACATGCGCCAGAGTGATAGTCTGGTTCTCTCCTCTTCCCCCTCCTTTCTTGCTAATAAAAAAAGAAATCTTTAAAAAAGGAAGGAAGGAAGGAAGAAAGAAAGAAAGGGAAAGAAAGAAATTATACCTTTGAAACATATAGTCTTGTAAACCCTGCATTGGTGGATATTTTTTAGACTTTTTAAGAGTGTGTAGATAAAAAAATCATGAAGTAAGCCATGAGGAGACCCTAGTTACAAATCAGCATCCCAAAATAATAATAATAATAAATAATAATAATAATAATACCACCCACCCTCAGGAGTAGCCAAAGAAATGTCACCGAAACAGCGGTGGGTACTGTCCATCAGCCATTGTACTGGAGTGGGGGGAGGGAATGAAAGTAAGGCTCCAAGCCAGCACAGGTGTTTCACCTTCTGGCTTCAGCCCCAGCAGTGCACTGAAACCTCCTGGGTGAATGCCAAGAATTCTCAAGCACAGAGAGACCCAACCAATTGGATAGTCTCAGGGGTGCACTCAGTGTCAGACATTTTAAAATAATTTTAAGTTTTTGGGGCCTGGTGGTGGTACACCCAGTTGAGCGCACACAGTATGAAGTGCAACGCCCCATGCAAGGATCCAGGTTGGAGCCCCTCCCCCGCTGGCTCCCCACCTGCAGGGGCGTCACTTCACAGGTGGTGAAGCAGGTCTACAAGTATCTACCTTTCTCTCACCCTCTCTATCTCCCCTCCTCTCTCCATTTCTCTCTGTCCTATCCAATAAAATGGGGGGGGGGGCAGGGAATGGCCACCAGAAGTAGTAGGTTCTTAGTGCTGGCACCAAGCCCCAGCAATAACCCTGGAGGCAGAAAATAAATAAATAAATATAAAACAATAATTTTAAGTATTTTTGAAATTAAAATAAAAGCATATCAATGTTTGCAAGCATTTACACACACACATAAATGTATCTACAAATTATAGTATTTACTGTTGACTATAACACATTAATCCCCCAATAAAAAAGAAAGAAAGAAAAATGACCATAAAAAAGGGAGGCACATTTATTTGGTTGTTTGTTTCTTTGTTTTGTCAGCAGGATTATTGCTGGGTCTCAGTTCCTATATGATTACTGCTCCTAGCAGTCTTCTTTCTTTCTTTCTTTCTTTCTTTCTTTCTTTCTCCTTTGATAGAGGGTGAGAGACAAAAGGAAATAGATGAGGGGAGAAAGAGAGAAGTAGAAATATCTGCAGCACTGACCCACTGCTCATGAAGCTTCCCCCTACAGGTGGGGATCAGGGTCCTTATACATGGTTGCATCTGTAGTCTACCAGGTGTCCCACCACCCGACCCCAGGAAGGAACATATGATCATTCACCAGCTTCTACTTTCTCTTCCTCGTTAACTTTTTGCTCAGATCTAAAACAATGGATTCTAGAGGGAGTCTGGACTCCATTCCTGAGATGAATCCTGATGAGTGTGGAACAGTATAAAACCAGCCTCATGTCAGCTCTGGTCAGTGAGAGGGAAGAGGTGGTCTGAGAGTGGTTCTAGTAGAGGCTCTGTTTCCCTCAGAGGGAGATCTATGAAGAAAGTTGGCTATTTCCAGCCAAGGATGGTGATGAATAGACAGTGTTCAGAATGTCTTCAGACATCTTGGAATGGCCATGCCGAGGGGTAATACTGAAGATAAGGATAGTAGAAAGATGAAAGGGACAGAATGAGGTGCTCAGGACATCGTAGAACCAACGCAGCACAGTAGCCCAAAGTTTCTTTTACATGAGCTAATAAATCATCTAGCATTAAGTTACTCCTGGAGCCAGCTGGTGGCATAAAGGGTAGACCACACATGTCACCGTGCACAAAGACCCAGGTTCAAGTCCCCTGTCCCCAACTGCAGCAGGAAAGTTTACAAGTAGTGGAGCTGTGCTACAGATGTCTCTCCTTCTCTCTGTCTCTTTTTTCTCTTCCCCCTCTATTTCTGTCTTTCATTCTCTATTAAAAAGAAAGAAAAAAGGGGATAAGTGGCCACCAGGAACAGTAAAGTCATGCAGGCACCAAACCCCAGAGATAACCCTAAAGAAGAAAGAGAGAGTGTTGTATGCTTTACATTGGGTTCTAGTTCTCCCCCGCCAAGAGAATTGGATCAGTCCTGTTAGTTTCGCGGGCCCACTTGGCCCCGCCCCAAGGAACCCTGCCAGAGTTCCAGAGTTCGAGAGTTGGAGAGTTCCTGAGTTCGAGAGTAAGAGAGAGTGCTTGCGCCGCCGCAGAGAGACAGCAGAGTTCTGTTTGGTGATTAGTTTGGTTTAGTTTATGAATCGTTGTTCCTGAATAAAGAAATACAGCTTCCCTGCCCAGCCGTTGTCTCCGCGTCTCTGTTACCCGCCCGTGAAGCTGGCCCGGCCAGCTGGAGCCGCCCGAATTTTAACAATAAGAGAGGAGAGGAGAGAAGAGAGAAAATCACTGCTTATTGGATTCTTTGTCTCCTTCAGCTGACAGAAAAGAGTATGTCCAGAGCAGGGATCAGCAACTGTGGGTACCTAGCTGAGCAAGACTTCCCAGCCCTTTGTGGACCCGGCCTGGTCTGAGAACATTCCAGAAGTCCAGGCCTTTGAAAGTTGCTCCAAGGCCCTTATGCCTAGTTTAGTTGGAGTTTATACCTTTAGGGGAGGTAGTTAGGGTGTCTCTTCCTGGAACCCACAGGGATGATGAGTCCCCCAACTCTCTCAGGCCTGCACTTCTTAATGGTGGTGCGAGATCAGTTTCTGTTTCTACTGACCTCATAGGCCTGATAGAGCGGAAGGCAACTGGAAGGGTAATGCTGAGGCCACACTCTGGAAGTGCACCACTTTGCCATGGACACAACCCAGGTTCGAGCCTGATTCCCTCTACAGTGAAGGAAGCTTCCATGCTGTGGTCTCTCTTTCTACCTTTACATGTATATATTTTTTTTCTTAAAAAAACTGATCAAGAAAAAAAAGATGAATCAACCTGGGCAACACCCCACAAGAAGTCATGTCTTTTTGTGGAACCATGTACTTCTGTAATGCAAGGTCCACATGATTTCCTCAAATGTACTTATTCTCTGAAAGCAAATGAAAGTGCATGTTTATAATGGCTTTATTTGTAATCACTTCAACTGGAAATGATCAAAATGCCTCTGGTGTACAGAATATAAACACAAATTATAATAAACACATGAAATTGATTGCTAGTCAGCAGTGAAAAGAATGAACAATCATACTATATACATAATTACTATATATACATATATAATATATATAGTAATCAGAGCACTGCTCAGCTCTGGTTTATGATGGTGCAGGGAACTGAATCTGGGACTTGGAAGCCTCAGGCATGAGAGTCTCTTTGCATAACTATTGTGCTATCTACCCCCACCCTTACTCAAAATATTTTGAAAACGGAATTGAGGGTCTCAGAAATAGCTCACTTGGATAGTGCCGTGTGCAAGGCCCAGGTTTAAGCCCAGCCCCCACCACATTATAGGAAGCTTTGGTACTGTGGTCTAGGCCTCTCTTTCTCTCCCTCTCCCTCTCCCTCTCTCCCCACCACCAAATTAAATAAAATAAATGGCAGATCTGAAATACCAGTCAAGATCAAGGTGCCAGCTCTGCTGATGCATCATGAAGGGAGCTTAGGACCAATGTCGCCCATCTCTAGGTCTCAGTTTCCTCATATTGCTGGTGACTGGAAGGCATCCCAGATCCCAGAATTATGTGTCATGGCCAACTGTCCCTCCACTCTGGGACTGGCTGCTCCCACAGGACACCCCCACCTCCACCATCACTCCTGCTTCAGCACTACCCCCCTAGAATGCACTGCTTTAGGCAAACAGTGTCCAGGACCCCCGCCCCCCCCCCACACACACACACTCCCCGCCCACCTCCCAGGAGCTCCCCCCCAGCTCTGAGTGCTCAGCTTTCTGGAAGAATGACCCTTTTCTTCTTGTTCATGGGCTGTCCCCAGCTACCCCAGGCCACTTCCTCCTCCCTGCCCCCGGCAGACAATGCCCCAGGCCCAGGTTGGAGCCCCTGCACCCTGCCCTGCCAGCCCCATGTCCGCCCACCTCCCTGCCTGCCAGCGCCGGGCATCTGCTCTCCTTCTGGAATCTATGTCAGGCAAAGCAGGCAAGCCTCCAACGCAGAGGCCCACAGGCTGGCCCCCCCTGATTGCCCTCTGGACCCCCTGGGGTCTACCCAGGTTGCTGGGGAAACCATTTCAGGTCATTTGAGATGATGAGGAGCCTTAAATCTGTTTGGAGATATACAACTGGTGAAGAAATAGTCTGTCAGACAGCTTTCCTGGGGGCCCAGGCATGGCAGCCACACCTTGGAGCTGACTCTTCTGCCATCTGCTTATTCAGCACATACTTACCAGGAGAGCTCCTGGGACATGGCCTGTCCATGCTGGGAGTTGGTAGGCACAGGTGGAGAAGAAAATGGGGGATCAGAGAGTAGAAGACATGCCCCCCACCCTAGGTTCCCCTCAAAGCAAAGTTGCCTGTCACCTGTCACATGATCTCCCAAAGAGCCAGCAGTAGATGCCTTGAGCTCTAAGCAGCACTGAGAAAGCAAAGGGCAGGCCAGAGAAGTCTGCGCTATTGATATTTTCTCCTGGGAGGGAGCTATTCTCACCCTTCTTCCCCAAATGTTCCACGAGTGTCACAAGCAGTTATTGCTTTTAAACTTGGATTACAGATAGTGTGCTGCTTTGCCATGTGCAAGACCCAGGTTCAAGCCCAATTCCTACCACATTGAAGGAAGCTTTGATATTGTGGCCTCTATCTATCATCTATCTATCTATCTCAAAATAAAAATAAACCTGGACTACAAAGTATTATGTGATTTATTGGATGAAGGTGACTATCCAAGTTATTCTACTCCCTTGTGAATTTTAGGTGACAAAAAAATACAGAGTGAAGAAAGGGGGGAAAATCACCCATAAGTATTGATTGGGCAAGAAAAGCCTTGTCCTGTTCCTCATCCATAGGGATGTAAGGGCTTAGGAGCCAGAGTGACTGGGACTGGGCTGTGAATCCCTCTCATGGTGGGGCTTTGGGGTATCCCTCAGGCTCTGACCTCAGGCCAGTGAGGCTGTATGTCTAGGATGCCCTAAGCTTGTGCTCCTGTAACATTGCAAGAGAGCAGGCAAGCTCCCCACCAGGAGAGGGGGCCAGCAAATGCAGGGGTGTGCCCTTTCTGTGCAGGAGAGATGTTCCCAGGAGGTGGCTGTCACAACCCATTCAGGTGACCCCAAATCAGCCTCATTGCTGTGCTGGTGACAGAGACACCAAGCAAGGACATTTACAAAGGAAATCAGCAACTATTCATCACCACCAGGACCTCATCAGAGAATAGACATTTAACACCAAAAATAGGAAGAACTGACTCTCTTTTCTATAAAGAGCTCTATGAACAATGATTCAGTACGCTATGAGTACTTACCTAACTTTCCTGCAGGGTGGGGGTGAAGTGGCAGGGGTTCAGGTTCTATAATAAATAAAAAGTTGTGGTTCAGATCCAGGCTGGGGATTATGAGGCCTTGTTCTCTCTCAAGACCTCAATTTCTCCACTGTCTTGTAATCATTCTCCTCCCTCTCCTCCTGTCTTCCTCCTCCTCCCCTCCTCTCCTCCTCTTCCTCTTTACTTATTCCTCTCCCCCCCCCCCCCGTTTCCTCTTCCTTTTCCTCTCCCTCCTTCTTCCTCTTCATTTTGCCACCAGGGTTATTGCTGGGGTTCAGTGCATGCAGTACCCCCACTGTTCCCAGTAGCCATCACCCCGCCTTTTTCTTTCTTTTTGCTAGACAGTGAAAGACAGAGATAAGGATGGTGAGACAGAAAGAGAGACATGTGAAGCACTGTTTCATAATTTATGAAAAACCCCTCCCATAGGTGTTTACAACAGGGGCTTCAAACCCAGGTCCTATACCCATCAAAGTTCCACCAAGCTTCTTTAAGAGAATAGAACAAACACTACAATCATTTATCTGGAACCTGAAAACACCTAGAATTGCCAAAACCATCTTGAGGAAAAGAAACAGAAATGGAGGCATCACACTCCCAGACCTTAAACTATATTATAAAGCCATCATCATCAAAACAGCATGGTACTGGAACAAAAATAGGCACACAGACCAGTGGAACAGAATTGAAAGCCCAGAAATAAATCCCCACACCTATGGACATCCAATCTTTGATAAGGGGGCCCAAAGGATTAAATGGAAAAAGGAGGCTCTCTTCAATAAATGGTGCTGGGAAAACTGGGTTGTAACATGCAGAAGAATGAAATTGAACTACTTTATCTCACCAGAAACAAAAATCAACTCCAAATGGATCAAAGACCTAGATGTCAGACCAGAAACAATCAAATACTTAGAGGAAGACTTTGGTAAAACACTTTCCCACCTACACCTCAAGGACATCTTTGATGAATCAAACCCAATTGCAAGGAAGACTAAAGCAGAAACAAACCAATGGGACTACATCAAGAAATGGGACTACATTGAAAAGCTTCTGCACATCCAAAAAAACTATTAAACAAACAAAGAGACCCCTCACAGAGTGGGAGAAGAGCTTCACATGCCATACATCAGACAAGAAACTAATCACCAAAATATATAAAGAGCTCAGCAAACTTAGCACCAAAAAAGCAAATGACCCCATCCAAAAATGGGCAGAGGATATGAACAAAACATTCACCTCAAAGGAGATCCAAAAGGCTAACAAACATATGAAAAACTGCTCTAGGTCACTGATTGTCAGAGAAATGCAAATTAAGACAACACTAAGATACCACCTCACTCCTGTAAGAATGGCATACATCAAAAAGGACAGCAGCAACAAATGCTGGAGAGGATGTGGGGACAGAGGAACCCTTTTACATTGCTGGTGGAAATGTAAATTGGTCCAAGCCTCTGTGGAGAGCAGTCTGGAAAACTCTCAGAAGGCTAGACATGGACCTTCCATATGACCCAGTAATTCCTCTCCTGGGGTTATACCCCAAGGACTCCATAACACCCAACCAAAAAGAGGTGTGTACTCCTATGTTCATAGCAGCACAATTCATAATAGCTAAAACCTGGAAGCAACCCAGGTGCCCAACAACAGATGAGTGGCTGAGAAAGCTGTGGTATATATACACAATGGAATACTATGCAGCTATCAAGAACAATGAACCCACCTTCTCTGACCCATCTTGGACAGAGCTAGAAGGAATTATGTTAAGTGAGCTAAGTCAGAAAGATAAAGATGAGTATGGGATGATCCCACTCATCAACAGAAGTTGAGTAAGAAGATCTGAAAGGGAAACTAAAAGCAGGACCTGACCAAACTGTAAGTAGGGCACCAAAGTAAAAACCCTGTGGTGAGGGGTAGACATGCAGCTTCCTGGGCCAGTGGGGGGTGGGAGTGGGTGGGAGGGATGGGTCACAGTCTTTTGGTGGTGGGAATGGTGTTTATGTACACTCCCAGCAAAATGTAGACATATAAATCACTAGTTAATTAATATGAGAGGGGGAAAATCAATTGTATGTCTCAAAGTTTTTCAAAACACAGACTGAGATTTTTTAATATATAGGCTGTGTATTTGATATGTGGACTCTCTCAAAAGCCTAGACCAAGTAGATCAGAAGCATCCAATATAGCACAGCTATATACAAGATACTGGGTACTGTACAGCAAACCATAACAAAAGGACTTTTCAAAGTTAACCCAATTACCAAATAATGTGATGATTACATTAACTATCGATTGTCTTTTTGAACCCTAAGACAGCAGAGACCTCACATCTCCACTATAGAGCCCCTACTTCCCCCAGTCCTGGAACCCTTGGATAGGGCCCACTTTCCCGTATGCCTCTCCCAATCTATATCAAATAATATTGCATCCGCCGATCACAACCTAACCAAGGCAACGATTGCCACCTCAACATGCTTCACTTCAGACTGTGTCCAGAGACTTCACGTGTGGAATGACAACCCTTCAGCTTCATTACTCGGGTGAGACCTTTCCTTTCATAGTATACTCTAATTTCATCTCAGGTGGTTCACTTTCTAACAAAGTCCCAAAACCTAGATATACACCAGTTTCTGTGAGAGAGAGCATATGTTCACACGTATCTATAAACTACTGCAAAATATTTACCTGAAAGCAGAAGTACACTAGAGTTTGCAGTGAGTACCCCTCTAACACTTCCTCTCCACTATTCCAAGCTTTGGGTCCATGATTGCTCAACAATTTGTTTGGCTTCGTATGTTAACTCTCTTTTCAGTCACCAGGTTCCAGATGCCATCAGGATGCTGGCCAGGCTTCCCTGGACTGAAGACCCCACCAATGTGTCCTGGAGCTCCACTTCCCCAGAGACCCACCCTACTAGGGAAAGAGAGAGGCAGACTGGGAGTATGGACCGACCAGTCAATGCCCATGTTCAGCTGGGAAGCAATTACAGAAGCCAGACCTTCTACCTTCTACAACCCACAAGGACACTGGGTCCATGCTCCCAGAAGGATAGAGAATGGGAAAGATATCAGGGGAGGGGGTGGGATATGGAGATTGGGTAGTGGGAATTGTGTGGAGTTGTACCCCTCCTACCCTATGGTTTTGTTAGTTAATCCTTTCTTAAATAAAAAAAAAAAAACAGGTCCTTGCACATGGTGACATGGTGTTCTACCAGGTGTGCCACCACCCGACCCCTCCATTGCCCTTCTCTCTTCTCTCTGTCTCCTTTTTCCAGCATCACCCTGTCTGTCAGAGCCAGCCACACAAACTTAGGAGGAGCCACAAGCAGCAGGAGTTAGGACTGAGGCAGCTTTGAATGGTTTCACACACTGCCCAGAGAGGCCTCCCTTCCACCAGGATTAAGCCAGTCTGCTGAGTATTGGAGCTGATGGGTCTCCAGAGCCTGAGTTCTGAGGTGGGGCAGTCACTGGGGAGATAAGAGCCTTCCAGAAGGTGTGAGGTCACCCCCCAATGGCCCCTCAGGGTTGGAACACAGTCTGAGTGGCTCCTGCCTTGGACCTTTCTGAGTAGTTAGACTATCTCTTCTTCCCAGCCCCTCACCCCACTCCCACCCCTCCCCACCAATGGATAACAGGAAACAGCCAAAGCTTCTTAGCTTTTCTTTAATCTTCCCCTCTCTGGCAAACTGAAAGAAAAAAAAAATCAAACGATAATTGTCTGGGTGATCTCATTATTGTCAACACAATCCCAGCCTTGAAGTCCGAATCCAGTCATACAGCTGACACATGAGACACCAAAGGAAACTGTGCTTGTACACCATCTTTCAATAAATAAATAAAGCTGGTGGGGCATGAGACCTGGGCCTGGAGGCAGAGAAGCCCCACTGGTGGACATGGACATGCTGGGGACTTGGGAACTGGAGAGGCAGGTCATGGGGTGCCATCCTTCCTGTCTGCATCAGTCCCTCCTGGCAGGAACATCTTCTAATGGCAAATGAGGAGTATTTGCAATAGAGCCATTTGCAAAGGAAGGTGTGTGTGTGTGTGTGTGTGTGTGTGTGTGTTGTGTGTTGGAGGGGAGTGTCAATCACTTTGAGAGGCCAGAGGTGCCTGAAATAGACCTGCCTCCCTCTCCTGCTGCCCCTGACCTCCCAGGGGTGCCTGCCACTGGCCAAACCCCAGCAAACCCTCTAGGCCCAGGCAGATGGCGAGCTGGAGTTCCTCAAACTCTGAGCACGATCCAGAGGGGCTCCCACCCATCCACCTGTAGCTTCCCTGCACCACGTCAACCTCTCATCTCCTGCCCAGGTGGGTGCAGTGTCCACCTCCCATCCACGACATCCTGTCCAGCTTTGAACATTGCACACCCTAGTTCCATGCAAGATGGGAGCCCTGGGTTTGCAGAGCAGGTCACATCCATACTGGGGAAAAAGCCCTAGTTGCATGTTGGGAGGGTGAGGCTGGGCAAGGGCAGAGAGGGTAGGAAAGCCCATTTCATTTGTGCAGTGGTTGGTAGACAGATAAAATGGGTAAACCCTTCCCCCCACTTCCATTTGATCACTTGTCTTTATCTTGACCTTGACTTTACAACCTCTTGTTAGAGTGCTGTGGTCCAGCATGTTGCCTATCGCACTTGTGGGGTGACTCTGGGGTGTTGCAGTGTGGTAGGAGTGACACTTTCTGACTCCCCTCCTGCCTTGTCTTGTTATTCTTTCAGGGGCAGACCAGGCTGGAGGGGGATCCCCCACACCCCAACCCCAGGGGACAGTTGCCTGCGACAGGGTTCAGAGGGATCTAGGGGCTGATTTTGTGTTCACAGATCTCCTTTCCTTCTGCCGCTTAACTGCTCTGAGGCAGTTAAGATGGGGGTTCAGAGGAATCCAGATTCTCATTCACATCCACTGCATCATGTGATCCTGAAGAAGTGTATTCCCCACTCTAAGTCTCAGTTCCTCATCATAGAAGGGAATGGGACATTAATCCTCATATCAGTCAAGCCTGATACCTTAGTACTAAGGAAAGCAAGTCATTCATGCTACAGAACCCCCTCCTTCTCTCCTTCTCTCCCCAATACCCCTCTATCCAAAAGGGACAACTGAAAAGTTTGACCTTAACCCTTAATTGTGTGTGTGTGTGTGGGGGGGTGTTCCTGTGAGCACCTTGAAGTTATGCAAAGGGACTGTCATGAGCACTGGAAATCTTGTGAACATCTCCTTTCTCATAGCCTGTTTAGTCACAGCTTGTGCAGAAGGGAGAAGGGAGAACTAGGCATCCCTGACCTTCACTTCTATCCAGAGAGCACCCCAACTCCCCACTCCTCCCTCCCTCTTGTGCTATCACTGTACCTAGTTGACCTCTTTGGGCCTCAATTTCTCCATCTGTAATATTAGGGATCAATAAAAGCAATATGTATAGTGGCCCACACAACACTGGGCTCAGTTCTGGGCACACAGTATGTTCTCCTACCCTCAAAGAGATACCCAGGCACCAACCTCATGCTGTGGCCTACATGGAGGTATGGTGCAGTCAGACTGCCTCTGCAGAGTCTGATGGTTCTGATCGGTCATGAGTGGGTCCTCAGTGCTTTGGTCCCTGTCTTTCCCAGCATGAAAATCCTCCCCATGAGGTTGTGGAAATGAGGTTGGAGAATGCAAAGAACTACATGTTTCTAAGGAATTAAGAAAATATGCTTATCTTTTCATCCACCTGTGCCTTGTCACTTTGATCAGCTTCAAAATTTCTCGAAGGGAGAACATGAAGGCAAGAAGTTGATATTTACTCAACACTAGGAGACCTGCTGCAAATGTCACTTTTCCTTCCTCAATACATAGAGAAAGTTTGTGTCCCAATGTCACTGTGCTCACATATAGAGAAGTGAATGGGACCTACAAAAAATATCTACAGAAGAAAAAGTTCTTCTTTTTAAAGATAAACTTCTACCATGCTGACCCACTAAACTCTAGGGGATGTTTGTTACAGCAGCACAGTTTTGCCTTAACTGACAGATACACACGCTATCATATCAAATATTCTCACATGCAGCATAGTCTCACCTGATCCTCACCACAACCTTTGAGATTAGTCAAAGTGGCTTCATTCTCTAGACGAGAAGACAGACTGACAAGTTAGGAAACTAATCCAGTAAGAGATAGATCTGGATAAGAAGTGGTTTATTTGCCTTCTGAAATCTGAATTTTAACCATTAAAGAAGTTCTATAAAAGGGAAGCATAAGAGGTGGGCATGAGAATAGTCCACTCAGTGCAGAAATAACCCTGGTCAGTTTGGGGTCTTTGTTGAGTAAGTCCTAGTTCTTCAAGGGTGGCCATCCAAAGGCAGGAAAAAAAATGTTCCCAGCTAAAAGTAGCTACACCAGAGGGTCGCAGCCAAAGTCCAGCTCCAGGCTGGCAGACTTCTCAGATGGCTTGGAATTCCTGCTGGTTAGGGTTCTCTGGGCATGGAAGTGTTTACACTTGTCTCAGATCATTTCTCCCACGCCTTCCAGAGCCCTAGCCCTTATTTGGGATGGAAAAGGGGAAATGATCCCCAGTGGGGATTCAAAGCATCAGAAAAATTCCTCAGAGGCTGGAACATCTCTCTACATGGGCCAGGGCTCTGAGCAGTACCATCTTTCTGTCCTGTCTACCTGGACCCTGGGGCCGGCAGGCCAGTCAGTTCACAAGGACCTGTATTGATTCAGACCCCCTGGCTTTTTTGCAAGAATCCTTATGAAGCCAGTGCATTTCCACAACCAAATCAAGTGCAAGAAATGAGAGAGAAAGAAACCTCATTTTTTTCTTTTTAATTTATTTTATTAGTGATTTGATCATGATTGACAAGATTGTGGGATAAGAGGGACACAATTCCCATCACCAGAGTTCTGTATCCCATCCCCTCCATTGGAAGCCCCCTCGTTCTTTATCCTTCAGGGAGTATGAAACAAAGATATTTATGGGGTGCAGAAAGTGGGAGTTCTGGTCTCTGTAATTGCTTCTATGTTCAACATGGGTGTTGACCGGTCAATCTATACCCTCAACCTGTCTTTATCTTTCCCAAGTGGGGTAGGAAAGTGGGAGGTGGGATTTCAGGACATATTGGTAAGGCTGTCTGCCCGGGGAAGTCAGGTTGGAAGTCATGGTAGCATCTGCAACTTGGTCATACAGCTGTTCTTCACTACTCATGAAGCTTCCCATCTGCAAGTGGAGACTGGAGGTTTGAATCTGGGTCCTTACTCACAGTAATGCATGCACTCAACCGAGTGCACTACCACCCAGCCCCCTAGTGAATAGCACTTATAGGCTGCAGTGTGGACGTTGAACAGCAGCCTGCACAATGTTCGATATTGACCCTCAAGATTGGCTGGCTAAGTGGGAGCTGGTGCTCCCTGGACCTGCCTAGGAGCCCAGGAACAAGGAGTACTGAGCTTCACTAGCCTGGAACAGGACCTCAGTATAAAGTGTGGGACAGGTATCCTCTGAGTGTGGTCTGCCTTTGCACCTTGCTCAAGTTAAAGACTTAAGATGAGGGAGTTGGGCGGTAGCGCAGCGGTTAAATGCATGTGGCGCAAAGCGCGAGGACGGGCAGGCGTAAGGATCCCGGTTCGAGCCCCCAGCTCCCCACCTGCAGGGGAGTCGCTTCACAGGTGGTAAAGCAGGTCTGCAGGTGTCAAAAAAAATAATTTTTTTTAAAAAAAAGACTTAAGACGAGCCATCCTGAGTCAGAAACCATCTTTATTGCAGGCCAGAACCAGAGATGCCGTTGAGCGGGTTAGTTCCATGGCTCAATGTCACCATCAAAGGTGTCAGCCTCACCATGTCCCCTGTGTCTCCTCGCCCTCAGGGTCACAACATAATCATAGCATTTTCTTTTTTTTTTTAATTTTTTTTTGTAATTTTTTAATTTATTTATCTTCCCTTTTGTTACCCTTGTTGTCTTTTTATTGTTGTTGTAGTTGATGTCGTCGTCGTTGTTGGATAGGACAGAGAGAAATGGAGAGAGGAGGGGAAGACAGAGAGGAGGAGAGAAAGACAGACACCTGCAGATCTGCTTCACCGCCTGTGAAGCAACTCCCCTGCAGGTGGGGACCTGGGGGCTCGAACCGGGATCCTCATGCCGGTCCTTGCACTTAGCGCCACCTGCGCTTAACCCGCTGCGCTACCGCCCGGCTCCCTAATCATAGCATTTTCAAGCTATCACATGCAACTCAGCCAAAAGTGCCATCTCCATTCATGTGCTGCATATACTCTTGGTGAGGAAATCATCGTTCAGATCTAACTTGTGAGGCATCCATCCCCCACGGGAACAGTGGCCTGGAGCTCTGAATACCTGGTATTTGGCACAGCAGCGGCCACCTCTAGCTCAATCTTGGATCATTTATGGAGGAAGCTCTCTCTTGCATCCAGAACAGCCTGGTGTCTGGGACTAACACATGCAGATTCTAATGAGAGAAGTTGAATTCACGGAAACAGAAAGGAGGATGGTGGTAAGAATCAAGGGATGGGTAAATTTACTAGCATATTAACATCTGTAAGGACCCAAACCACCACATGGGAAAGCCTGCTAGGGGGAAGCTTTCTGAGTAGTGCTATGGTCTCTCTACTCCCAGTGCCCCACCCACCCACTCTTTCTGTCTCTGTGTTCCTTACTCTTTACCTAGAGAAAAGAAAAAACGTTTGCAAGAAGAAATGTGTAAGCGCCAAGCCCCAGAGATAACCCTGGTGGGGGAAAAAATAAGAAGAATCAAGAATCACTGTTTAACGAGACAGGTAAGAGGCTTGGGGAAAATCTCACCTGACAGAGTGCATGCTTTACCATGCACAAAGCCCAGGCCACCACGTGGGGCCACCTGTATAGAGAAACTTTATGAGCAGTGAAGCAGTGCTTACCTTCTGTCCTTACCTCTCTCTCCCCCTCTTTCTTCCACTCTCTCTGTGACCCTTTGTCCAGAAACAAGTGAGAGAGGAAGAAAGAAATGGAGGGAAGAAGGAAGGAAGGAAAGAAAGAAGGAAGAAAGGAAAGAGAAGAGGAAGCAAGAAAAAAATCTGTAGGTGTTATGGCATTGTGCAGACATACAGGCACAGGATAACCCTGGTGACAGATAGATGATAGATAGATAGATGGATGGAAAGAGTGCTGGGGCTGTATGTGGTTATGATTACACAGCAATGTGAATGTATTAAACATCAAGAAAACTGTATACCAAAAAAATGGTCATCTTTATGTTATGTGTGTTTGACTCAAAGAAAAACAAACAAACAACAACATAAACCCCAGACTATTTTGTTGGTTAAGTGTGAGAGCGGGAGGAACACATGAGACTCAAAAGGTAGAGGAGTCATCCATGAGTCCATGGAGGAAAGGACTCTCTTTCTTGTAGCGTGTCGGTAACAGCAGAGGCAGGAGGAGTACTTAGTTTGAGTCCACTAGTCCTGGTGCACTCTGGAGCCAGCATGCAGATGCAACTCTCAAAATAAGGCCCAGGGTCTCAGGGTCCATCACTGTGAAGGGACTGGTTGTGGGAATTTAGGATACTAAGAGTAAGGCAGGCTGCCAAGACCTGACTGGTGTGTCATCAGAAAATTCCTTCATGTGAAAGCCCAGAGGAATTCCCATTGTGCATCCTGACCATCACTAGGCAGTTCATGAAGGAGTTCTATGGGTCTCATGTGTCTTTCAGGAAGCCTGCTGTGATTATCAGCCTGACCCAAACCACAGCTTCCAAGAGTGATGATTTTCTGACCCCACCTCAGAGCACCCCCTTCTGACATTTAGGCAAGAATGACAAAACCTGGCACAGGCACAACCACGCCCCATCCTGTGCTTGTGGCAGACATCACCAATTGATCCAGAGTCAGTTCCCCTTTGAACAATTAAGTCTCAGAATTACATTACCATAGCCTCTAGCTATCTGGTCATTCAACTTTGGTGCCCAGGAAGAAAGCCAGTTGCAACTTTCATCTACACGATATAACATACTCTGGGATATTGAGGAAATCACTTCTCTCTGGATCATCTATGATATGAAATCCTTTTGATGTTCCTGCCTGCTTTATGACCCAATGAATTCTATTGAAGTGGACTGGCCAAATCAATATTGTGACTGATAGAGAAACATTCTGCTAACTTATTTTTTAGTATTCTTTTTAAATTTTTATGTATTTGTTGTTTTAATTTGATAGAACAGAGAAAAATTGAGAGGGGAGATAGGGAGAGAGAAAGAGACACCTGCAGCATTGTGCCACCAGTCATAAAGCTTCCCCCCTGCCTGTGGAGACTGGGGTCTTGAACCTGGGTCCCTGTACATTGTAACATGTGCACCCAACCAGATGTGCCATTGCCTGGTGGCCTGCATTCTATTGTTTTAAAAAGAAATTCCATTTCTTTATTTATTTATAAAAAGGAAACATTGACAAAAACCACAGGATAAGAGGGGTACAACTCCACACAGTTCCCACCACCAGAACTCCATAGCCCATCCCCTCTCCTGATAGCTTTCCTATTCTTTAACCCTCTGGGAGTATGGACCCAAGGTCATTGTGGGATGCAGAAGGTGGAAGGTCTGGTTTCTGTAATTGCTTCCCCGCTGAAGATGGGCGTTAACAGTTTGATCCATACTCCCAGCCTGCCTCTTTCTTTCCCTAGTGGAGCGGGGTTCTGGGGAAGCAGAGCTCCAGGACACATTGGCGGGGTTGTATTCCAGGGAAGTCTGGTTGGCATCATGCTAGCATCTGGAACCTGGTTAAAAAAAATTCAATTTTTTTAAACCAGGATTTTCACTGGGGCTTAGTGTCTACATGATGAATCCACCTGTGTCAACAGCACTCTCTTTATTTTTTTTACTTTTATTACCTTTATTTATTGGATAGAAACAGCCAGAAGTCAAGAGGGTAGGGGGAGATAACGAGGGAGAGAGAAAGAGAAACATCTGCAGACCTGCTTCACTACTTGTAAAGCATTCCCCTGCAGGTAGAGACTGGGGCCTCAAACCCAGGTTCTTGAGCATTATAACATGTGCACTCAACTAACTGTGCCACATAGCCCCACAGCATTCTCTCTCTCTCTCCCCCCCCCAGGAGGTGGAAGAGAGAGACACCTGTAGCACTGTCTCACTGCTCATGAAGCTTCCCCCTGCAGGAAAGAGCCAGGGGCTTGAAATCCAAGTTTTTGAGCATAGTAACATATGCATTCTACTGTGTGTACCACTGCCTGGTCCCTTCCATGGATTTTTCTTTTTCTACACCAGAGTTGTCACTGAACTCGGTGCCTACATGATGAATTTACTACTCACGGTGGCCACTTTTTGTTTGGTTGTTTTTTCTTTTCTTCTTTTTCTTTCTGATAGAGACAGAAATTAAGAGAGAAGAAGAAGATATAAAAAGAGACACTTGCAGCACTACTCTACTATTTTTGAAGTTTCCCTCTTGCAGGTAGTAACTGGGGGCTTGAACCTAGATCCTCGCACATTGTGATATATTGTAATGTGAGCACTCCACCAGCTGTGCCACCACCCAGCCCCTTTCATGAACTTTTTAATATGCTTTTTGCCAATAAACTGCCTTTCATTTTCTTGTGCATCTAATGAGGCCAGACACATGGAGCTGCCTATGCTCCTGGCCTGTCTGGTCATCAATATCTGCTGAAAGCCATTCCCCATTTGCTAGCATGCCCTTATGCCCAAGTTGTCCTGATATTTCCCTTTATAAATGGATACTCCCACCCTACCCATCACCTTCCAACAGGAAGGAGCCAGGATGGCCATATATCTACCCACATGCTGCTTCCCCTCACTTGCCAGTCCCCTGTCCTGGAAGGACAGCTATGTCTCTCCAGTGGGCCTCACAGCCTTTCTTAGTTCCCTGCCAGTTGCCAGGATGCTCTCCCTCAGTCCCAGCCAGCCAGGCTGGGATGCATAGGAGGCCAGGGAGGAGACAGAGCCCACCCATTTGCCACCAAGCACTCCTGATAAAACAGAAGGCATTGAATCTTGGCCTCCACCAGTGAACTGCTTTAATTAGGGTGGTGCCGAGCAGGATGCCATAATTAACTGTGTGTCTATATTTCCATCCCAAACCCCCATTTCCAGGGTTCTGTGATCCAATCTTCTAAGAGAAGCTCAGCCAGAAGCCAGAATCCCAAAACTCAGAGGGCTAACTGGCTTTCCTTCCTCTTCCAACCCCACTCAGGGAGAGCCTGTGAAAGTGGAGGTCCAGGGAGTGGATTCCTAAAAAGGGTATTGAGAGGGGGTAGATAGTATAATGGTTATACAAAGAGACTCTCATGCCTGAGGCTCTGAAGTCCCAGGTTCAATCTCCTACACCACCTTAAGCCAGAATTGAGCAGTGCTCTGATAAAATTAAATTAAATTAAATAAAGGATGGGCATGGCACGCCTTACTGAGTACATATATCACCATGCACAAGGACTGGGGTTCAAGCTCTCTAGCACCACCATAAACCAAAGCTGAGTAAGGCTCTGGCCCCTCTCCCTCTCCCTGTCCCTCTCCCTCTTCTTTTCTCACTCCCTCTTTCTTTCCCTTTTCCTCCTCTCTTTTTCCTCTCTCCCCTCTATCTTTCATTAAAATAAATTTAAAATATTTTTAAAAGGAATTTAAAGAATTTTTACAAAGCTTCAAAGTTTCCTAAAACTGAAAGCAGCTTAGAGCCAAACCCACCTTCCTTCCTCTCTTTCGTATTTTTCATTCTTGCTTTGCTTTCTTTTTTCTCTTTCTTTCTTTTTTTCCTTCTTTCTTTCTTCCTTTCTTTCTTCTTTAGGTAGAAATATAGAAGGCAAAGGGGCAGAGAGTGAAAGAGACCACAGAATCACAGCTTCCGTCAGTGCAGTAGGGACTGAGCTCAAACCTGGGTCATGCACATGGCAAAGCAGCACACTATCCAAGTGAGCTGTTTCACTGGCCAAAGCCCCCCTCCCTTTTTTTTTAAATCTCTGAGAATGAGCTCTATACTCCAACCAGTTGAGCTACTCATCATATTAGCATGCACCCAGCACCTCGTAGATCTTTTTGCTCCAGTATCTAAAACCTGGCCCATCATTTCAGGTCCCACTCAAAGACCTCAAGGGTCAACAGCTTCAAGTCTTCCTCCTCTGAGAAGCCTTCTGCAGGGGTTCTCCCTCTTCAGTGCTGTACTGTTGCTCTGGTGACTGAACCAAGGATATAAATACCTTACTGGCTTTCACCTGTTTCACTGATCATTGAACTCTAAGAGGGTGAGCAATGAGATAGTACAACTCACCCAGGAATCAGTTGAGCCTGGATCCAGGACTGAAACCAAATTGCCAGTTTTTTCAGTCAGTTTTTTCAGTCATATGCTCCAGTTAATTGCATGGTTTTTCTTTATATAAGATGGGGGGTGGCAGGTGGCTATAGTGCACTGAATAGAATGCACATGTTACTAAGTACAAAGACAAAGGTCCCCACCTGTGTGTGTGTGGGGGGGAAGCTTCCCAAGTGGTGAAGCAGTGCCGCAGGTGTCTCTCTCTTCCTCTCTGCCTCTCTCCGCCCATCCCATGTTTTTCTGTGTCCTATAAAATAAAAAAAGAAAATAAATAAATGGCCTCTAGGAGTAGTGAAGTCATTGTGCAGGCCCAGCAATAATCCTGTTGACAAAAATGTGTGTGTGTGTGTGTGTGTGTGTGTGTGTGTGTGTGTGTGTGTGTGAGTGAGAGAGACAGAGAGACAGAGAGACAGAGAGACAGAGAGAAATACAAATGGAAGGAAGAAAGAGAGAGAGGACAGGGGTAGATAGAATATTATGCAAAGGGACTCTTATGAGCCTATGACTCTGAAGTCCCAGGTTCAATTCCCCTGTACCATCACAAGCCAGAGCTGATCAGTGCTCTGGTAAAAAAAATTAAATAAAAGAGAGAGAGAGAGAAAGAGAAGAAAGGAAAAAAGAGATTGGGTTGGATTTTTGATTCTTACAATGGTAGATTTATTTATGGTAGATTTATTTCCCCCTAATTATAAAGGCAAGATTTATTCATAAAAGACAGGAGGAAAACATTTACAAACATGCAATGGCAAATGAGTCCTAATCCCACCACCTAGGGAAAACTTCAAATGAAATGAAATATCTCTTTAAACTTGTTTCCACAGATCCACATGCACATGTTTGTATATATGTGAGCAACTACTCTATTAAGTGGTGGGTGGTTTTCTCTTAGCCTTTGTTGAAGTGGAACAAATACATAGGAAAGAGCAAAAATCATAAGGACACTCTGGGTACACTTTCTGACATCTGTGTCATCACATCAAGAAACGGTGCCATCCAAAGACCTCCAGATCTTTTCTGCTTTATCCTGAGACCACAGCTAGTGCTGAACTCCTAAAATCAACCTCCTTCCTGCTTGATGAGCAACTGATTCTTTTTTTTTTTTTTCTTACTATTTTTTTTTTTTTTTTGCAGCTGAAAACAAAGCTGCAGGGAATATTGCCTGCAATTTACATAGTTTTCCAAGTGGGAGCTTGGATCCTGGGATAGCTTACTAATAATAGCTAACATCTCAAGCCCTCTGCCAGATTCTTACTGATTATGGATTAGCTCACTTGAACCTCTCAATGTTTAATGAAAACAGAGACTTTGATTGTCCCCATTTTACAGAAGTGGAACTTTAAGAGTCAAAGGGCAGGCACATTTTGCATGATGATTCCCATTTCCTCGCTACCCTCCACAGAACTGTGCCAATTAATCTTCCCCCCAACAGTGGAAAGGGTTAGCTTCCCTTCCTCATTTGCCCAAGCTGAGTAGCTACCAATTATTTTCATTACAGGTCATTGCCAAACTGATGTGTGAAAAATTATAGTTCTCTATAGACATGTTGTTTGTTTCATTCTATTTCTTTCATTCTTAGCATCCGGTTCCAGTTTAATTTGCCAGGGATGTTTCTTTTGTAAGTGCATGTCTTTTGCTTATTATTTATTTGCTTGTTTGTTTTGTCCTACTGGGAGTGCTGGGTTTACTACTGCATAGTAGCAGGATTTGCCTTCTTATATATTGCTTTTTGTTTCAGCTTTCAGTTTTCAAATCTAAGGGTGATTTTTTGTGACAAAGATGAGTGTGTGAATAGAATTAATTCTTGGAGGTCGAGCAGTAGTACACCTGGTTGAGGCTACAGGTTACCATATGCAAGGACCTGGGTTCGAGCTCCTGCTCTCCACCTGCAGGAAGGAAGCTACATGAGTGGTGAAGCAAGTACTGCAGGTGTCTCTCTGTCTCTCTTACTCTCTATTTCCCCTTCCCCTCTCAATTTCTCATTGTACTATGCAATAAAACAGAAAGAAAAAAAAGGAGGAACTGGCCATGAGGAGCAGTGAATCCATTGTGCAGGCACTGAGCCTCAGCCATAACCCTGCTGGCTAACAAAAAAGAGGGAGGCAGGATGTGGCACACCAATTAAGTGCACACATCACCATGTGCAAGGGCCCAGGTTCAAGCACCCACTCCCCACCTGCAAGGGGAAGGTTTCAAGAGCCATAAAGCAGATTTTCAGGTGCCCCCCATATATTATATATATTCCCCTCCCCTCTCAATTTTTAAAAAAAAATGTATTTATTTATTTATTTATTTATTGGATAGAAACAGCAAGAAATCGAGAGGGAAGGAGGTGGTAGAGAAGGAAGAGAGATACCTGCCACATTGCTTCACCACTGGCAAAGCTTTCCCCTAGCAGGTGATGACTGGGGGCTTGAACCCAGGTCCTTGATCATTGTAATGTGCACTCAAGCAGATGTGCTACCACCCAGCCCCCCCCCCTCAGTTTCTATATGTTCTTTCAAATAAAAAGAAAAGGGGTAGAAAAGCAAGGAAAATGGCCACCAGGAACTGTGGATTCATCATTCAAGAAGGCACAAAGTCCCAGAGATAATCCTGATGGCAGAGAGAGAGAGAGAGAGAAAGAGGAGAAAAAAAGAAAGAACTGTATGAATTTGTAATCGAAACCATGTAAAAAATACATTGAAAAATGACCAAAAAATTAGCCAGGACTGGGGAGATAGTATGATGATTCTGTAAGTGACTTATATGCCAGAGGCTCTGAGCACCCAGGTTCAATCCCCAGCACCACCATAAGCCAGAGAAGTGCTATAAAATAAGTAAATAATTGCTCAACAATTTGTTTGGCCTCGTATGTTAACTCTCTTTTCAATCACCAGGTTCCAGATGCCACCAGGATGCTGGCCAGGCTTCCCTGGATTGAAGACCCCACCAATGTGTCCTGGAGCTCAGCTTCCCCAGAGACACCCTACTAGGGAAAGAGAGAGGCAGACTGGGAGTATGGACCGACCAGTCAATGCCCATGTTCAGCGGGGAAGCAATTACAGAAGCCAGACCTTCTACCTTCTGCAACCCTCAACGACCCTGGGTCCATGCTCCCAGAGGGCTAGAGAATGGAAAAGCTATCATGGGAGGGGGTGGGTTATGGGGATTGGGTGGTGGGAATTGTGTGGAGTTGTACCCCTCCTACCTTATGGTTTTGTTCGTTAATCCTTTCTTAAATAAAAAATTAAAAAAAAAATAAGTAAATAAATGAAAGTTTAAAAAGAAGTAAAACAAAGAGGTTGGGTGGTAGCAGGCCAGGCACAGTGAACAACAAAAGAATCCTGGTTCTGAGCCCCCAGCTCCCCCCACCTGCAGGGGGGTCACTTCACAAGTGGTAAAGCAAGTCTGCAGGTATTTATGTTTCTCTCCCCCTCTCTGTCTTCCCCTCCTCTCTTGATTTCTCTCTTTCCTATCCAACAACAACAAGGGCAACAAAAATGGGGAAAATGGCCTCCAGGAGCAATGGATTCATTGTGCAGGAACCAAGCCCCAGCAATAACTGGAGGCAGAGAGCGAGAGAGGGAGAGAGAGAGAGAGAGGGAGAGAGAGAGAGAGAGAGAGAGGGAGAGAGAGAGAGAGAGAAAACAAATGGTAATAGTAACTGCTTGGGTGGGTGGGAGTGAAATAGAGTTCCCTTTCAAAACTTAAAAATAAGGGACCAGGAAGGTGACTCACCCTCTAGAGCATACAAGTTACTATGTGAAAGGACCAGGGTTTGAGGCCCAGGCACTGGCATCGCTCCCTTTCTCTTTATTTCTCACTTCATGCTCTTTCTTATTTCTCCCTGTGTATTTCTCTAAGTGTATCGAATTTTAAAATTGGTCAAGGAGGCTGAAAAACTATATCAAACAAGCAGAAGGTCTTTGAGCAAGAACTGGCATAAGGATTCTGGTTTGAGCCCCCGGCTCCCAACCTGCAGGAGAGTCGCTTCGCAAGCGGTGAAGCAGGTCTGCAGGTGTCTATCTTTCTCTCCCCCTCTCTGTCTTCCCCTCCTCTCTCCATTTCTCTCTGTCCTGTCCAACAATAGCAACAATAATAACTATAACAATAAAACAAGGACAACAAAAAGAATAAATAAATAAATATTGAATAATAACAAAAAGAAGAATGGACTGGGTAACGGCTCACCTAGTAGAGTGCATCATGAACAAGAACAGGGTTTTCACCTCAATCACCATATGGGAATGAATACAGAAGAGCAAGCTGCACAAGTAGTGGGGCAGTGCTGTGATGTCTTTCCTCTCTGGGTCTCTTTCTTTTTCTTTGTCTCTCATTCTCCACTAAAAGGAAAAAAAAATAAAATAGCCACTTGGAGCAGTAAAGGCATGCATGTATGGAGTTCCAGTGATGATCCTGGTGGAATAACAATAACACTGTAGTAGGTTGAACAGCGGGCCCTCAAAGAAGAAATGACACTAGCTTAACCCCAAGAAACTGTGCATATTAATTTATTACAGAAAAACAGATCTTAGCAGTTGTAGTGAAGTTTAGGAGAAGGACATAAGTCTGCATGATCTAGCTGGGCCTACACTAAACGATAAGTGTCCTTACAGACACAGAAGAAATGCTATGTGAAGATGGAGGTAGAGCTTATATTGACCACAGTGCATGCCCAGGAAGATAAAAGTTGGGAGAGGTGAGGACAGGCTGTCCTCTGAGTCTCTTCAGGATAATGGCCCCACCACACTCACTGTTTCGCTACTCATGAAGCCTCCCCCTGCAGATCTTAAGCCCAGGTCCTTGTGCCTGGACCCCAGAATACAGGCATTAAAAGACAGGCATGTAACCTGGGAGACAGCACAGTGGCTAGAGTGTTAAACCTAAGAGCATGAGGTCCTCAGTTCCATCCCTGGTATGGCATGTGCCAGAGTGATGCTCTGGTTCTCTTTCTCTAGTTAGCAAATTAATACACAGTAAAGGAAAAAAAAAAAAAAAGACAGTCATGTTTGACTACATAAAAATTTCAAAAGACACCATCAACCCATTTAATAGACAAAACAATGAACTGAGAAGAAAGTACTCGTGATACAGAGGACAGAGGGTTGCCATCTAGGCTGTATAAAGAGCTCTTACAAATAGGAGAGAAAAGGGCAAACAACCCAAGAGAAATTATGGCAAAAGACATGAATAGGCAATTCACAAAAGAATGAAGCCGAATGGCAGCAAATAAATGAAAAGATGGCTCACCCTCATTAAGCGGGTCAGGGAAATGCAAATCCAGCTGACAAGGAGATAACACAAGAGACAGTGCAGAAGAACAATAATGCAATTGCTGGCGGGGAATTTGGGAGAAAGTCACATTCACCCTTTGCAGCTGAAAAGCCCACAGTATTACAGTCTTTTTTTTTTTTTTTGGGGGGGGGGTGGAATCTGGCAACATCAATGAAAACTTCAGGAGTTACATTTTAAATCTGCATTGTATGTATGTATGCAAATATTTCCACCCTAGGGCACTGGTAGAGGAAGAGGATGACTTGGTAGAGGCTGAGATATGCTAATACCTGTCCCAGGGAGATGTGGAACTGTATCCCTGTGACAACACTGATTCTGTAAATCAGCTTTCCCTCAACGAGTCAATTATGAAGTTGGATTAAAAATAACTTAATGGGGAGTAGGGTGGTAGCACAGCGGGTTAAGCGCACGTGGCACGAAGGGCAAGGACCAGCTTAAGGACCCCGGTTCGAGCCCCCGGTTCCCCACCTGCAGGGGATTTGCTTCACAGGCAGTGAAGCAGGTCTGCAGGTGTCTTTCTCTCCCCTTCTCTGTCTTCCCCTCCTCTCTCAATTTCTCTCTGTCCTATCTAACAATGACGACATCAATAACAACAATAATAACTACAACAACAATGAAAAACAACAAAGGCAACAAAAGGGAAAATAAATAAATAAATAAATATAAAAATAAATAAATAGCTTGATGGTCCAGGAGGTGGGGCAGTGGATAAAGCACTGGGCTTATCAATATGGGGTCCTGGGTTTAGTCCCAGGTATCACATGTTCCAGAATGATGCTCTGATTCTCTCTCCCTCTCTTCTTATGAATGAATGAATGAAAAAATTGTGAATAGTGTATTTTTTTGCGATATACACAACCCAGATTTGAACCCAGCCCCTACCTACCATAGTGAAGGAAGCTTCAGTTCTGTTATCTCTCTTGCTCTCTCCCTCTATCTCTATCTCTATCTCTATCTCTATCTCTATCTCTATCTCTATCTCTCTCCCTCCCTGAAAAAGTCATCCATCCTGGAACAGTGAAGCCCTGGTACTGACAAATAATAATAGATTAACTATATATTTTCTTCTTTGACCTAGTAACCCTAACCCTGGAAGTCTATCAGATAAAAATCAAACCATGGTGTCCTAGGGACAAATGACAAAAGCTGCTTATTGAGTCATTATCCACAATGGCAAAAATAAAATGAAATGAAATGAAAAATCAAAGTGTGACAGAGGCTGGCATATAGAGAGGATCTTGTTCCCAATTTCTTTTGTTGACAAGTCAGGCCCATGAGCCTCGGTTCTGGGTGATGGAAGAAAAAAGGGGGGGAGGAAAAGAGAGGAAGAAAGAGAGAGAAAGAAAGAAAGAGAGAGAGAAAGGAAGGAAGGAAGGAAGGAAGGAAGGAAGGAAGGAAGGAAGGAAGGAAGGAAGGAAGGAGAGAGAAGGCCTCTTCCAGCAGTGGACTCAGCAGGCACCAAGCCCCAGTTGGGGGGAAGGCTACAGTTTCCACCATGTCCTGTCACTTCCCAGAGCCATTTCACCTACTTGTGCTACCTGACCAGCTCCAAGCTTCCATGTGTGGGTACAACCCCCAAGACATCCTACATCCTATCAGCTCTACTCAGCTGCAAGCACATTGTTCCAGGGTTCTGCATAGCTCAGCATTACCACCAGCTAATACACACATTGTGTGTGAGATCCAGGGTGCAGAGGCAAAGAACTAGATTTTTTGTGTGTGTGGATGTGTGTGAGTTAGAGAGATCATCAGAGCACCTTTCCACAATTTATGATGTTCTGTTTGATTATTTTCTCTTTTCTTTCATTCTCTTTCTTTCTCTTTTTCTTTCTTTTCACAAAGAAGAGGGGAGAGCAAGAGAACCAAAAGAGAAAGAACAAGTCTGATTGGGAACATTTCCCCCACTGAGACATGACTAGGAGTGGGGGCCAGCGAAGAACAGAAAACAGACTCTAGTAACCACTGCTGGCGTGAAGGCTGCCTCCTAGTCTCCTGAGAAAACAGGGACCCTCAGTCTGCAGCATTTCAGAAGCTAAGCCAGCTTGTTGAGGGAGTCCTTCAGGTGTCGGAAAGGTATCTAGATGTCATCAGGCAGGGTCAGAGGTCCCAAACTGGGAGCTCCAAAGGCCTGACGTCATCTCCTTTGTTTGGCTTCTAGGATGATGTCTGAAAAATCTGAGCGAGTTGCCAACATACCCAGACTGGCAGAGCTCAGCTGCGCTCACACAGGCAGTCTGAATTTAGTATCTCCAGTTCACGGTGGGAAAAAGATCAGTTTAGCAGACCAGGCTATGCCTGTACCCCTGAGTGGAAACAACTGGTCAGAGCTGGGAGTCCCCCCCCCCCAATAGGCTGAGTATGCAGTCTGCAGTTGGCTCTAGTCTCCGCCATGCCCTATATCACTTCCCAGGGCCATTTCACCTACTTGTGCTACCTGACCAGCTCCAAGCTCCCATGTGTGGGTACAACCCCCAAAGACATCCTGCATCATGTCAGCTCTACTCAGCTGCAAGCACGTTGTTCCAGGGTTCTGCATAGCTCAGCATTACCACCAGCTAATACACACATTGTGTGTGAGATCCAGGGGGCAGAGGCAAAGGCCTAGACTTTTTTTTTTTAATCTTTATTTATTTATTGGATAGAGACAGGCAGAAATTGAGAGGAAGGGGGAGGTAGAGAGGGAGACAGAGAGATACCTGAAACCCTGCTTCACCACTTGTGAAGCTTTCCCCCCTGCAGGTGGGGACTGGGGGCTTGAACCTGGGTCCTTGCACACTGTAACATGTGCACTTAACCAGGTGCACCACCACCCAGCCCCACGGCCCAGACTTTTTTGTGTGTGTATGTGTGAATTAGAGAGACCAGAGCACCTTTCCACAATTTATGATGTTCTATTTAATTTCTTTCTCCTCTCTCTCTCTCTCTTCACAAGAAAGAAGAGAAAACAAGAGAGCCAGAGGACCACTCTGGCACAGGTGATTCCAGAGATTGAACACAGGGCCTCATGGCTGGGAATCCAAAGCTTGATCCATTACTTCACCTCCCAGGTCACTCTATTTGGTTTCTAGTCTACATTGGTGTCAGGGATAGAAACCCAGGACCTCACACACTGAACCACTTTCTGAAACTCAGATTTTTTTTTTTAATATTCCAAAGATCAGCACAGGGTTCCAAGTCGTGTGGCAGCCCTCCTTCACCCTCGCCCGACCATGAGCTATTGACAATCTGCAGGTTCACTTCATGTTCAGCACCTCCTGGAAGCCCTGCAGCCTCTCTTAGTTCCGGACAGGTATGCACAGTTCCATGGAGAGACACCATTTCTCCTGGAACCATCCGGAGGGCATCCAGATAGGAGATGGAGAGAGGTGGGTGCTCCTTCCAATTCACCCTTGCTCTCACTTCCTATTCAGCTTCCCTGCCCAAGTCCCAGGCTCATTTACAGTAACTTCAGGCTCAATCCCAGACTCTACACGGTCTGGCCCATATGGAATCTGGTTTTCTCTGATGAGATCAGGTGTGTTCAGGGTGGTATGGCCATAGATAAGAATCTGGCTTTCTCTCTATCACTCTAGAGGTGCTACTTCAACAAAGCAAAGGACAATACAAGGTGAATCCTCAATGGACTATAACGGTATCACAGCAGATTCAAGAACTCAGAGAGAGGAGGGAAGAACACTAAAGGAGAGCTTGGGGACCTAATTCCTTCCATTTCAATATTCTTTTTTTATTCTTTTAAATTTATATATTTGTTTTCATAAAAGAGAGAGAAAGAGAGAGAGAGAGATTAGAGCACTGCTCTGCTCTGACTGGGAACTGAACCCCAAACCTCAGAGCCTCAGGCATAAAAGTTTTTTGCATAACCATTATGCTGTTTCCCCAGCCCAGGACCTAATTAATTACTTATGGTAGAACAGGATGATGGCATGGTTGAGGGTGTAGTGTACTGATAACTATCCTGGGTAAATGTGGAAATGTACCTTTGTGACATCAAAAATGCAATGAATCAACATTTCCTTCATAAAGTGATGTTGGAATTGAAAGGAAAAAAAAAGTATGACAACATTGCTCTACATTAAATCACTGTATGATTGAACATGTCTGTGAATATATTAAAAATCAGTGAATCATGAACTCCAAATTTGGATTCTTACTGTGTGCAAATTATCTCAATAAACCTCTTAATTACATGTTGATTTACAAATATGGAAGACAAAAAAAAAAGGTCCTGTTTTTCTGAGCAAGGCCTGTCATACATGTGTGATCTTAGGCAAGTTACTTAACCTCTCTGAGCTTCACTTTCCTGGCCAAAAAGGGAAATGACAATGGTATGATGAAAGCCAATGACATCATTCTAGCTTCACATGTTACAGTGAGGATAAGATGGGCTAATGCAGGTAAATTGCTTAGCAGGCCATCTGGTAGGTAGCAAAATGCCATCTGTTATAAATTGGGGATGTTTTTAAATGTGAACAGGTGCATTTATCAGTATAATGTCCATAAAAAGAAAGTAACTGAGTGTATCTAGTCTGATTCTTTGCCAACTAAATTAACACTATTTCTCCAATCTGTCATATTCCACCACCACCACCCTCAAAAAAAAGGTAAATTGGAAATCTGAAAACTCTAAACTAGTTCTTTCATTTAATTTTGGTCTAGACAATTCTAGGTGGGATCCCAGGATCTGGTAATGGCACAGAGGTTTGTACTTGGGGCAAGGTGGGTGGGGTGGGTGGGGGACCCTCAGGGGGAGAGGGAGGGTTGAGTAGAAATAGAACTGCAATGCTGTTAGAACCAAGCCTCCCCTCAACCCCCTCAACTCACGGGGACCTTTGGAATCCCCAAGGCTCTTCAAAATTGTCCCAAGCTGAAGCAGGATTTGGGCCCCCAGAGAGATGGTATAACCATGGGCAAGGCTGCTTCTGACCAGGACAAGGACAAGGACAGCCCCAGGGATGGTCACCTGGGCCATTAATGGACAGCACCCCACAGCTGAGGGGATGCACCACCTTCCTATGGGGTGACCACTATACCACACCGCATTTCTACTCTTGTCTTCTCCTCCTACCCTCTTCCTCCCCTTCCTTCTCTTTCTCCCTTTTCTCTTCCCCACTCTTTCTCCTTCCATTTCCCTCCAGTGCTTCTCTGAGGCTCTGCCTGTGAACTCTACCTGTCCAATGGGTGAATAGATAGACAGAATGTGGTATAAAGATTAGAACTAGTCTTTTTTAAAAATGATAGTATTTTTAAAATAATTTTTAAAAGATAAAAATAAAGACAGAGAAGTTTAGAGGTGAGGAGAAGGTAGAGAAGGAAAGAAGCAGAGAGACACCTGAAGCCTTGCTCCATCACTCACGAAGCTTTTTCCCCTGGAGGTGGAGATGAGGGGATTGAACCTGGATCCCTGTGCACTGTAATGTGTGCACTTAACCAAATGTGCCTGGGAAGCTTTCAACTCAGTCATAAGTTCCTAAGTTCCATCACAAGCACTACATGTGCCAGAGTGATGCTCTGATTTTTCTCTCCCCACCCTTCTTCACTAATACATAAATAAAGGGAGGCGTGAGATATTGACATGTGTTATAACATGGCTGAATCTCGGAGACATGCTAAGTTAAATAAGCCAGATAAAAGAGAACAAATATTTGTGTGCTCCCCCCACCAAGAGGACACAGATTTGTATGATTTCATGTGTACATATATTCTACATGTACATATATTCTACATGTACACATACTCTATAGTCAAAGAGGCAAATTCACAATGATGCTTGCCAAAATTGGGGAGGAGGAACTTGAGCACAGAATTTGGTGGCTGTAAAGCAGATAAAACAGTTCCACAGATAGAATAGTCATAATAGTCACCATGATGGGAATGTACTGAATGACACTCAACTGGATATGGCTGTATTGTGTATTTTACCACACTTGAAAAAAAAAGACAATGCAAGGTGGGGGAAGAGAGGAATCCTCTTCACAATAAGAACACACAAGGTATCCTGGAATAAACCCACCAGAAAAGCATAGGTATTTCAGTCCAAGAAAGAATACTATATGGGCTGGGTGGTGGCTCACCTGGCAGAGCACACACATTATTACCATGTGAGAAGTCCCAGATTAAAGCCCCTGGTCCTCACCTGCAGGGGGGATGCTTTCTCTCTCTCTCTCTCTCTCTCTCTCTCTCTCTCTCTCTCCCTCTATAGAAAACAAAATGACTACCAGGAATGGCAGCACTGTGCAGGCAATGAGCTGTAGAAGTAAACCTAGTGTGGAGTCGGGCAGTAGCACAGAGGGTTAAGCGCATGCAGCTCGAAACGCAAGGACCAGCATAAGGTTCAAGCCCCCAGCTCCCCACCTGCAGGGGAGTTGCTTCACAGGTGGTGAAACAGATCTGTAGGTGTCTTTCTTTCCGCCTCTCTTCTTCCCCTCCTCTCTCCATTTCTCTCTGTCCTATCCAACAATGATGACATCACTATGAACAACAATAAAAAAAACAAGAGCAACAAAAGGGAATAAATAAATAAATATTTTTAAAAACCATACTTAAAAAAAACACCTAGTGGCAGAAAGAAAGAAAGAAAAAGAAAGAAATAAAGGAAGGAAGGAAAGGAGGAAGAAAGAAAGGGAGGGAGGAAGGGAGGAAAAAGTTGATCGGGTAAGTGGAGATATACCACGTTCATAGAGAAAAAGAACTGACACCTTACAGACAGCAAATCCCCTCCCTCCTCAAATAATCTATAGTATAATGCAATTCCAACCAAAACTCTAGGCAACATTTAAAAACATATAAATCTCAATGAGTTGATTCTAAAAGACCTAGGAAGGTCTATACTACAAGAAAGGCATACACTTGGAAAAGTACACCCATCTTAAGTAAGCATGCAGTTGAATAAAGTGAGCCTCTCCAGATAACCAAGACACACATCTAGAAACCCTTGGACCACCTCCAGCAGCCAATGCTCCTTTAATAAGAACCTTTTCCTGGCTTCTAGCTTGATTGACCAGTTTTGCATGTCTGGGGGACTCTCTCTGCATGAAATCACATTGAGGTGTGTGTGTGTGTGTGTTTTCATCAGCCTCCTTCCCCTCAACATCATAAGCGTGCAAAGCATCCATATTGCTGCCCAAGGTTTCTATCACTTCTCCTTTCTGACATCTCCACCACATAACTCTCAGCATTTTTAAAACTGCCACCACCAGTGTTATCGCTGGGGCTCAAGGCCTGCAAGAGGAATCCACCACTCTCAATAGCATTTTTTTCTTCCTCTCTTTTCTTTGCTTTTCATTTGATAGGACAGAGAGAATTTGAGAGGGGAGGAGGAATAGAGAGGGAATTAACACCTGCAGACCGACTTTGCCACTTGAGAAGCAACGCCCTCCAGGTGGGGACTGGAGACTCAAACCTGGGTCCTTGTGCATGGTAATATGTGCACTCAACTGGGTACACCACCACCCAGCCCTTCCCTCACCACTTATGTGCTGCACAAAGGCATCTGGGAAGTTTCCAGCTGGGAAATATTACAAATAGCATACCAACAATTGTCTTTTGATCCACATTTATGCACAAATTTGCTGGATATATTCCTTAGAGAGGAAACTGCATCCAGAATAAAAAAAAAAATCATGTTTTTAAAAAAGCAAGGACTGAGCAGAAAAGCAATTACAGAAGCCAGATCTTCCACCTTCTGTACCCCATAAAGAATTTTTGTCCATACTCCCAGAGGAATAAATGATAGGGGAAGATGACCAGAGGGCCCTGAACTCCAATATTCCATGAGGACCTGAAGAAAGAAAAGGAAAAAAAAAAAGAAGAAGAAGAAGAAAGGAAGGAAGAAAGGAAGGAAGGAAGGAAGGACACTCAGAAGTAGTAGGTGTGACTTAGAAAGGAAGAGAAGGCAGGCCCATAGAAAAATAGGGCAGAGAGAGAGTTATAGAAATAATAGTCAACCCATATCTGTGATCTTGGAAGAACTAATGCAGCTTCTAATGGCGGGAATGTAGACACAGAACTCTGGTGGTGGGAAAGCTGTAAGATTATCTTATAATTTTGTAAATCAATATTAAATCATTAATTAAAAATATTTAAAAGCAAGGGCTGTTTATGTGAGGCCGGAACGGAAGGGGGGGTCGTCCTGTTAAAGAGAAGGTACCACCCAGAAAATAGGAGTGGTTACAGGTGTAGGCAGGGCTTCAGTTTTAACAAGGCTTAACCTTAGGGGGGCTCACTCTCTTTCCAAGCGACGCGCAGAATGCTGTAAGTCTCTTTCTATCTTTCTCTTTCTTCTCCATCTCTCCCTCTCATGCCCTAACATTTTTTCTAATAAAGTTTAATTTACCTGGATAAGCATGCTCTTCCATCAAGTCTTTGTTGAGAAAAAGGCATAACAGACCTCCAGAATGAGGGATAGATGCTGCCCACCACCCTTTCCCTTTAACACTGTCCTACTGGAAATCAAGATGAATTATAAACCTATAGTAATTAACAAGTATCATCAAACACAAGCACACACACACACACACAGAAGTGTGCACTCCCACCCCCACACACTCCACCCCTCAGCCCAGACAACTCACTGCCGGACTTCCCAGACCAGATAACTGAGTGTTGCGGTCCCTTTCAAGTGGTATCAGAGCACAGGCCCTCATGAGTATCTAGGAGACAGGCTGATGAAGAAGGGAAGAGAGAGCCCCCCCACCCCCACCCCCGCCCACTGGCTTTAAAGGGAGAACAAAGTGAGTGGAATCAGAGGGTGCAAGGTGATGGCAGTGAGGCTGAAGCCATTTATCACTGCCAGATGTGTGAAGGGTCAGGCTTTGGCCCCAGGGCGTGCCAGCAGGGGTTCTGGGACCCCCAGACCCAAGGAGAGAATAACCTGTCCAGTTGGCAAAAGGTGGCTGGGGGTTTCTCTTCTGAAGGAAATGACAACATGCTTTCTTTGTTGCCCAGACCAGAAGGGGCTGGGGGGCCTGGGCAGACACAGTGACAGCTCCATAAAGGGCCATCAGTCAGAGCTCTAAAAATACCCTCCTGCCGCCTGCAGGCTAGCTTTTGCTGCCTGTGTGGCCCCTCAGTGACGTACAGGACAAATGTTTGCCTGGGAAGGCATGATGTCAGGCTGCACACAGGGTCCCATTATGACATCTGCCTGCTCCCAATTCCTCACTCGCACTGGTTCTTCTAGCAGGCATGCTCTGGGCCAGGAAGGGGGGGTCAGGAGCGTCTCTAATGGCTCACCTGCAGGCTGGGTTCCCCCATCTCTGGAAGTGCTCAGGCACTGCCATTTTTCCTTGTGGGAGGGATCCCTGACTCCAAAGACAGCCAAGTCTCATAGGTGACTCCTAGCCTGATGGAGGAGGGCACCCATCACCACCCATGGACTCCCACCAAGTGACAAGTGATAGAGGATCCACAGGCTTCAGGTAAGCTTGGCACCTGTGATCAAGAACCTTCTCCACTTCTGCTAAGTACCCTGCTTGCTGTACACTCTTGCTAGGAGACTTGCCATCATTGCCCCCAATGCACACTGACTGGTCTGATGACCAGTGTAAAGTGATGGGGGGCTCAGGGGACTGGGGGTAGCTAAGACAGATTTGTATGTAGTGACAGTCATTAGATTATAAGCCCAAAGGTTCTTCCAGTCCATACCTCCTTACTTGTCATTCTATGGAGGGCTGGAGGGAGGAGAGATACTAGTACCAACTTAGGCTGCCTGGGACTTCACGGGGCAAGGAATGTGCTCCACTTGCTGAGCCACCTTCCTGGGGCCACCCAGTGTCTTCTAAAGTACAGGTTTCATTTCTCAGGTCTGGGGATAGGGGTAGGGGGAACTGAAACTTCTGTTTTGTTTTATTGTGTTTGTTTGTTTTACCACCAGAGTTATCGCTGAGGTTCCACACTCCCAGCAGCCTATTTTCTCTCTCTCTCTCCTTTCTCCTCCTCCTCCTTTTTTTTTTTAATTTGAAAGGACGGAGAGAAATTGAGAAGAGAGGAGGAGATACAGAGGGAGAGAGAGTGATGCCTGTATTTGCTTCACCACTTCTGAAGCTTCCCCACAGCAGACGGGGAATGAAGGATGGAACCCAGGTCTGACACATGGTAAAACCATGTGTATGCCACTGTCCAGTTGCCTAGCTTTGGAATTTCTGAGAAGATCTTGGGTGATGCCAGGTTTGCTGGCATCTGAACAGCGAGATGGAGTCAGGGGGCCAGTGGGCAACCAGATAGAGCCCTGAGCTCCTGGAGGTGGAGCAGAAGTAGATAGGCAGAGAGAGAAGTCTGAGCCAACATGCCATCTCCATTCTAGTTCTGCCTCTGGCACCTGTGTGACCATGGGCACACTCTTTGGCCTTTCTGAAGTGGGGCGTGACGGTGACATGAGCTGGGAGAGTGGGAGCTCAACCTGGTGCATTCTCAAAGCTGAGGACATGCTGGTCAGGGCTTTATAATCCGGAGCCAGCACTGTGCCCCATACACAGATCTACACAGAGCTCAGGAGCCAGGTGGCTCTGGAGGTGTCCCCAAGTCCTCAGCATCCTCCCGCTTCCAGCCGGGCTATCGGGCTATCAGGCTATGGAGCCCAAGGCCTGGCGCACAGTAGGTGCTCAATACAGTGATCTGCAGGGAGGGAGGGGAGAATGGGGCACGCGGGCACTGCAAGGGGCCCTCAGCTGGCCCGGAGCGGGCAGAGCACAGGAGCTCCCCTCCGCCCTCCCCCCGCCTCCCGCCCCCTGCCCCCGGCCCCCAGCCCGAGGCCGCCTTTGAGCCCGCACCGCGCTTTGAAGTCCCAGATGGGCCTGGAGGAAAGAGGATCCCCGCGCCCAGCCCCCAGCCCGCACCTGGATAAACACGCGCCGCCAGCCCCGCCGCCAGCCCCGGACCTAAGGCCTGGCGGCAGGGCGGCCTGGCGGCCGGAGCTGCGCGGCTCAGCTCACTTCAAAGCGCCCGCCCGCCTGCGGGAGGGGCCCTAATCAGCCCCGGCTGCCGCCGCCCAGCGCCCCGCCCCGCCCCGCCCCGCCCCGCCATCTGCTCAGCATTAGGACGCCTGGAGGGGGCGGGGGTTGGGGCTGGGGGCCTGGGGCTGGCCCAGTGCTGGGGCTGGGAGCTGCGAGAACTCTTTGCTTCCAAAGCAGCCCGGCCTCATTCATTCATTCGTTCGTTCGTTCATTCATTCATTCATCCATCCATCTACTTATTCATTCATTCACTTGGCAAGCCTGGGTTGAGGACCAGGTCAGTGCCACTGAAGACTTATTTGTACTGACTGGCAAGATGCACTACAGACCCGAGAGACAGAATAAGACAACACGCAGCAAAGGTTATGAGGAAGTTTATTGGAGTAAACAAGTGAAGAAATAGCCACCAAGCGGTCATGGGGAGGTGGTATCTTGGATAAAGCATGAAGTCTCTGAGTTTGATCTAAGGCATGGCATGTACTAGAATGATGTCTGGTTCTCTCTCTCTCTATCTCTCTTTCTCCCTCTCTCTCTCACTTTCCTCCTATCACTCTTATTCATGAATAAATAAAATCTAAAAAAGAAGGTAAAAGAAAGACACCAAGGGACGAGATATCCAGACAGTGAAAACAGACCATCTGCCTCAAAAGTGAGACAGAGGGAAGAATGTTGGCAAAGAGTAAACTTGACTGTCTCTTGTTAGGCAAGAATCCACTGGCCATACGCTATCCAATGGAAACTGAGTTCTGTTGAGTAAACAGAGGCAGCAGTGTGTCACCAGCCTTCAAGGTGGCTGACATCAGGAGTAGCTTCCTGTCCTATTCGATTACCAGCTGCAGAGCCTTGTTTGTAGATATTCTTATTCCGAATGGCTAGCAGTGAGCAACTAGTTTTTGTACTTGCAAATGCCTTTATTTTCCTTGATTGAGGAAATTCATGGTTTATAGTTGACAGTAAAATACAGTAGTTTGTATATGTGTAACTTTTCTCAGTTTTCACATAACCAATGCCCTCTAGGTCCTTCTCTGCCATCATGTTCCAGGACCAACCCCCCCACCCCAACCCCAGTCTTTTATTTTGGTGCAATATGCTAGCAAATGTCTTTTTTTTTTTTAGTTGATTTAATAATGACCTGCAAGACCATAGGACAAGAGGAATACAATTCCACACAATTCCCACCACCAGAGTTCCATATCCCATGCCCTCCACTGGGAGTTTTCCTATTCTTTATCCCTCTGGGAACATGGACCCAGGATCATTATGGGGTGCAGAAAGTGGAAGGTCTGACTTCTGTAATTGCTTCTCCACTGGACATGGACATTGGCAGGTCAATCCATACTCCCAGCCTGTTTCTATCTTTCTCTAGTGGGGTAGGGCTCCAGAGAGATGGGGTTCCAGGGTACATTGGTGAGGTCGTCTGCCCAGGGAAGTCAGGTTGGCACCATGGTAGCATCTGCAACTTAATAGCTGAAAAATCATTAATATATAAAGCAGAACAACTTATTTAATAATCAGGAAACTAAAGGTAAGACTATATAGTAGGTGAGATTTTGGGGGGGTCTCCATTTTGGAAGATGCTAGAAGGTCTATTTTAGGTATATTCCAAGGGGTCCATGACTATAGGTCCTTCTCTGCCATCATGTTCCAGGACCAGAACCCTCCCCCTCCCCAGAGTCTTTTACTTTGGTTCAATATACCAGCAAATTCTTTTTTTTTAAAGAACAGTTTTTCTTTGTTTTATTTTTCTTATATTTGCTAGAACAGAGGGAAATTGAGAGATGAAGTGGAATAGAGAGGGAGAGAGAAAGAGAAATATCCATAGCACAATGTCCAGAAGGCCCACAGGCTGCAGTGGTCTGGGTTGTCAGGCAATCAGGAAGGGACTGGTTACCCAGGGGCACTGGCAGACAGACACAAAGACAGGCCAAAGCACTGGGACAACGGCAGCGATGGAAAACTTCAGAGCTTCCTGGCCCCATTCCCCTTCCTCTCTGATATAAGATTGTTTGTTGTTGTTTTAATTTTATTAGTGATTTAATGTTGATTTACAAAATCATGAGCTAACAGGGGTATAATTCCACACCATTCCCACCACCAGAGTTCTGTGTCCCCATTTCCACTATTCAGTAGTTTTCCCATGGTCACAAATACGGATAGACTAGTACTTCTATAACTATCTATATTTATATATATTTGCCCATTTATTCTGGGTCCTGCATAAAGGACTTATTTGCTTGCTTGTTTTTGCCACTAGGCTTATCACTGGGTCACAGAGCTGCTGATGGCCTTTATTTTCTCTTTTCTGATTGAGACAGAAAGAATGGGGGAAGGGAGAGACAGACAGAGAGAGTGAGAGACCTGCAGCACTGCTCTACAGCTTGTGATGTTTTGCCACACTGCAGGTGGGAAGTGGGGGCTTGAACCTGGATCCTTGTGTGAGTTCTTGTACTTTGTACTTTGTTTGCTTAACCAGGTGCACCACCACCACCCCACACTCTATATAGTTTCAAATGATGTGGTTTGGGCCAATTTTCAGTGATTAGACTCTCAGAGGACCCAAGAAAAGAAGTCAACAGGCAACAGACAAAACTATAAAAAGTTCCAACAACTGTTCTGTAACCCATTGATAGCGAACTCCCCACCCCCACCCCATAAGATGACTTGAAAAAAGAAAAATTTAAAGTTGGGGCATGCAGTGGTGCACGCAGTTGAGTGCATATGTCACAAGTGGTGAGGCAGTATTGTAGGTGTCTCTCTGTCTCTATCCCTCTCTACCTCCCCTTCCTTCTCAATTTTTATCTGTCCTATCAAATAAGATAAAGAAAGAATCTTTTAAAAGGAGGGGGGAAAATGGTCCACTAGAAGCAGTCACCACAACTCAATGATAATCCTGGTGGCAATAAAAAGAAAAGAAGAAAAAATAAAAGAAAAGGTTACAATTTGTTAGAATAGAATAGAAAAATCAAGAAATAGTCAGGAAAGAAGGTAACAGACTGTCAACTGACTGCTGGGAAGTGTTTATTTTTATGTCTGATTTTCTTTTTTTTCCTTTTTTTAAAAATTATCTTTACTATGGGGTAGAGATAGCTAGAAATTGAGAGGGAAGGGGAAAATAGAGAAGAAGCAAAACAGAAATACCTGCAGTCTGGTTTCACCACTCACAAAGCTTTCTCTCTGCAGGTGGGGACTGAGGACTTGAAACCAGGCCCTTGTGCATTGTAACATATACCCTCAACAAAGTGCACCACCACCTGGTTGGTGGCTATAATTTTCAGGGCTATATTCCTTTGGGGCTGCTCAATAAACCTTCTTCTTCCTGCTTTATCTTATGCTTAGAAACAGGGTTCTTTCTATTAAATCCTTCATCAGAGGTAGACCACAGCCTAGGGTGGGTGACAAAAGGTTCTCTATCAGAGCTCATCAGCACTCTCCAACCTTCTCCTCTTTACTTTACTTTACTTTACTTTACTTTACTTTACTTTACTTTACTTCTTTCTTTTCTTTTTTTTTTAATTTTGATAGGACAGAGTAAAAATTGAGAGGGAAGAGGTTTAAAGAGGCAGGGAGAGGGGAGTTGGGAGGTAGCACAGTGGGTTAAGCTCAGGTGGTGAAAAGTGCAAGGACCAGCATAAGGATCCCAGTTTGAGCCCCCGGTTCCCCACCTGCAGGGGAGTCCCTTCACAAACAGTGAAGCAGGTCTGTAATTGTCTATATTTCTCTCCCCCTCTTCTCTCCATTTCTTTCTGTCCTATCCAACAACAATGACATCAATAACAATAATAACTATAACAATGAAACAACAGGGCAACAAAAGGGAATAAATACTTTTTTAAAAAAGAGGCAGAGAGAGACAGAGAGACACCCGTAGCACTACTTTACTGCTCATGAAGCAAACCGCCCTACAGCTGGGCACTGGGGGCTTGAACCTGGGTCTTTGCGCCTTGTAATGTGTGCCCTCAACCAGGTGCACCGCTGCCTGGCCCCGCCCCCAATTTTAATTTTAAAAGGTTTATTGAGATAATCATGTGGTTTTTTGGTTTTGCTTTTATTGGTGTGGTGAATGACATTGATTGACTTACATATGTTGAACCATCCTTGCATTTCTAGGATAAATCCCACTTGGTCGTGATGAACAATCATTTTGATATACTGCTGTATCCAGTTGGCCAGGATCTTGTTTAATAATTTGGCATCTATGTTCATCAGAGATATTGGTCTGTAGTTTTCCTTTTTTGTTTTGTCCCTATCTGCTTTTGGTATCCGGGTGATGTTAGCTTCATAGATAGTGGAAGGGAGTATTCCTGTTTCTTCTATCTTGTGGAAGAGATTTAGAAGTATAGGTATCGGGAGTCGGGCTGTAGCACAGCGGGTTAAGTGCAGGTGGTGCAAAGCACAGGGACCGGCATAAGGATCCCGGTTCGAACCCTGGCTCCCCACCTGCAGGGGAGTCACTTCACAAGCGGTGAAGCAGGTCTGCAGGTGTCTATCTTTCTCTCCTCCTCTCTGTCTTCCCCTCCTCTCTCCGTTTCTCTCTGTCCTATCCAACAACGACGACAACAACAATAATAACTACAACAATAAAACAACAAGGGCAACAAAAGGGAATAAATAAATAAAATAAAATAAATATTTAAAAAAAGAAGTATAGGTATTAACTGTTTCCTGAAGGTTTTGTAGAATTCATTTGTAAAGCCATCTAGTCCAGGACTTTTGTTGCTGGGAAGATTCTTAATAACTGTTTTGATTTCTTTATCTGTGATTGGTCCATTTAGGTTTTGTAGTTCTTCTTGGTTCAGTTTTGGAAGGGTATATGTTTCTAAGAATTCTTCCATTTCTTCCAGATTCTCTAGCTTGGTGGCATATAGTTCTTTGTAAAAGTTTCACATGATTTTCTGGATTTCTGTGGTGTCATTTGTGGTTATCTCCTCTATCATTTCCAATTCTGTTTATTTGAGTCTTTTTTTTTTTTTTTTTTTTTTTTAGTGAGTCTGGCTAGGGGTTTGTCAATCTTGTTTAATTTTTCAAAGAACCAACATTTGGCTTCATTGATCTTTTGTATGGTTCTCTTATTTTTTTATGTTGTTTACTTCTGCTCTAATTTTTAGTGATTTCCATCCTTCTGGTTGCTTTAAGGTTCCTCTTCCTCTAAGTCCTTAAGGCATGCAGTAAGGTCATTTATTTAAGCTTTTTCTTGTTCTCTAATGTGTGATTGTATGGCTATGAGTTTTCCTCTCAGTACTGCTTTAGCTGTGTGCCAAATATTTTGATAGCTGTGTCTTCATTTCCATTTGTTTCCAGGAGCATTTGAATTTCTTGCTTGACTGTCTCTCTGGCCCAGCGGTTATTAAGCAGCATGTTGTTGAGTTTCCAAATTTTGTGACTTTTAGTAATTTTCTGTTTGTTATTGAATGTTAGCTTTACTACACTGCGGTCTGAGAAGATACTTGGGATGATTTCAGTGCTCTTGAATTTGTTGATACTGTCTTAATGGCCTAACATGTGGTCTGTCCTTAAGGATGTGCTATGTGGATTTGAAAAGAATGTGTATTCCAGTTTTGGAGGGTGAAGAACTCTGAAAATATCCAGGAGGTCTAGTGTGTCCATCTCTTCATTTAATTCTCTTGTTTCTTTAAAAAAATTTTTTTAATTGAAAAAAATGGTTGCAAGGAGTGGTGGATTTGTCATGCAAGCACTGAGACCCAGCAACAACATAGTGACAATAAAATAAATAAATAAATAAGTAAATAAATAAATAAAGGATGGATGCTCAGACATGATTACAAAGAGATCCGGTGATCCAGGAGGTGGTGCAATGAATAAAGCACTGAACTCTCAAGCATGAAGTCCTGAGTTCAACCCCTGGCAGCACATGTACCGGTGTGATGTCTGTTTCTTTCTCTCTCTTCTCCTATCATTCTCATTAATAAATAAATAAAATTTAAAAAAAGAGATCAGTGAGAATCTGCATGGACACTCGCCAGTGAATCTTGGGACACTTTCTGAAACAGTCTCTGGAGGCATGCCCAGGGCATGGCCACTGTGAGAAGTCCCCAGGCACTCAGGGCAGCACTAAAGAGCCTAATGGATTGGGACACAGCTCAGGGAACCTGCCCTGCTGTCAAGCAGTGTGTCCCCATCCCCAACCCCACCCCCCACAGCCTGGTTAGGAAAGTCACAATTTGACTGAATTCCTGGCCCATTCAAATTACCCTCTCAAAGTAAAAATAGTTAAAGACTCTCTCCTTCTTGTATTTCCTAAGAAAAAAGAAAAATTGAGAGGAAAAGGGGAGAGAGAGAGAGAGAAATACACCTGCAGCATTGCTTCATCACTACTAAAGCTTCCCACCCTGCAAATGGGGACTGAGGACTTAAACCCAAGTCCTTCTACACATGTGCTTAACCAGTTACACCACCACCCAGTTCCTCAAAGTAAGAATAAACCAGAGCTTGTCCTCCATGGGTGAAGTCCTGAATTCAATCTCTGGCATCACATGTGCCAGAGTGATGCTTTGCTTCTCATAGATAAACAAACAAGGAGAGGTAGTGGCCCACCTGGTTAAGCACACAAATTGCCATGTGCAAGGACCCAGGTTCAAGCCCTCGGTCTCTACCTACAGAGAAGCCTCATGAGAGGTGGTGTAGTACTGTGTAATCAGGTACACTAGTCATCTCTGAGCCTCAGCACTGTCAGAAGAAGAGGGTGATTCTACCACTTGCTAAGTGTTTGTCTAAGCCACTCACTGTGCCAAGTTGGTGCTGGGCTGCTAAGCTCCCCAGGTCCTTAGAGTTTATTTTTACACCAAAGACAGACCCCTACAATCTTGCCAAGCACCTCTCTTGGATTTCAGTCAATGATGAAATGAACTAACAAAGCTCATGCTGAAGTCACATTCCTGCCCTGGATTTCCTTAGCAATCTTAGGAGGCCCCTCACAGGTTAGTTACTTAACCAGCCCCAGGCCAGGAACACCCGAGTACAGAAGTACAGGTTGTGCACTACACAAAACTGTGAGTATAAACAACACCCCCACCTCCCCCCAATTTGGTCAATGCTCAGACTGTGTAGCCCTCTCTCTACAACCTTCAACAGGCCCATGTACAAATGCCTGAAGCATTTTTTAATGATATGCAATGATCATAAAGCAGAGCCTTGTAGGGATTCATTCAATGCAGCCAATATTTTGCTCTTGCTGCTAGCATTTTTTTTCTATCCAAGCACATACACTAGCGTGGACTTCTGCTTTCAGAGCCCCAGCTCCAGCTTAAGAGGCCCTTCCGGGAGATCCCAGACCCCCACCTCCACCTACTAAACCTCTGTTCCCACTGAGAGTCCCCCCGACACACACATACACCCCAGGTCATTTCCCTTGGGAAGAGCACAAGCTGGATCATCATGTCCTTTTTTGCTCAGGGTTCAAAGCAATAGCCAGCCAGCTCCCACGTGGCTGGCTGGATTTGTTATCTTTATTATTATTTTTTTCCACTGAGCAAATCCCCTCAGGTTACTTTTTCTGCTGACCTCTCTTAGAGCATCTTTTGGAGCCAGCAACAAAAGCATTCTTTTGGGGAACCTGAGGGAGGGGGATCCAGGGCAGAGTCACTTCAAAGGGAATGCAAAAATGGCATCAAATGGCATCGGTGTCCCTGTCATTGTCCTCCCCTGAGTGTCTGCTCCCCCCCACCCATTGTTCTGAGGTTGCTCCTGAATAGGCAGGCACAAAGGCCACCCTTCAAAGTGGGCACCGCCTGCTCTTGTAGAAGGTCTGCCTTCAACCCCACACAGGTTTCTTACACGGAGGGGGCTAGCCTTGAAGTAGGCTTTTCTTCTCTCCCTCTCTTCTCAGAAGCCCAAACTCCTGATTATATAGATTTTTTTTTTTTTTTTTCCAGAACACTGCTCAGCTCTGGCTTATGGTGGTGCTAAGGATTGAACCTGGGACCTTTGGTGCCTCAGGCATGAGAATCGTTTTGCATAATCACTGTGCTATTGGCGCAGCTCCTGATGATATTTTGAAGCACTCCCTGATTTAGTTACCTGATTGGTAACTATGGCCTCCTGCTTTTTCTAGAGCCAGAAGGATTTACCATCATCACCACCACACTACTCAGTCCAGCCCCGCTGCAGAACTGCAGGGGTTTTCTTAGAAAAGGTTGTGGGAGTTGAGGACACTTATGCTCTGGGGGAGGCATGGAGGGAGGAAGAAGGACAGAGCCCATTCCTGGTGTTAGGGGAGAGTCTGAGAATTTCTAGGCCAACTGGCACACCTGGTTGATCACACACATTATACCAGGCTCAAGGACCTGGGTTCAAACCCCAGGTCCCAACTGCAGGAGGGAAGCTTCACCAATGGTAGAGCAGTGCTGCAGGTATCTTTCCTTTTCTGCTATTTTTTCTTTCTTTTTAAAATTTTATTTATTTTCCCTTTTGCTGCCCTTGTTGTTTTTTATCATTGTTATAGTTATTGTTGTCGTCACTGTTAGATAGGACAGAGAGAAATGGAGAGAGGAGGGGAAGGCAGAGGGGGAGAGAAAGACACCTGCAAACCTGCTTCATCGCCTGTGAAGCAACTCCCCTGCAGGTGGGGAGCTGGGGGCTCGAACCGAGATCCTTATGCCAGTCTTTTTTTCTTTCTTTTTAAGATTTTATTTATTTATTAATTAGAAAGATAGGAGGATAGAGAGAAAGAACCAGACATCACTCTGGTGCATGTGCTGCCAGGGATTGGACTTGGAATTGGACTTGAGAGTCCAATGCTTTATCCACTGTGCCACCTCCAAGACCACTGTCTTTTTTAAACTATGCACTTATATATTTTTATTTGAAATATTTAATGTCAGTACAGTGAGGCTAAACTTAAGACACTGGATATTATTAGTTTGGATATCATTAGTTTATTATAAAAGAGACATGAAAATTTTTTACATGATGAAAGATTTCAGAACTTCAGTGGAATGAAGCAGCTTCATATGATGCTACCTGAGTAGTGATTTCAGTCTACATAATTTCCAAGAATATCACAATCTCTAAATAAGAAACAATCTTCATCGAATGCAGAGGTTACACAGGCTCCTGTGCTGAATATGGGGCCCAGATCAGATCGATGGAGTTTACAGTTAGCAATATTTATATACTTTTCCCATATTTGGGAGTTATCCTCTTCCCTGTTCCAACTTTCTAGTCCTAGTTCCAACTCTGATACCATCTCCCCAGACAATACCTTTAGCCCACTTTAGCATGTTAGTTGTCAGGTTCAGGCAAAAATTAGTAAGGTCATGGGCCCCTTGGAATATACCTAAAATGGACCTACTAGCCTTTTCCGAAATGGAAACCCCAGAGCTCATCTGGCATGGTCTTACTTTTAGATTCCTGAGTATCAATTTGTTCTGCTTTATATATTAATGCTTTTCAGCCACTAAGTTGTACATGCTACCATGATGCCAACCTGACTTCACTGGGCAGATGATCTCACCAATGTGTCCTGGAACCCTACCTCTCCAGAGCCCTGCCCCACTAGGGAAAGGTAGAAACAGGTTGAGGTTATGGATAAACCTGCCAATGCCCATGTCCAGCAGAGAAGCAATTACAGAAGCCAGACATTCCACCTTCTGCACCCCATAATGATCCTGGGTCCATGTTCCTAGAGGGATAAAGAATAAGAAAGCTCACAGTAGAGGAGATGGGATATGGAACTCTGGTGGTGGGAAGTGTACCCTCTTATCCTACGGTCTTGTCGATCGTTATTAAATCAAATTTAAAAGAAAAGAAAAAAGAAATAATACTTGCAATCTAGAACCACTTTGGTGCCTTCTGTGTCTGATCCCTGCCCCATTGTCTTGAGGCTACTCTGGAACTGGCAGGCACAAAGGCCATGAAGTGGGCACTGCCTTCTCTCCAACTTTCACACTAGTTGGTTGAATCTCCACTCTTTCCTTTAGAGCCAATCCAACAGCTAATACTGTTGCTTGCAATGCTTTTCCTTGAGATTTGCCTGGAAGCATGATGCCTCCTTTGGTTACAGTTTCATATGCACTCCTTTCAATCAGTACTTGGTCAGAGAGGAAGAAACTTCCTAAATGCCTGTTCACCCATGGCTTTGACCCCACAGGTCATCCTCTTCTCTCTCTCTCCCTTCTCTCTATCTCTCATTCTTTTTTTTTTTTAAGATTTTATTTATTTACTAATGAGAAACAGGAGAGAGAAAGAGGCAGACATCACTCTATTACATGTGATGTCTGGGATTGAACTCAGGACCTCATGCTTGAGAGCCCAATGTTTTATCCACTGCACCACCTCCCAGACCACCTCTCTCTATCTCTCTGTTTCTATTATATATATGGGGGAAAGTTGACTGTCAGGAAATCATGGAGTCATGCAGGCATCAAACCCCCAATGATAACCTAGGTAGCGAAAAGGAAAAGAAGGAAAGGAAGGAAGGAAGGAAGGAAGGAAGGAAGGAAGGAAGGAAGGAAGGAAGGAGATTAAACTTCTCAAGGGTTGTGACTGACTACTATTCATGTGGTTGGGGGGTGGGAGGTGTCGTAGTCAGAGCTTCATTACTCCAGAATGACTTTTTTAAATAGAAAGAAAGAGACAAGAGCTGGGTAATAGAGTACCTACTGGAGCAGGCACCTTACAGTGCTCAAGGACTCAGATTCAAGACCTCACTCCCCGCCTGCAGGGAAAGCTTTACAAGCAGTGAAGCATGGCTACAGGTGTCTCTCTGTCTCTCTTCATCTCTGTTTCTCCCCCTATTTCTCTGTCTCTTGTTAAATACAAAAGGAGAGAGAGAGGGAGAGAGAGAAAGAGAGAAAATGGCCTCTGGGTGTGTTGGCTTCATAATGCAGGTTCTGAGCCCCAGTAGTAACCCTGGTGGCAATAAAAATAAAAATGATAATAATAGCATAAAATCAAACAAAATAAGTAGAATATTCAACTTTGATTTTACAGAAGAGGAAATTGAGCATTGGATGGGTCTATTATTAGCCTCACTGGAGGGGGAGGGAGGCAAGGACGATAGCCATGGCTCAGAGGGGTTAAGTAATTCGTCCAGAATCACACAGTTGATTAGTGGTAGTGCTGGGACTTGAACCCAGAAGGACCTTGAAAGGCATATGTCCTGTAGTTTCACATTCACCTCAGTGACACACTTTGTGCAGTGAGCGATACAACTGAACTTCAGAAGATGGGAAGAAGACACAAACAGTCACCTCCTACAGCCAATCTGGAAGCTGGATCCAGGGACCTACCACATCTTCAAACTTGAGTTCAGATGACCTAGAGACAGCAGTAGGCTGGGTTCACCCCACCACCAGAAAGCTCAGGGACAATTCTTTATTCATGCTGGCACCCCAGAGTCGGGTGTGAGTGCATCAGATTAAGCCAAGTGGACTGAATCGGCTGCCTCCTGCTCTGCAGGCCTGCCCTCCTTCCATCGGGACACGGCAAAAAGGGGAAGAAGGGAAGAGAGACCAGAAATGGAAGTGGCTTTACAATACCATAAGTGGGAGGGGCTGGAAATGGTAGAACCTCCCTAACAACCACCATTTCTAGGGATTCAGCTGGCGGGAATTAGCAATTTCCTGAGGGGATAACGTGGTGGGGGGAGACCTTTAGTCATTTCTAAGACAAAGCAAAAGATTGCTATGTAAATAATAATACTTGCATGGAAATATTGTGGTTTGTGGGCCCTGCCAATGTTCAACTACATCTGCACAATTTCCCAACAATAGATGATATAGATAGATTCATAGGTGATTGATAGGTAACTAGCTAGACAGTAGATTAGATAGATACTTAGGTAATACATGTTTAAATGGTAGATTAAGTAGATGATGGATAGATAGATAATAAATGATAAATAATTAAAACCAGTTGATGCTTATTTATTTATTTATTTTAAAAATGTATTTATTCCCTTTTGTTGCCCTTGTTGTTACACCGGTCCTTGTGCTTTGCACCACGTGTGCTTAACTCTCTGTGCTTCAGCCTGACTCCTAAACTAGTTGATGTTTATTGAGCACTTACTACGTCTCTGGCACTGCACCAGACTTTTCTTCTCTATTCTGCACATCACCATCACCTCAGGTAGCTGTTATTACCATGTTTCCCAAGTCACAGTCATGCTCCCCAGAACTCAAAGCTCAACAGAGGCTGGGGTCATACCCAGGTGGCCTTTCTCACAGGTGAGGTTCCTAATCCCTGCCTGTCTCCTGAAGGAGACAAGGCATCCCTCATCAGTTTCCTAGGAGATACCCTGCAGGAAATGGGATGCCCCACTGTCACTGCACAGCCTCTTGGCTAGGATCTCCTGATGGAGCTCCACTTCAGTGTGAGGGTGCACAAGCCCTGCTGCCCCTCACTCCCATGACAGACAGGCCTCGTGAAACCTTCCCGTCTATAAATGAACACGCAGAATTAAACAGCTGGGTGTAAACAGAGTTGTAGCAGCAACGCCCCATTCAGGCACCACTGACTTTCAAATCTGCTTGCTGCTCCAGCCGGCCTGGCAGAAGCAGAGGCAAAATGTAAAACAGAGCATAAACGACTCTATAATAAATGCTCATTCAACATTTATTCTTCCTCAAATCATCTCTTAAAGTCCTTTCATGCTAATGTCTAAGAGATATGACATTAGAAAAATGGCTTTGACATGCTAAGGGGCTGGCTCCAAGATTAACCAGAAGAAAAAAAAAAAAAAGCAAGCAAAAAAGGACAAGATAGAGCTTTTGGAAGACCTATTTCAGAGAAATTATTCCCGCCTTTGAAAGTGTTCCAAGGTTGCTGCACATTTCAGCTTGTTGGCATCCATGTAAATGAAGTGCTACAAAAGTCCTCGGCGCAATTCCACTTGGATGAAAGCTCCCAGCCGTGGGCACTGTACCAGGGAGGGTGGCCAGACTACAGCTGGAGCCCTGAAGGAGGCTGGGGTGGGGATGGGGTGGGAGGACTTCCTTGTCCTGAAGTCAGAGGGGGATACCCACATAAAAAAAAAAATCAGGGTCCTGCCTGGTGGGTGTGTATAGCCCCTGCTCACCACGTTGAAGATTTGTGCATTTTTATCAGATTATCCAACCCACGCAGAACTGCTGGCCCAGCCCACCATCCTTGCTGCTCTCTTTCTTATGTGAGCTGGAACAAGCTGTCAAAGCCTCTCTGGGACTTCCTTTCAAATTGAGATAACAAGAGAGCCCACTTAGTGAGGACTGAGAGACAGGATCTGCAGTGCATGCTCAGTGCCTAGCTGAGCTCTCCAGAGAGTGATTGTGGCTGGTACCACTGCCCCTCTGACCTGGTCTCTTCAAGTCCCTTTGAAGTACAGGTTGGAGGCAGGAGAGAGAGAGAGAGAGAGCACAAAGGAGAGCAGGGATGTTACAGGTAAAGTCACTGAGACCCACAGAGGGCAGGGACTATTCCAGGGCCTTCCAGCTGCAGGGAGAGATGGGGCCCTGGCCAAGACTGCTGAGTAGGCCACTCAGCTAACCCTCCCCTTCCCACCAAGCCAGTGTAGGCTTCCACTTCACAAATGGTGCTCACACTTGGTTTTTGTTATTTTTGGTTTTGCAGCCAGAGTTATTACTGGGATTCGGTGTCTGCATAACTGTTTCCAGTGGCCTTTTTTTTTTTTTTTTCTCCAGGGTTACTGCTGGGGCTCAGTGCCAGCACTATGAACCCACTATCCCTGGTGGCCTTTTTTTTAAAAGCGAAGGATAGAGAAAGACACCTGTAGACCTGCTTCACCACCTGTGAAGCATCCCCCCTACAGGTGGGGAGCTCGAATCCTAACCCCTACACAGGTCCTTGCACTTAGTACTATGTACACCACTGCCACCACCACCTTTTTTTCCTTCTTTTTTTGTACCTGTATTCTTACAGAGACAGAGAAGAAGAGACACAAAGAAACCTGCAGCACTGCTCCACTGCTCATGAAGCTTCTCATCCCCTGATCCCCCAGGTAAGGACCTGGGCCTTGAACCCATGTCCTCATATAGTAAGCTCTACTGGGTGCACCAGTGCCCAGCCTCTTTCACTCCATTTCATCTCAAAGATTCACAGCATCTTATATGCAATTCCATTGAAGGATTTATACATGAAATGAAGGGCTAGAAGGACATTCCTGGACACTAATATCTAGATCCTTGTTCCATTTTGAGTTAATTTTGGTGCATGGTGTTAGGTGATGGTCGAACTTCATTTTTCTATGTGCGGCTGTCCAATTCACCCAACACTATTGTTAAAGAGACTTTCATTTCCCCACTTGGCATTTTTGGTGTCTTTATTGTATCTAATGTACCTATACAGATGTGGGTTTAGTTCTGGGCTTTCTATCCTGTTCCATTGGTCCACATGTCCATTTTTGTTCCAGTACCACACTGTTTTAATGACTATTGCTTTGTAATGTAATCTGAAATCAGGAAGTGTGATGCCTCCATATTTCTTCTTTTTCTTCAAGAGTGCTCCTACTACTTGTGCTTTTTTATAGTTTCACATGAATTTTTGGATAGTGTTAAATTTCCTTGAAATATGTCACTGAGATATTAATAGAGATTGCATTGAATCTATAGATTGCTTTTGGCAGGATTCTCATTTTAATGATATTTATTCTTCCAATCCATGAACAGGAGATATTCTTCCATTTCTTTGTGTCATCCTTTATTTCTTTTAACAATATCTTATAGTTTCAATGAAAGGGTCCTTCACCTCCTTTGTTAGATTTATTCCTAGGTATTTGTCTTTTGGGAGTCAGTTGTAAATGGGATTGCTTCCTTGAGTTTCCTTTCCTCTGGCCCATCTTTGTATAAAGAAATACCACAGATTTATGAGTATTGATTTTGTAACCTATTACTTCCTGAATTTACTGATGATTTCCAGTAGTGTTTTGGCAGAATTTTGTGGAGTTTTTGAGGGAGGGTCTTAAAAGCAGTAATAGAGTAGAAATAACTTCACTGAGGCAGGCCTTAATCTGATATAGCAATGCTTCTCTCAGACACACCCAGAGGGAAACCTTGTAAAGTTGCAGTGAGAAGTCAACTATCTGCAACCCAAGGACAGGTGCCAGAAGAAGCCAGCCGTATGACACAGAACTAGAAGAGAATCCACTTCTGTTTGGACTGGGAAGATAGGGCACACACAGGACTAGCATGCAAGACTCCCTACGTTCAATCAGTAGCACCACTGTGAGCCAGACTAAGCAGGGCACTGGTCAGGATTCTGGCTCCCTGTTGTTTGACCAGAGCACTTCTCGGTTCTGGCTTCCAGTGGTGTAGGGAATCAAACATGGTACTTCTAAGCCTCAGGCATAAAATCTATTTATATAACCTCCCCCAGAACCCCAAATTTCTGCTGAGGCCAGTATTTTGTCATAGCAGCTCTAGTCAACACCCTCTATGCAAAATCATTAATGTAAGCTACTGCCCATTGGTATTAATATCATTCTCACCTGTAAAATCTCCACATTAGTCAGCATAGACAAACTGCTCTAATCATCCTGAACCTTTAGTGGCTGAACCTAAAGCAAGTCTGTTTTCTGTTCATGCAGGTGCCTGGTAGCCAGCAGACTTTGTCCTTGGATGGGGCTCTTCTGGGAAGCCCTACTTCCTGGAGATCGGGGTCCAGGCTCCTCCTGCCTATGGCAGGGGAGGGGAAGACTATCACAGGTAGGCTATCACATGAGAGGATTTTAGTAGAGTTCTGTTGCTAGAACTCAGTCACACAGATGTTCCTGATCACCAGGGAGGTAGAACAGGTGAATTAATTGAGTTATGGAAAGAAAGGGAGAACTATGCCAACAGTGAATGGGGATCTGCCGCAGGAAAACAGGCAGAGAGATGTAGTGACCTGCCCAGGGTAAAAGAGCAAATGAAATGACCCAGGATGGGCTCACAGAGTTGGGGTTTAGAGACCATCTACCATGTGCCACATGTTTGTTGAAGCACTGAGACTTAGAGCTGAGCAAGACATGAGTTTGGTGTTTCTTTAAGAACATATGTTCCACGCTAGGAAAGAGAACATTATACAGATCCAGTCCTGGTTAGGACAAAGTAGCTGTGACAGATGACCAAGCTTCCAAAAGCCCCCAAATTGGGAGTCCCTACAGGAGAAGCAGCAGACTCGGGCAAAATAAGTCAGGCATTTCAGAGAAGAGATTTGAGGGGAGACCAGCAGGTGACCTGGTCAAGAGCACATGTTACCATGAACAAGGACCCAGGTTCAAGTCCTAGGCCACCATATGGGGGCAGTTGCAAGGGAAATTCATCACGAGCCTCAGAAAGGTGCTGTGGAATCTCTCCTTCTCTTTCCTTCTCTCTCTCTCTCTCTCTCTCTCTCATACTTATAGCTTTTTTAAAGAAATTTTATTTATTTTTTTTCACCACTCCCGTCACCAAAGGTGTCCCCAACCCCACCCCCATAGATAAACATCAAAAAGTTTTTTGTCTTTTAAGGAATCACACTACAAAAAAGAAATGATTTATTATTTCTTTTTTTTTTTTTTTAAATATTTATTTTATTTATTTATTCCCTTTTGTTGCCCTTGTTTTATTGTTGTAGTTATTATTGTTGTTGTCATTGTTGGATAGGACAGAGAGAAATGGAGAGAGGAGGGGAAGACAGAGAGGAGGAGAGAAAGATAGACACCTGCAGACCTGCTTCACCGCCTGTGAAGCGACTCCCCTGCAGGTGGGGAGCCGGGGTTCGAACCGGGATCCTTATGTAGGTCCTTATGCTTTGCGCCACCTACGCTTAACCCGCTGCGCTACAGCCCGACTCCCGATTTATTATTTCTATGATGAGAGTAAGTACCAGAACATCACTCTGGCATGTGTAGTCCTGAGGTATCCAACTTGGGACCTTATGCATAGGAGTCCTGCTCTCTACTTGCAGGGCTACCTCTCAGCCCCCTTTTCTGTTGGGTGATTTCCCTTCTTTCTTAGCTCTGGCATGCTCTTTGGGTGTTATAAATAGATGTGTTGTGGGGTCCAGTAGTGGCACATCTGTAGAGTACACACATTACAGTGCACAAGGACCCAGGACCCAGGTTCAAGCTCTGAGTGCCCCCCTACAGTGGAGGAAGTTTCATGAATGATGAAGCAGTGATGCAGCTCTCTCTATCTCTCTCCCCCTCCGTCTTTCCCCCCTTTTAATTGCTCTCTGACTTCATCATTCATAGATATAGATAAGTATATAGATACATAGACAGTCAGACAGACAGATGTGTTGCTCAGTTATATAATACAGAATACAGACATCTGCTCCTGGCTTGGCCTAGAGTATCTGTCTCTTTTTAAAAAAATGTATTTATTCATTAATGAGAAAGAGAAAGAGAGGAACAAGGCAGTGGCACACCTGGTTAAGTGCACACATCACACTGTATAAGGACCCAGGTTCAAGCCCCCAATCTTTTCCTGCAAGGGGAAAGCTTCACAAGTGGGGAAACAGGGCTTCAAGTTTCTCTGTTTCTCTCTCTTTCTATCTCCCTTTCCCTCTCAATTTCTCTCTGTCTCTATCCAATAATAAATAATTTAAAAAATTAAGAGAGAGAGAAAGAGAAAGAAAGAATCAGAGCATCACTTTGGCACATGTGATATTCAGGGATTGAACTCAAGACCTCATTGCTGAGGGTCCAACTGTTTGCCTACTGAACCATCTGCCAGGCTGCTACAATATTTCTTGTCTCAGGACTGCTGATACAGTCAATGTCAGAGCAGTTCCTCTGCCCTCTTGTAGTTCCTGGGTGGAAGTCCCAGCACTGACAAGGGGCTCACAGCCCCTCTTCAGGTTCATGCACATCCTGTCATCCTTGGTAGAGTTGCTGCTCAGAGAGAACCTGTTAGAAGTGGGCTCTGGCCATCAAGCACTCTGAGACTGGTGTTGAGGGACAAGGTACCACCCAGAAAATAGAGAATTGGTTACAGGTATGGCTTGGAAATGTATAGGCAGGGCTTGGGTTTTAAAAGAAAGACCCACTCTTTGTCTTCTCTCTCTCTCTCTCTCTCTCTCTCTCTCTCTCTCTCTCTCTCTTTCTCATGCCCTAACATGTGAATGTTTTCAATTTTTCTGAATAAAAGTTTAAAATACCTGAATATTCATGCTCTCCCCTCAATTCTTTGTTGAGGTAATGTGTAACGAACTTTTTAATGTTGGGAGAACAACACTACCTCCCCTTTCCCCCTTGAACACTGGGATAGCAGAGCAGCCACAGCCCCCACCAGATGTCTCCTGTGGTACTCAACCGAGCCTGTGATGGGGACTCTGCCAGTGGGAGGCTGGGAAGGCCTAGTGTGGGGCGACCCATTGATCACTGGCATCTAACAAGTCCCCTAGGGACAGGTCTGGGCTCTGCTTCATGAAGAATGATGGAACCAGGAGTCTAAGAAGTTTCCATCCAACCAAGGAGGGCAGGTGAACCCATGGGGACATATTACTAAATCCGTTTTGATGCCTGGGCCGCAACGTTTCCTTGACTCCTCCGTGCTTTAACCTCCCCATTTATAAAACAGGGTAAGATAGCATTTGTCTCCCAGGGATTTCTTTTCTTTACTTTACTTTTTTTTTAAATATTTATTTATTCCCTTTTGTTGCCCTTGTTTTATTGTTGTAGTTATTACTGTTGTCATCATTGTTGAATAGGACAGAGAGAAATGGAGAGAGGAGGGGAAGACAGAGATGAGGAGAGAAAGGCACCTGCAGACCTGCTTCACCTGAGGTGAAGACTTTCAAGCATAATGGTATGAGTCTGGTCCCCAGCACCACATATGCCAGGGTGATGCTCTGCTTCTCTTACCAACCCCCCCACCCGTGTGTGTGTGTGTCCCGCCTTTTTCTCTCTAAGACAAATGAACTTTTAAGAAACAAAGTTTTAAGCAATTTGAGCACCATCATGTAGAAATCAACAATGTTTTTTAAGGGTCTTAACCCCATGCCCCAAAGACCAGTCAAATTTCTGCTGGAGCCAAGGAGATAGTATAATGGTCATACAAAGATATTCTCATGCTTGAAGCTCCAAAGTCCCAGGTTCAATTCTTTACAACACCCCCCACCCCCCACTCCATGCTACCATAAGCCAAAGCTGAGCAGTACTCTAGTAAAGTAAACAAATAAACATAAACAAAACAGACAAAAAAAAAAACAAGAACAACTAAAAGAATTCCTGCCACTTATTCAAGCCTATTAGGGATCAATGAGTCTTCATTTTACAGTACAAGAAACAAAGCTCACGAGAAGTTCAGTGACTTATCAAAGGTCACACAACAGGTTTGAGGCAGGCCTGAACCTGAGCATTTATTGCTTAGTGCTCCTGCCAAGGAGCCTCTGGCTGAGTAACACCACCACACCCCCATATCGGAGTGGTCACCCTTCCAGGGCTTGACAGTCAGTGTTAAGAGCTCTGAAGAGGAAGACTGAGGGTGGATGCCAGATTTTGAGGCTGGGACCCACATGACCAACTCCCAGCACCCTGGCCCACCCCCCCACCCCCAGCAACTCAGCTAATCCATATTTTATGGGGCCTTTCTCCTGCTCTTGCAAATGCTGTCATTAACCAGCTCCCTGGCTGTGCAGAATAACATCCCTCAAGAACCGACCGCTTTTTGAATATTTCATCATTCCTCATCCCTGCTCCCCAAACTAATATATATTTACACAGACTACCTCCTGCAGAAGAATGATATTGTTTGCTCTCAGCACTCAAGAACTTAGAGAATCAAGCGTAGGGGGAAAAATCATATATATATATATATATATATATATATATATATATATATATATGCCTTGCTATGATGTTAAAAGAAAAAACCAATCATTTATCAAGCTGTGAGGGAAGCCAAGAGGAAGATTTGCATACAGTAAAAGAAAAGGAAAAAAATAATAAAGAATAAAGCAACTCTGTCACACACACACACACACACTCCACAAAGGGGCTCAGATGAGAGAAGGCAGTCATCTTTTCCTCTAGCTGGGAACCATTCTTCTTGCACTGGGTAGGTCTCAGTGGTGGACAGAGAGCACACAACTATTTTGTCAGCAATGTCCAAAACTTATTTGGAGGTCCGCTCTGAAGACACCAAAGTTCTTCCAAAGTTTGTCAAGCATTAGTGTCTTGGCGTGTTTATGGCAAGGGAGGAAGGGTCTAGACAATTGTGTGGCTCTTTGGTCTCCTTGTGCATTGTTCTTTCCTTACCACTCCCTGTCCCTCCCTCCTCCTCCCCCCTACAAAGAAAATAACAACAGTGAAACAGTAAGGCAGAGATAGCGGCCCTCCCATGTACAAATGAGGAAAGATAAAACTAGAGACCAGAATGTGGCATGAAGGTGAAAGGGCCAAGGAAATAACTCACTTGGACAGTATGCTGCTTTGCCATATATGTATTCCAAGTTCAAGCCCAGTCTCCAACCCACTGAAGGAAGCTTTGGTGCTGTGGTCTCTCTCTCTCTCTCTCTCTCTCTCTCTCTCTCTCTCTCATCTCTATACAAAAATAATAGCCAATCAAACAAAAAGAACTATATAAGAACTGGGCAGTGGTGCACCAAGTAGAGCACACACAAGTAGAGCCTAAGGATCCTGGCTCAAGTCCCTGGTCCCCACCTTGGGAACTTCATACATGAAGTGGAGCAATGCTGCAGATGTCTTTCCTTCTTCTCTCTGTTCCCCCTCTGCCTCTCTGTTTTTCTCTGTCAGACAAAGCAAAAAAAAAAAATTGCCCATTTTGAATGGTGGAGTTGTGCAGGCACCAAGGCCCAGCAGTGACCTTGGTAAAACAAAAAGGAGAAAGAGAAGGAGAAGGAGTGTGGGGGAGGAGAAGAAAAAAAAAGTAAAGTAAAGTAAACTGTTTACCAGTTTGTTCCTGATTCTCTTTCAAAAGAAGACTTTTTTGTTTAGAAAAGGAGCTGGCTGCATGTTCAGGTGGGGCTTTGACAAGCATGTTTGGAAGTGATGAGAAACCCCATTGCTCTACACAGGGGCTCAGCAGGGATTAGGGGGGGAGCCAGGGAAACAATGGCCCCAACAATAGTGGCGCTGCGATTGCAGGGCCCACAGAGGAAGCGGCCAGGACAAGGGGCCTTTCCCAGATGAGGGTGACCTAGTTCAACTGCTGCGCTCCTAGAACACACCCTCCCGGCCCCCAAAGCTATATCCGTGGCAGTACGTTTACCTGCAGAGCGAAGGACTGAAGTGAGTGGTGTCTGGAGGGAATACAGGGACAAAGTTTCAGCCTTGGAGCTGAAATCCAGACAAGAAAAGATACTGGGCAAGGAGAAGAGAGGTCGAATGAGAGAGGCCAGGGAAGGGAAGGGGAACAGGGAGTCAGAAGCAGGAGTGACTACAAAGCTGCTGGCCCTAGAGATGGTGTGAGTTTCTCAGCAGGGTCTGGCTGGCTGTCAAGACGCAAAATGCAGCAAATGCAGAGTCTGGGGGGTGTGTACCAGCATATCAGAGCCTGGGTGCCTCCCATTGACCTATGGATTACACAGGGATGAATGAGGAAGGCTGACAGTTCATGGTTTAAAAGCAGAAGGGATAGGTACAAGGTAGAGGATGGGATTGGGGAGGATTTAGAGCTAGGAAGAAGTAGAGGAGTCGAAATGGCATTGGAGACAGCATAATGAGTATGCAGATGACTTTCATGCCTGAGGCACTGAGGTCCCAGGTTCACTCCCCAGAACCACCATAAGCCAGAGTTGAGTAGGGCTCTGGGATGCCTCTCTCACTCCCTTTCATTAAAATAAAAATATTTTTTTAGAAAAGAGAGAGAGAGATGGTTTCTGGACTCTCAAAGCCATGGTCCTGCTCTCAGCTCACCCCTCAGAGAGAATAAGCAGACCCTTCTATCTTAACCCTTCCCTGTCTGGGCTGTCAAGCCTGAAGACATTTTGCATGGGGAAGGGGGGAGATGGCTCACCTGGTAGAGTGCACACCTTGTTATATGTGAAGGCCTGAGTTTGAGTTCCTGGCCACTACACAGGAACACCATGCAAAAAAAAAAAATTGTAAGGGGAGCCAGGCAGTAGCACAACAGGTTAAGCGCACATGGCACAAAGCACAAGGACCAAAATAAGGATCTAGGTTCCAGCCCCCGGCTCCCTACCTGCAGGAGGGTCACTTCACAAGTGGTGAAGCAGGTCTGCGGGTGTCTGTCTTTCTCTCCCCCTCTCTGTCTTCCCCTCCTCTCTCCATTTCTCTCTGTCCTATCCAACAACAATGACAACAACAATAATAGTCACAACAACAATAAACAACTAGGGCAACAAAGGGAAAAAATAGCCTCTAGGAGCAATGGATTTGTAGTGCAGGCATCAAGCGCCAGCAATACCCTGGAGGGAAAAAAAATTAGCTTCACAAGCCGTGGAGCAGAGCTGTGGTGTCCCCCCACCCCCATTGGTACAGCCAGTTGAACATATATGTTACAATGTGCAAAGATACAGGTTCAAGTCCCTGGTCCCTACGGGGGAAAAGCTTCATGAGTGGTGAAGCTGTGCTGCTGCACGGTCTCTCTCTCTCTCTCTCTATCTACCTCTATCTCTATCTCCTCTTCTCTCGATTTTTCTCTGTCTCTACCCAGTAAATAATAAATCAGAAAAAAAAGTCTGCTGAGAGCTAGCAAAATAGCTCACTTTGATAGTGTGCTAGTTTGCCATGTGTGTGACCCAGGTTCAAGCCCAGTCCCCACCACACTGAAGATGATGTGGTCTCTTTCACTCCCTCTCCTTTTCTATATCTTAAAATAATAATATCTGCTGGGAGCATGAAACCTCAACAAGGTCCTGGCAGAAGGAGGAGGAAGAAAAGGGGTGGGAAGAGGAGAAGGAGGAGGAAGAAAGGAAGGAGTGAAAACTTCTTACATCTAACCTATGATACTTAGCTCCTAGGCCCGGCTCATCAAGCAGCCAGCCCCAGAGTGGCCCATGAAACCCACTGCCCCCTTCCCAGTCAAAGAGTCTGTATCCTCCTCTGGTCTGCCTGTCTCATTCCTCAGTTTCAGTGCCAGTAAGGGCTGCTTGCTCAAGCACCTGAGCTGGTCCCAGCACCCTCAGAGTGAGTCCTTGGACCTCAGCCCTACTCCCCAGGGCCTCTCTCCCCACACTGACCCAAGCAACACAGCTGCACCCACTGGCTTGTCTGGGGCCCGTGAGAGCAAAGCCATCACAGAGGGGTGAACAGGACACTCTGCACAGATGCAGGCTGTCCCTGTGATTACAGAGGATCATGAAAAAACATCACAATGGGGTCCCTTTATTAAATATTTATTCTGCTCCTGGCTGGAGGCATCCTCATGTGATCCTCACAGTGAGAATCAAATTAGTGTTGGCAGTTAGGTTCACCATCTCCTTTTTATGAATGAAGAGATGGGTGGAGCCTCAGAGAGGTTGACCATATGTCTAAGAGGACACAACTGTTCAAAGTGGGGGACTGTACCCTGATTCTCACTGGAAACCTCATGTTCTTCCATGTACTGAATTACAAATGCCCGCTAGGGTCTTTCTCCTACAAGAGCAGAGTAAATATAGCTCCGTCTTCCATGGCCTGAAATCCCTCTATGGGAGGGCAGGGTCTTGGTGGTCTTCCTAAAGGTCATACCATATAGCAGGGCTCAAAGTGGAAGGTCAGATTTACAGATGGGGTGAAAGGAGGAGTCAGGAGGAGTGGGTTCCAGGGGGGTGGGAGGGAGATCACTGGCTTCCTGGTTTTCTTGAATGGGAGATCAGCCTGGAGCGGCAGATACAAGGAGGAGGAGGAGAAGAAAGAGGAGGGGGAGAGGAGGAGGGGAGGAGGAAGAGGAGGAAGAGGAGGAAGAGGCAGATCAAGCGCAGAGCACCTGCACCTCCAGATGGCCTGTGTGCATCAGGATATACATGCACCCGCTTCACACACTGAGTTATTGAGGTGAAGAGGCCACAGGGGCCCAAGACACCCATGATGTCTGGGGGTTCCCTGGCTGCTCAGGTGGACTCAAGGAGAAAAGAACTGTGTTCCGCCTGCTTATCATCTAACTGTATAAACTCAGGATTAACAGATCAAAGGCGGATTTGGCTTCACTGGGGGATGGCAGGGACTTCAGAGGATGGTTTGAGGTTCCTTCTCCATGATCAAATGGGTTGAAGCCATTGATAAATAAACAGTGTTTGGAATTCCTGTCATCATCCGGAGAGCAGGTCCCCCCTGAGTCCAGCCAGCCCAGCTGTCAGGACAGTTAATGAGCTTGAGTCTATGAGTGGGTATCCCAGCAGTGGTCAAGAGAGGAGTTCCAGAGAGCACACACACACACAAAAAAAAAAAAAAAAAAAAGGAAGGGATCCCAGGACTGCCTTCCTCCATAAGTCCAAGAATGAAAGGCATGTACTCTGGAGCAGGAAGAGTTGGGTTCAAACCCTAGAGCCAGCAGTGAGCAAGGTGGCCTGGGGTCCAGCTTGTCTGTGCCTCCACTTGCTCAGCTGTAAAATGTGGGTGGTGGTGGTGGTGGTGGTGGTGGTGGTGGTGGGGTGTGTGTGTGTGTGTGTGTGTGTGTGTGTGTAAATCATGCTAGCTCAGAGCCCAGTGATAACCCCAGGGATTAAAAAAATACCCCCCCCCACACACACACACACAGGAGTAAGGCTGTAGTACAGCAGGTTAAGCGCAGGTGGCACAAAGTGAAAGGACCGGCATAAGGATCCTGGTTCAAGGCCCCCGGCTTCCCACCTGCAGTGGAGTCACTTCACAGATGGTGAAGCAGGTCTGCAGGTGTCTGTCTTTCTCTCCCCCTCCCTGTCTTCCCCTCCCCTCTCCATTTCTCTCTGTCCTATCCAAAAACGACATCAATAATGACTACCACAATAAAACAGCAAAGGCAACAAAAGGGAATAAATAAATATTAAAAAAAAAAAGCAAAGAAACACACACACACAAAAAAAAAACCTTTTGGCTTATGGGTTTTAGGTCAGCCTGTTAGAGCATCCGTTTGCATGTCCGAGCCTCCAATGCTGCCAGTTCAATCCCCAGGTCCACTTTATCGCAGTGCCTTGGTGGTCTTTCTCTTCTTTCTCTCTCTCTCTCTCTCATCCAGCTCATGGATGCTTCTCCTGGGAACTGAACACATGTAACTGAGTTAGCAGGTAAACTCTGAAGACTCTGCTCTATAGCCATGAGTAACCTGTATCTCTGCTGATAATTGCCCATCTTGCTGTACCTAAAATATACCGTTCTGCTCTGCTGTAATAAACCTTGATTGTTTTAAACCTGAGCTGCACTCCCACAAAGTCCTTTTTTATTTTTTAATTACAGTAGGAGACCAAGGGTGGCTCACCTGGTAGAGCACACAGGTTATCACATGTAGGAACCCAGGTTCAAGTCCCTCATTTCCATCTGCAGTAGGAAGCTTCATGAGCACTGAAACAGGTCTGCAGCCCTCTCTCTCTCTCTCTCTCTCTCTCTCTGTTTCTCTCTCTCCCTTTTTTCTCTGTCTCTCATCTACTATCAAACAACATTTTTAAAAAGTGAGATCAAATGTTCTCCAGGAGTGGTGTTTCTGCACAGGACTGAGCCCCAGTGATAACCCTGGTGAGGGAGGGGTAGGGGTAGTAGACGGTCACCTGCTGAGGACAGAGGAAGCTGGGATGGTGAAAGATAATGTCTTGCAGTGACAGGTGACTGCTACTTGGCTGGCAAATGTGACACCGCTTCTCACACAGTGCCCCTCTGCCAACTTCGGCCTGGCCTGAGCCCACATCTGGAGGGATGGGGGCAGCTCCCATGGGAGGCAGCCACACTGGTAAGGGAGATGCCAGCTGCTGGAATGGCTGCACAGCAGGTATCCTGGAAGCTCCATCCTCCACCTTTGCAAGGTCTGGCTGGGGTGGTCCCCCGCCCCTGTGCCAGGCACAGGATGTGTTAACTTTGCTTCAGCTTCCTGGCAAGAGAGAGGGTCCCGTGTGTGCAGAGTGGGCAGGTGGGTGTTTACCTTTTCTTCAAACCCCCAGCCCACTCACATGCTCCAGCTAAAAATAATCCCTCCTCTGGAGACCCACCACTGCTGGCACGGCAGGGCCATGTATTAAACATCGGGCCGGTCAGGTTTCCAGTTCTGAATGGCTTCATTCACAGCATGCAGGGGTGAAAGGTTTATGAGAGGGATCGCTCAGCTTCCTGGAAGGGCTACAGCAGCCCCAGCCTCTGCCTGGGCCCCCAGCCTAGCCTCCCCACTCTGTGCCTGGCACCTCGGCCCCAATGGCAGCCCACACAGAGGCACCCAGATAGGAGCTGACAAGCAGTTCCCTTGTCCCAATGTCCCTTGTCCTAGTGTCCCCCTAGGCCTTTCCCTAGCCTGCCTGTTGAAGAAAGAGGGGCTACAGTGGCTGGAGTCGCTTCATCTCAGATTCAACTTTGCTTCTCCCATCTTCCAGGTATGTCTGAGTGTTTGCATGTGCTCCATCTAGCAGGTAAGGAAAGGTACTCAGAGAGGTTGCATGAGCTGCACTAGGACACACAGCCAGCTGCCTGACTCAGTTATTTCTGTCATCCTTCAGTCATGGTTCAAGGGCAGAGTGGCTCAAGGGAACAGATTGTGGAGGAAATGAAGGTCCAGGGAACACTTTTCTGAGCTTCAGGTTTCCTGAGAGGGGTAGAGTCAAGTCTCTCTCACTCTCTCTCTCTCTCATCTACTTTCCTTTAATTCTTTTTTCTCCCCTTTCTTTAGTAATTAACTCAACAAAAATTTTCTCATACTTTCTTAATTAAAAAAAAATAGGTTCATACTAAAGTGAAGTTTGACGTTTCCAGAAAAATTAAGTAAAAGTAATGAAAACCTCTCATGCTTCCTGCTCTTCACTCTATAACAAGCTGCCCCAAACTCATTGGCAGGCAACCACCATTTAATTCAGCTCACAGTTTCTGTGAATTAGGAACTTGAATATGACACAGTGGAGATGACTGAAGCCTCAGCAAGGAAGCCTCAACCAGCCAGAGACTGGAATCAACTCAAAGCTTCTTCATTCAGTCTGGCGCCTGAGCTGGGATGAGATGACTGGGGCTGTGACTCCTCCACCTGCTTATGGGCTTGTGTGTGGTTTAGACTTCCTCACAATATGGCCACCTCTGGGTAGTTTGTGCTTCATACCTAGAGGTGCAGAGCTCTGAGAGAATGTTCTAGCAAGTGAAGGAAAACTGCACAGACTTTGATGGCCTAACATAAGAAGGGACGTAGTGGCATTTCTGCCATGTTCTAGTGGTCCAAACAAAGCCTCCCATGGCACACAAGAAAGGTCAAAGGAGTTGAGGTCATGTTATTATTATTATTATTATTGCCATTATTATTATTTTAGACAGAGACTAAGAGGCAGAGAGTGAAAGAGACCACAACACTTTATTGTAGTGAGGGCTGAGTGTGGACCTGTCTCCAGCATATGGCAAAGCAGCCCACTACATTTTATCAGCCCAAGACCATGTTTCTAACTCACTATACCCTCGATACCAAATAGTGATGTCACAGTACATTTAGTTTCTTCAGGACAGTCTGTGTTACATAGGTAAGTTAATACTATGCTAATCACAATTTTGGGATTTCTTTGCTCAGTTTAATGTAAGATTGCAGATATGTGCCTTAGACATTCAAAACTCCTTATAAACAGAATAATTCTGCAGACTCAAAAGCAAATACTTGTTCATGGCTGCCTTTTTTTTTTTAAATCACGGAAATTCTTTAAAGAAAATAATGGGAGTAAAGGTCGCCACTATCTCACATACTACACATGCAGTCTCATCTGTTCTATCTTCGTTCAGGCTCCTAAAACAAACTTCCCTCCATTGGCTAGCTGATAAGCAGCGGAAATTTATTGCTTATGATCCTGGAGGCTGGAAGAACAAGATCAAAGTGTCAGCATGGTGGCTTTCAGGCTAGAGGCTACATGGTGGCTCATAGTCAGCGCTCACATGACAAATGGAGTGAGATCTCTCTGGATTATTCTAGATCTAGGTCTGTCTGCATCTCTCTAGAGTCTCTCTCTCTCTCTCTCTCTCCCTCTCTCTCCCTCTCTTTACTTATTTATTCTTTGTCATCACCAGGGCTCCATTGCTCTGAACTGACTTTTTGACATAAAAAGACAGATGAACACAGGAAAAGACAGCACAGCACAGAAGTTCCTTCCGGTGCAGTGGAGGTCAGGCAGAAACTTCAGCCAAGGGAGTCAGGTGGTAGCACAGCGGGTTAAGCGCAAAGCGCAAGGACCGGCTTAAGGATCCTGGTTCAAGCCCCTGGCTCCCCACCTGCAGGGGAGTCGCTTCACAAGCGGTGAAGCAGGTCTGCAGATGTCTTCCTCTCCCCCTCTGTCTTCCCCTCCTCTCTCCATTTCTCTCTGTCCTATCCAACTACAATGACATCAATAACAATAATAATAATTACTACAACAATAAAAAACAACAAGGGCAACAAAAAGGAATAAATAAATAAAATTTTAAAAAAAGAAACTTCAGCCACATTCATGACAAAACTGTGTACTATCCAGGTGAACCATCTTCCCAGCTCAGATCCTTCTTATTTTCATTGCCATTCACTTTCCCTGCTAAGGTTTCACATCTGTATGATTTCCACCACTCTTAATTGTGTGTGTGTGTGTGTGTGTCCCCTCCTCTCTCTCTCTCGCTCTCTCTCAAAAAAGCATTTCTCTCTTTTGTAGCACTGCTTTATAGCTCATGAAGCTTCCCCCTGCAGGGGAGGTCTGGGGGGGGGCTTGAACTTGGGTTCTTGTACATTATAACAACCACTCAGCCAGGTGCATCACCACAGTCTGATTGCCACTAGCGTTAGTTATCTCTGGGGCTCAGTGATGCAGTGATGGCATGACAAATCTACTGATCCTGCTGGCCATTTTTTTCCTCCTCCTCTTCCTCTTCTTCCTTCTTCTTTTTTATTTGATAAGCCAAAGGGAAATTGACAGGGAAGGAAGAGATAGGGAGAGATACAGAGAGACACCCACAGGGCTGTTTCACCACTCATAAAGTGTCCCCTTTGCAGGTGGTAATTGGGGCTCAAACCCAGGTCCTTGCACATGGTAGCATGTGTGCTTAACCAGGTGCACCACTACCCAGCCCCATGACCTATCCAATTCATTTATTTATTAATTAGAGGAAGGGAAAGGAGAAAGAGAGCCGATCAGAGCATCTCTCTGAGACATCTGATGCCAGGGTTTGAACTAGGAACCTCATACTTGAGAGTTGAACACTACTCACTGTGCCATCTCCCAAGTCACCATAGACCCAGTTCTAATGTCACATTTAGTGATGTAAGGATTCAGTCCCCCTTCACCTCTGTGGACTTTACTCATCTGTGCCCACCTAACATGTTCCAGTGTTCTAGGGAGCTGCTACCTGCATATCTGATGTGGGCATAATGATCATGACCATCCTTAGAGAGACTCAGAGAAGTTTCCAGTCACCTTAAATTCACAAGCCACAAGGTAAAACGGCAGGAGATGTGAGGCATGGCTTTAGGTCAAGACTGGATCTCATGGGTTTGCCATGCCATGACCATCCACACTGACCCCGTCCACCTACCTCAATCCCCAGAGGCAGACAGAAGCTTGGAGTTCAAACCAGTACATGTCAACCCCAGCACCTCCTGCCTCTAGCCAGCCAGCCAACAGAGTCAGGTGACAGTTAGCCTTGATGATGTGACTGTTGGGCAAGGGCAGCCATCAGCCTGCACATAAGATGTGGGAGACATGGGAGGAGGCCTCCCTGTTTGCGCTGTGTCTGGTTCCTGCTTGGCAGTTTTGCCAGCACCCGCCAGGGCCGTGCTTGTCTATCTAATGGCTGAAATTCTTAGAAGCAGCCTTCTCTGCTTTGCTTGGCAGCATCACAGAACATACCTCTGATGCGGCAGGTAACTGGATAGGGTCTTGGTCACAGCGATTTGCTGAACACGGGGTTTTGTGCACAAAAAATACATTACAGCACTTGGGGGTGTCGCTCGGGATCACTGCCAGCTGTGGCCAGGAGTTTTGTATATCAGAGAGAAGGGATCAGGGCTGAGGGGGGGGGGGCAGAAAAGGGAGACTTGACTGGTGTAGGGGGAGGGGTGACAGAGCCCTAAAGTGCTCACTTCCCCCCACACCACAGGAAAAGAAAGCAAGCTTTGATGTCAGAGGAGCCTGTGGTTAGGTTAGGGCTGGCCTCACCACCCTGGCTGTGTGACCTTGTGAAAGACAAATAACCTCTCTGGGCCTCCATAACCTCAAATGTGACAATGAAAACAAAACAACAACAACAACAAAAATCAAGAGGGTTGGCCTCCCCATCCTCCTGCAAAGTCCACCCCTGGGGTGGGGATTTAGACCATGCATTCCCTACTATAGCCTCCTGGCCCCAAAAGACACCTGACACATAGTAGGCACTCCATGAACATTTGTTAATAGATCTGAATTGCTAACAGCTGGGTCCCCAGCCCCTGGAACCGTGCATGGCCTGCAGTAGGTGCGAAAGACACATTTGTCGGATTGATTTAATTGTTCACAGCTGTCCCTGAATCCTGAGCCGAACACATGGCCTTGGAGCACTTATCCCAAAAGCGTTCCTTTGAATGAGTCCATGGAAAACACGTCTGGCACATGGCACAGGATACAGTGCTTTGCATTAGCTCTGATCCTTTGTTCTTTCAACAGATATTTCTGGAAGGCCTCTCTGTGGTTTTTGCTGACATCACTTCTCCAAGTCCTGGATGCTAATGGGATGTCCAATGGTTCAGTCTCTCTCTCTCATGTGTGTGCTTCCCCCCCCCCACCTTTATTTTTACTAAAATAGAACATTGTTGAGCTCTGGCTCATGGTGGTGCCGGGGATTGAACCTGGGACTTCAGAACCTCAGGCATAAGTCTTTTTGCATAAGTATTAAGCTATCTCCTTCACAATTTAATTCTGTCACTGACTATCTGCTGTTCACAGAAGACACCACAGATTCAAGGGCACAGTGTCCATTAGAGCTCCATTTCTTCAAGTGCAAGGTGAAAATGGGACTCTAGGTGGCCCATACTTCTGCCTGACAACTGCAAATTCAGGGCTTGCTACATCTTCCTCTTCAGGTTCCATAATTCATATCAATGGCAAGTTACTACCAAGGTTCTACTGTGTGTCCAATTCAGCACTGGCATTGAGGGAGGGACAAGAAAGAGTCTGGTCACTCGCCTCAATGAGTTCTTAGCTCTAGGGTGGAGGAAAAAGATAGACACAAAGGAAATGATTCAGAGAGAGAGAAAAGAGTAGATGGTGACAAGACAGAAACTTTCTGATAGCCTGGAGCTGAACATGGGCCAGTACCAACTGTGCTAATTGTTAGCTGGGGCCACATTCTCAGAGCAGACTACAAACCCAATGGGGCTGGTTGCCCCCTGGAAATTCCTGTAGAAAATCAGTATGTTGCGGGGGGGGGGGGGGGGGGCAGAGCCAAGATGATGACTTGAAAGCAGCTGCCAGCATGAGTTCTGACAACAACTGCTAGAAAATCTTAGAGATCCTGGCCTTCAGTGGGACAAGCAAGGAGGCTTTCTAAACGTGAGACCAAGGAGCCACCAGGTTCCGGATGCCAGCACGATGCCGACCAGACTTCCCTGGACAGACAACCCCACCAATGTGTCCTGGAGCTCCACTTCCCCAGAGACCCACCCTACTAGAGAAAGAGAGAGGGAGACTAGGAATATGGATTGACCAGTCAACACCCATGTTCAGCGGGGAAGCAATTACAGAAGCCAGACCTTCCACCTTCTGTAACCCACAACGACCCTGGGTCCATACTCCCAGAGGGATAGAGAGTGGGAAAGCTATCAGGGGAGGAGATGGGATATGGAGATCAGGTGGTGGGAATTGTGTGGAACTGTACCCCTCTTATCCTATAGTTTTGTTAATGTCTCCTTTCTTAAAAAAAATAAAAAATAATAAAGTTAGAATAAATAAAAGAAAAGATAATCAGTGTGTTGTTTTGTTATGGTGTGTGTGTGTGTGTGTGTGTGTGTGTGTGTGTGTGTGTGTGTGTGTGTATGTGTGTATTTGATACAGTTTTGTGTCAAGCTAAAATATTTGTGCTTTTATGGAAAATAAATGTAAACACTGAAAACATGACCAGTGCATTCCCCAAAACTGTGAGAGGTGACAAAGAAAGAAGCAAGCAGAAAAAAAAAGAGAATGAGACAGAGATAGAGACTTCACCCAATGTTCTCCTGCTCATTGCAGATTGGATTATCTGAAGCAGAGCTGAAAAGAAGTTAGAAATGTCAAGTCTTCCCCAGTCATTCCATGAAAAGATGCTCAGTAGCATTTAGCCTTCAGGAACATACAAATCAAAACCACAAAGACACTTCTTAATATCCACTGTTAGGACAGGTAGCCATGGAGTCAGAAACCAAGATGGTGAAGACCATGAGGTAGAAATTGAGATGGCAGAGATCACTGACAGAAACCAAGATGGGGTTGGGGTGGAAAATGACTCAGCAAAAATATAAGATGGCAGACACCTAACTGATGTTGAGACCACTTACCTATGACCTGTACCTCAATGAAATACCCACCCACTTTTTACCTGTGCAAATCACAGGACCAAGCTGTCCTATACAAAGATGAATTGGCCAATCACAAGCAGTGGGAGTAGGACCAAGAATATTTACAAAACCCTGGAGTGCCTCACCTTGTGCAGGTTAGAGTAATACACTCTTTCTCATTTCTTGAGATCAAACCCACACTCTGTCTTTTGATGTATAGCCTCTTCTTGATCTATATTCTCTGCTAAAGAAATCTATACTCCAAAAAAAAGGGTAGTCTGTGTATTCTTTATTTGAGTTATACAAAAATCCCTGTGGCTAGTTAATAGCACCACTAGGATAACCACAATTTAAAAAAAAAAAAAAAGACAAGTAATAACAAGTGCTGAAGAGGATGTGAAATGGTGCAGCTTCAAGGGACTGACAGGTGGGTGGCACACCTGGTTGAATGCATTTGGGAGTGGTGCAGGAGCCAAGTCCAAGAGTTAACCTCGTCAATCACACAGGAGGCTTGGAAAGGAAAAGAGAGGAGTAAGACACGATTCCATACCCATTGAGGTAAGAAGTTCTGAGAAGGACGAGTGGCCTCTCCTGGACTGTCAACCTATAGGAGAGTTGTCAATCACCAGAGAGCTGCTTAGTTCTGACATGTGAGCTTCCAAAGACTGAACCTGGGACACATGCCTGCAAGTCCTGCGGTCTCCCCAGCCCAAAGACCCATTCCAGTAGCATGTTAGACTCACCTCCTGGGGTTTTTTTTTCTTTCTTTTTTTTGCCTCCAGTGTTATTTCTGGGGCTCAGTGCCTGCACCATGAATCCATTGCTCCTGGAGGCCATTACCCCTCCCCCTTTTTGTTGCCCTTGTTATAGCCTTATTGTGGTTACCATTGTTGTTGATGTCGTTCGTTGTTGGATAGGACAGAGAGAAATGAAAAGAGGAGGGGAAGACAGAGGGGGAGAGAAAGATAAATACCTGCAGATCTGCTTTACCACCTATGAAGTGACTCCCCTGCAGGTGGGGAGCTGGGGGCTTCAACCAGGATCCTTACACTCACTGGTCCTTGCGCTTTGCAACACGTATGCTTAACTCGCTGCCCTACCGCCTGACACCCCCTCCTGGGGTTCTTGCCAAGGTGTTACATCAGATCATGGCAGAGGGTTCCAATAGCAGCATGCTCTCCTCTATCCAACTTCATGGACAGTTTCCTGAGCTAAGACTATGATTACAATGTATTTTATTCTTTTTTAAAATGAATTTTAATTTTATTAGTGACTTAATATTGATTTAAAAAAATTAGAAGGTAGCAAGGATATAATTACGCACTGTTTCCACCACCAGACTTCTGTGTCCCCATTCCTTCCATTGAAAGCTACAGTAATTTTCCCAAGGTTGCAGATATGTGTTGCAGATATATTTGCTTGTTATTTTCCTATGGTCCTGCCTTCTCTTCCTTTCTAAGTCACACCTCCACCTGTTACTACTTCTGAATGTCTTTCCTCTTTTCCTCTTCTCTCTGGGTCCTGATGGAATTGGAGTTCAGAGCCCTCTGGTCATCTTCCTCCTATCATTTCTCCCTCTCTGGGAGTATGGACCAAAATTATTTGGGGGGTGCAGAAGTTGGGGGTTCTGGCCTCTGTAATTGCTTCTCTGCAGGTTGAACCATACCCCCAGGCCAATTACAATGCATTTTTCTGCTTCCTGCCGGTATAGAAGAGACCCACAACTCTTTCAGCATATGGTGCACTCCTGGCACCTTGGATAGTTTGTGACCTTTTAGTATATGATTTATTTATTTCTGAGAGAGAGAGAGAGAGAGAGAGAGAGAATCAGAACACTGTTCAGCTCTGGCATTTGGTGGTGTCAGGTGTTGAATCTGGGACCACACACCTGCAAATTTGGTCTGCTGCTGCTGTGCCATCTCGCTGACCCTGGATATAAATTTGGTGACTGGGATGAGAATAGGGGTAAATCCTGTCTTACAAGGTGAGGGCCTCTGCATCACTTTTAAGCATCAGGAAACTGGTTGTGGGAGGGAGCTTTAAGAGAAGAAAGGTTACTTACTTCTGTGGAGGGAGCTCCAGGGGTCAAGATTCCTGAGTAGGTTGAAAGCGTACCACATGTCAACATCTATTCTTTCTCAACTAAGGGGCTGGGAATTTGACTTTCTTTAGAGCACTGCTATCTATAGAATTGATTTCTTGACTGGATCCTGAGCTACTTATTTATTATTTTTATTTGGTAGGACAGAAATTGAAAGGAGAAGGGAAGATAAAGAGAGTGAAAGAGAGACACCTGCAGCACTGCTTCACTGCTCTTGAAACTTCCCCCTGAAGATGGGAACCTGGGGCTTGAACCTGGGTCTTTGCATATGATAACATGTGCACTCAATTTGGTGTGCTACTGCTAGGCCCCTAATGCTCAATTTCCCATGTCTTCTTACTGTAGTTTCAACTGAAGAAGGTAAGTGATCATTACCTTTCTCCAGCACACTAACAGCTCCCCACAAGAGCCATCTACAGCCTCACTCACATGCCTGAAACACTGCACCAAGCAACACACTGCTTTCTGCCCCTGTCCCATCACAGTCTTACTCACTGAGTGGCTTCTAGCTCTTTCTGTGTTCCATCTCCCCCAGTGAAGAGTGCCAACAGGGTGATCCAGTTCTAAAGTTCTGGTTTAGAGTCCTTGGATTGAATTTAAAATCTTTAAAGGTCCTTGGAATATCTTAGTTTACAGTTTTCTTTTTCATTTATTTATTTACTTACTTTTGCCACCAGGGTTATTGCCAGGGCTCAGTGAATGCATCATAAACCCACTGCTTCTCGTATGGTATTTACTTATTTGTTTGTTTTTGTTTTATAGGGACAGGGAGAAATTAAGAGGGAGAGGGAGACAGAGAGGTAAAGAGAAAGAGAGACACTTGTAGCACTGCTTCTCCTCTCATAAAACTTTCCCCCTGCTGGTGGAGACCAGGGGCTTGAACCTGGATCCTCAAGCACGGTAAACATGTGCTCTACCACATGTGCCAAGACCTGGCCCCTACGGGTGGGATTTTTTGAGAAACAGACCTTGAGATAAAGATGTGCAAGCAGGTGTTTATGGGGGGAGCATCCTGAGGACCACTGTCTGTGAGGGCCCTTGGGAAGCAGACATAGGTAGAAGGGGAGCTCAGAGGTTTCCCCTGATCCTAGCAGAGCCCTGGAGCTGGGGTCACCCTGGTCAACTATACCGAACTGAAGCAAAGGAGCAGAGCCACTAGAATTCCCTGCTGAGCTGCCCCTGTACCTGGGCTCCCCCAGGCAGGACTTTGCTGTAAAGGTATGCTGCTCACAACAGCACCCACAGCAGACAGGAGAACAGCTTCTCTTGTCCCACTATGATACTTCTGTTACAGTGGCCATCACTGTGCAGATCCATACCTTATGGCATAAATCTCACATGGCAATACAGGTATATCACCCTGGTGTAGACAGAGAAGTTTAGAGCCCCAGAATGGGTTGCATGTGTGGCTGCTGGCAGGAGGCGCTGGCAACCCGACTCATCCTCTTCACCATTGTTGGCCCTCAGGCCTGAGCAGGTCTGAATAACTGTCCTGCACACAAGGATTAGAACACACTACTCTGGTGTGGACACACCTGGAGGAGGAGGAGGTACTGAGCTGGGTGTAGATATTTACCATGCACAAGGACCCAGGTTTGAGCCATCAGTCCCTACCCACAGGGGGGAAGCTTTACAAGCAGTAAAGCAGATCTGCAAGTGTTTTTATCTCTCCCTCTCTCTCTCCCCCACCCCTCTCAATTTCTCTCTGTCCCATCAAATAAAATAGAAAGAGAAGGGGGCAAGAGGAAAAAATGACTTCTGGGAGTGGTGGATTCAATGTGCAAGCACTGAGCTTCAGTGATAATTCTGGTGGTAATTAAAAAATAAAATAAAATAAAAAACATGCCCTAGACCTACCAAAAACTTACTCAGTGGAAGAGTGCAGTTACTTGCATATTTTAGGTCTGAGACTCCATCTGTGGCATCACTTAAATTGGATTGGTTCTCTAGTTCAATAGCTAGCTCTCTCTCTCTCTCTCTCTCTCTAATAAAATAAATAAATCTTAATATATATCCAGGAGCTCCACCTCCAGGTCAACCTCGGCCCTTCCTGAGAGCTGTCAGCCTGGGGCGTGGTGGTGGGTGTAGGGTGTGGGGGAGGTGGAGCATCACACAGACACCCTGGAGACTCCACAAAGAAGAATAAGTTCAATGTTACGTAAAATGTGACCACATCTGTCCTAGGCTGTACGTTCCTTTGGATCTGAAGTCCTGTAATAAAGACACCAAATGACATACTCTCCTGACATAATGAACCACTCCCAGTCAAGGACTCTGTTGTCAGGCCAAGCTGGGATCACATTCAGGCTCCACTGTCAATTACTTCCATTGGCCTGGAGCAGGACAGTGACTTCTCTGAGCCTTAGTTTCCTGCTCTGGAGAGCTCCAGATGACAGCCAGTGTTATGTTCCCCTCCCTGCTTGGCCCAAGAGGGGGGTTCTTAGGAAGATGCCGTGGGGCCACCCATGCAACACATTCAACGGGCAGAGAGCTAGCCCTCCAGCACCCAGCACCCAGCACCTCTGCCAAATTCCCTGTCCCAGCAAAGGCCCTCTGCCCTGGGAATTCTCCAGGAAAGACACCCTGGTGAGGCAATCCCCAAAGTCCTCCAGTCTCCAACAGGAGGGGATAAAAGAGTGCCTTAATTGGTACCACAAAGACTTCTCCTGGGAGAAAAGAAATAGAACAGCTAAATGAAAGGCAGACTGCTCAGCAGGAGGGCAGCTGGCTGGAATCAGAGCCCCAGGCTGCTGAGCCACTTTCCAGGAGGGAGGCCAGGGTGCAGGCAGTGCATGTGCCCCAGCCCAACTTGCCCTTCCTGCAATCTAATGAGCTTCACACAAGCGGGTGGCAGCCCTGGTCACCGCTGCAGTGGCAGCATGTCACACCACTGGGGCCACTACTAAAAGGGGCCAAGCTGCTTCCAGTTAGGCCCACCAACAGCCTGTAAAAAGACTGGACTATGTAGCATCCAAAGTGGAGGCCTCTGGCAGAGGAGATAAAGGGATGAGTTGGAGGGGTAATAGAATGCTGGTACATGATGGTAGAAAAGGACACATTCAATACTGGGGCTTGAACTCAGGACCTCAGACTTACAAGTCCAATATTTGATTCACCACACCACTTCCTAGGCTGCCAAATTAGATAGAAATCTAATAAACTGCTATCCGGATGGTCCCAGCCAAATCGAAGGCAGCTTCCTAAGGTCAAAGTTAGCTGATTTCAGACCAGATCCCATCTTCCCAGAGTGGAGAGGCTAGTTCAAAAAGGCCACACTAAGAGCACCTAGTGGTGGTGCATTTGGTTGAGCACACACATTACAATGCAAGGACCTGGGTTCAAGGCCCCTAGTCTCCACCTCCAGGGGGAAAGCTTCACAAGCAGAATGCTACAGGTGTCTCTCTTTCTCTCTCCCTTTCTATTTCCATTTCCCTCTTGATTTCTCTCTGTCCTATCAAATAAGTAAACGAATAAATTAAATTTAAAAAGGAAAAAGAAAGCTGCCTTGCTAAAAAATTTAAAAAATTAAAAAAATAACTAAGGAAATCACCAAGGTTTAACAAGTAGTATCAACGCCATTCAGTGAATGGTCAACACACATGTGGACGGTAATTCTACTGCAGAGCAAGAGCCGCCAGATTTCCTATTGGCACAGGAGGAGGAAAAAGAACTGGAGGGGTCAGAGGAGGACCTAGTGGGGGTTGTATTGTTACATGGAAATGTTATGCATGTACAAACTATTGTATTTCACTGTAAACTGTAATCCATTAATCCTCCCAATAAAGAAATATCTGTGGCAAATATATATATATATATATATATATACATAATTCAAAATTTAAAAAAGGAAGAACTGGAGGGCTTGGGCTGGCCCCACCCCAACCCAGGATCTGGTCCCTCAAGACCAAACAGTGGAACTCTCAAGAATCACATGCCTCCTGCAGGGATGGAGTCTGACACTCTTGGCTTCGTCCTTGATATGGAAAAGCCAAAACCACTTATCTGAGGTCTGTCAGATTTTGGGCTTAAATTCTAGCTCACAAGCTAGGTAAATATGCAGAGTAGACAGTCACACAAAGCATTGGGCACTGTACTCGGTGACAAGTGACCAACGGGACACATGTCCAGAGCCCACATTACACAAACTGGCGTAAAGACAACCACATACCTCTCCAAATCTAAATACAGGCCTAAAGTGATATCTAGACACAATCATCTGTTTTGTTCATTGGGGTCATATTATTTCAGCTCAGTTGGATAATGAATCCTTTTACTTGATTATTATTATTTTTTAACTACTGGGAACTGAGGGCCTCAGTCCCGCAACCACACAGAACTGAATTCCAACAATCCCAGAGATTGAGCAGAGGACTCCTGGGCTCAGATGGTACCTCATGTCTGTCCCACATCTTGATTTCATTCATTCATTCATTCATTCATTCATGCATGCATTCATTCATTCTGGATAAAGACAGAGAGAAACTAAGGGGGGATGGTGAAGTAGAGAGGGAGAGGGAGAGAGAGAAAGAGAGAGACTTGCAACACTGCTTCACCTCTCCTGAAGCCCCCACCCTCCCAGGTGAGCACTAAGGGGCTTGAACCCAGAACCTTGCACATGGTAATGTGTGTGCTCAACCAGGTGTGCCACCACCCAACCCTGTATCTTGATTTCAGCCTGAGCAGAGGACCTGATAGTCTATACCTAGACACTTGACCCATGGGAACTCAGCAGTGATATAAGGAGGGATGGGGATCATAAGATTTATACATTTATTTTTTTGTAGAGAGAGGAAGCCTGGACACTTCTTCAACCAAATGCAATGTCAGAGATTAAAATCAAGCCTTAACACATGCTAGCCCTGCCCTCAACCCACTAAGCCACCTCTCTGGCTTCCGTATGTATTGTTGGAAACCAGAATGTTTCTGGTAATCTGCAATTCAGCCATTGACACTGAGTATGTCTCCTTATTCACAAAAACCAAAAGCCAGACACAGCCCAAATGTCTACTTGCCAGGGAGTAGATCAGCCAACTGTGATATTTCCCCCAGTTGGAGAAGTACTCAGCTTCAAAAAGAAATGAATTGCTAATATGTATAACACATGGATGAATCTCAAAAACACTAGGCTGATGGAAAATAACCAGATACAAAAAGGATGTGAGTCAAGGGCCAGGCAGGGGCCCACTCAGTGGAGCTCACCCAGTATCATATTGGAGGACCTGGGTTCGAGCTCCCAGTCCCCACCTTCAAGGAGGAAGCTTCACAAGTGGTGGAAAAGTGCTACAGTTGTCTCTCCCCCTGCCCTCCTCTCTATTTCTGTCTCTATCAAAACGAATAAATAGAAAAATTTTTTTAAAAAAGGAAAGGAAAAAATTGGCCACCAAGAATACTGACTTCATCATGCAGGCAGTGAGTCTCAGTGATAACCCTGGTGGCAATGACAAAAAAAATTTTTTTTTCTTAAAAAGAAAAATAAGATTGTAAATCTTAGATTCTATGATTCCATTTGTGTGAGACTGAAGAGGCAGCAAAACATCACCTAGAGCATTAGGAATCACAGCTGTGGTGTCTTCTATGGAAGAGGGGAGAGCTCACTGAAAAGGAACACAAAGAACTTTTTCCTTTCTAGAGTGAGAAAATATTTTCTACCTGGTCTGAGGTCTGGGCCACATAAGTCCCAGTCATTTGTGAAGGCTCCTCAAACAGTCCACTTAAGAGCCAGATGTTTCACTGAGCATAGGTTAGTCTTGATTTTAGAATAATCATTCTAGCCCAGGGGTCTAAAGGTTAGAAGGCAGTTCTTCCCAAGTCTGAGGGTAAGAGAGAAGATGATGGATTCTTCAGCAGGCTCACACTCACACGCTTACACACACGTGTGCCTGTGCACAGATGGCAGCCTTCCAGACCCTGTCTGGTGGCCCTGTGACCTCTGCTTCGTTTAATACAGAGAAGGCAGCTGCCTCCCAGCTCCCAGGTCACTGCTCCGTGTGTCCTCCTGTCGAGATAAGATGGCAGAGGCAGATGCTGCTAATTACCTGGCCTTTCAAGTGCTCCTTCAGCCTCACATCCGGCTGCAGCTCTGACATCCAGCTTGAGCCAATAAAAGCCAAAGATGATCAGAGAGGGCTAATTCAGTGGCTGGGGGCCCTGGCAGGCTGCATGTGAGGAGGCATGGGGGCAGGATGGGGACATGGCAGGGCACGGAGGACTGGCCAGCAGGACACAGATGTGACAATGCCATTCAATCACTGTGACAAGCTGCTTCTCCATGGGCCACATCTAGAGCAGGACCCAGGCAAAGCTTGGAGGCTTCAATTTGCTTTACTGAGTGCTCAGGGAGGCTGGTATCACTTTCTGTCCCATTCTGCAGGGCCATTCTGGGAACTTAACACTAGACCTACTAGGCATGAGGCCCAGAGGCCCAATGACCCAACCTTCTGGGAGCCAGCTCACAACTTCAGGAGGTGTGTGGGGTTTAGGACCCTAGCCCAAATACTACTGTGAGGAGGCCTCCCCTGGAGCCTCCTACAAATGGGTACAGGGGACAGTCACCTAGCATTTGAGGGACATTTGAAAAGCCTCCAACCCACTAGCCTGTCACTCTGAAATTCCACCATGGACTTCAGGGTTCCCTTACAAAAATTCAAGTCCTGGAGCCAGGTGGTGGCATACTGGCACACTACAGTACACAAGGACCCGGGTTCAAGCTCCTGGTCCCCACCTGCAAGGGGAAAGCTTCAAGAGAGGTGAAGCAGGGCTGCAGGTGTCTCTCTGTCTCTCTCCCTATCTCCCCCTCTCCTCTCTGTCTCTGTCCAATAATAAATAAAGATTAAAAATAAATAGAAAAGAAATAGAGAGGCAGACAGAAAGACACCAGAACACCAAAGATATCTTCAGTTTAAATCATCCCTTCCTTTTAGTGAGCATCACTTTGCTCTTAATAATAAAACTCTTCACAGTAATTTCATGATCTTTTGTGGGTCAATCATTAAAAAAAAAAGTCAAGTCCCAGGGGGACTCACTCACATTTTCTCAAAGAGTGACATATTCATTATTGTTGTTATTACCAGGTTTCTCACTAGGTCTCAGTACTGGTACAGCCCTACTGTTCACAGTGGTTATTTTATTTTATTTTATTTTATTTGCTAAAGGGTTAGAGACAAAGAGAAAGAGATAGAGACAGGCACAGAGCGGAGTAGACATCTGCAGCACTGCTCTACCACTCATGAAGCTTCCCTTTTCCATGTAGGTGGGAACCAGAGGCTTGAACCCCAGTCTGGGCACATGGTAATGGGTATGCTCTACTGTGAAAACCACCACCTGGCCCCAGGAGTGTCATTCTGAAGTCTTGGAAGAGAGAGGCACTAGGTGGAAGAGAAAGGTTAGTGGATCTCTGAATGATAGGCCTCAGTTTCCCCACCTACAAAATAAGGCCTTTGAGCTGATCAGCCACTCAGATGAAAGGGACCAGGTGTACCTGCCCTCCCACTCTTTATCTCTGCCTCCTGGATCTAAGGTGGCAAGTGGGTAGCCCCACAGCCAGGCATGTTTGGTTTGGCCCAAAGCGTGTTTGACAGGAACTGGAGCTTATGTTGAAATTCAGGCATATTTCACATCTTCAAGTGCCTTGTTTCTTCTGGAAAATGGGCATCTGTCCCTAAGCCCACAGTCCTGCACAGAAACAAATGTTCTGAGCTGACACTAGGTGCCTCTTCTACAGAGGATGTATAGTCTCTGCTTAGCCTCAGTTCCCACCACTCCTCATTGCTTCCCCACAGTTCACTGAACTGATTGCTTAGATTGACCCAGCATTTTCAGAGAGCCCATTATGGATGCAAAAGACTGGCTGTCCCTTGGAGCCCAAATGGCAACACTTTCCCCCACCTACTCTGCTTCTCTCAGGCTCTTAGAAATTCAGAATAGAGCCAGGGAAAGAATGAAACTGAGAAATTTTTTAATGTGAGGCTATGGTATTATTTCACTCAATATAAACATTTAAAAAAAAAGTGTGTGCTCAGAATTCAGTTTGGGGCTTGAGGCCCGGCTCTTACACAGTATGAATAGTTGGCCAAGACCGAGCAGCAGATTGGCATCTCCAGAAGATGTTTCTCTCCCTGGCTCCCATAAGAGGACACCTTGTGTTGGTGACAAGAGGGGCCACTGCAGATTTTATCCACAGTCTGCAGACAGGGAAGCTTCCGAGGTCAGTGGCGAGATGGTAGCAGGACTTGAAATGGCTCAGCAGCAAATGTCAAAAGTGTTTCATCTGCTTTTAGAAGAATCACCTCTGGAGGCCCCAGAAACTACCTGACACTTTGCAAAAAGATTAAAAACTTTGCAGCTGACTTGGGGAAAGGAACCCAGTAGGTAAGAAGTCTGTGGAAGCAACAGGGGGACCACAGCCAAAGCATAAAGTGATTTTACTTAAAAGGGAAGGACCAGACCTAAAGACACCAAGACATGTCATACTTAGAATGGAAAGGAATAAGGATAAAGAAAGGATCCTCAAGGCTGCAAGAGAAAAACAAAGAGTCACCTACAAAGGAAAACCCATAAGATTAGCAGCAGACTTCTCCATACAAACACTACAGGCCAGAAGAGAATGGCAAGATATCTATCGAGTGCTCAATGAGAAAGGCTTTCAGCCAAGAATACTATATCCTGCTAGACTGTCATTCAGACTAGATGGAAGCATCAAAACCTTCTCAGACAAGCAACAGTTGAAGGAAGCAACCATCACCAAGCCTGCCCTGAAAGAAGTTCTGAAAGGTCTCCTATAAACAACCAGACCACCACAAATAGGACATATATCAAAACACTCTAAAACTCTACAAGAATGGTGTTAAAATATCTTCAATCTTTGATATCAATAAATGTCAATGGCCTGAATTCACCGATTAAAAGACACAGAGTAGGAAGATGGATCAGAAAACACAACCCAACAATATGTTGTCTACAGGAAACTCACCTAACTCAACAAGACAAACACAGACTTAAAGTGAAAGGATGGAAAACTATCATACAAGCCAATGGCCCACAAAAAAGGGCAGGAACAGCTATTCTCATATCTGACATGATAGACTTTAAAATAGATAAGATTAAAAAAGATAGGAATGGACACTACTTAATGCTCAGAGGATCAGTCAATCAAGAGGACTTAACAATTATTAATATCTATGCACCCAATGAGAAGCCATCTAAATACATCAAACTACTACTGAAAGAGCTACAGCAATATATTAACAGTAACACAATCATAGTAGGGGACTTCAACACCCCACTATCTCAGCTTGACAGATCATCCAGAAAGAAAATCAGTAAAGACATAAGGGAGCTAAATGAAGAGATAGATAAACTAGAACTATTCGACATTTTCAGAGTCATTCATCCCAAGAAACTGGAATACACATTTTATTCAAATCCACATGGATCATTCTCAAGGATAGACCATATGTTAGGCCACAAAGACAGCATCAGCCAATTCAAGAGCACTGAAATCATCCCAAGCATCTTTTCAGACCACAGTGGAATTAAACTAACACTTAACAATCAACAAAAGATTAGTAACAGTCCCAAAATGTGGAAGCTCAACAGTACACTTCTTAACAACTTCTGGGTCAAAGAGGAAATCAAGGAAGAAATCAAAATGTTTCGAGAGTTCAATGAAAATGAAAACACAAGCTATCAAAATATTTGGGAAACAGCTAAAGCAGTCCTAAGAGGGAAGTTCATAGCTATACAAGCACACATTAGGAAACAAGAAAAGGCACAAATAAACAGCCTGATTGCACATCTTAAAGACCTAGAAGAAGAACAGCAAAGGAATCCTAAAGCAACCAGAAGGACAGAAATCACTAAAGTTAGGGCAGAAATAAATAACATTGAGAATAGGAAAACCATACAAAAGATCAACGAAAGTAAATGTTGGTTCTTCGAAAGAGTAAACAAAATTGACAAACCTTTAGCCAGACTCACAAAACAAAAAAGGGAGAAGACCCAAATAAATCGGATAGTAAATGAAAGAGGAGATATCACAACAGACACTACAGAAATTCAACATATCATGCGAGGCTTCTATGAACAACTATATGCCACCAAGCTAGAGAACCTGGAAGAAATGAATGATTTCCTAGATACCTACCAACTTCCAAAACTAAGTAAAGAGGAAGTGGATAACATGAACAGGGCCTAATGAAATTGAAACAGTTATCAAAAATCTTCCCAAAAATAAAAGTCCTGGACCAGATGGTTTTACAAATGAATTCTACAAAACTTTCAAAGAAGAACTAATACCTCTACTTTTAAAAGTCTTCCTGAAGATTGAAGACACTGGAATACTCCCTGCCAGCTTCTATGAAGCCAACATCACCCTGATACCAAAAGCAGACAGGGACACAACCAAAAAAGAAAACTACAGACCAATATCTCTGATGAACATAGATGCGAAAATATTGAACAAAATTCTAGTCAACCGGATACAGCAGTATATCAAAAAGATTGTTCATCATGACCAAGTGGGGTTTATCCCAGGCATGCAAGGTTGGTTTAATATACGTAAGTCAATCAATGTGATCTACCACATCAAGACCAAAAACCACAAGACCAAAAACCACATGGTCATATCAATAGATGCAGAGAAAGCCTTTGACAAAATACAGCATCCCTTTATGATCAAAACACTACAAAAAATGGGAATAGATGGAAAATTCCTGAAGATAGTGGAGTCTATATATAGCAAACCTACAGCCAACATCATACTCAATGGTGAAAAACTGGAAGCATTTCCCCTCAGATCAGGTACTAGACAGGGCTGCCCACTATCACCATTACTATTCAACATAGTGTTGGAAGTTCTTGCCATAGCAATCAGGCAGGAGCAAGGAATTAAAGACATACAGATTGGAAGAGAAGAAGTCAAACTCTCCTTATTTGCAGATGACATGACAGTATACATGGAAAAACCTAAGGAATCCAGCAAGAAGCTTTTGGAAATCATCAGGCAATACAGTAATGTGTCAGGCTATAAAATTAACATTCAAAAGTCAGTGGCATTCCTCTATGCAAACACTAAGTTAGAAGAAATTGAAATCCAGAAATCAGTTCCTTTTTCTATAGCAACAAAAACAATAAACTATCTAGGAGTAAACCTAACCAAAGAAGTGAAAGACTTGTATACTGAAAATTATGAGTCACTACTCAAAGAAATTGAAAAAGACACAAAGAAGTGGAAAGATATTCCATGTTCATGGGTTGGTAGAATTAACATCATCAAAATGAATATATTACCCAGAGCCATCTACAAATTTAATGCTATCCCCATCAAGATCCCAAGCACATTTTTTAGGAGAATAGAACAAATGCTACAAATGTTTATCTGGAACCAGAAAAGACCTAGAATTGCCAAAACAATCTTGAGAAAAAAGAACAGAACCGGAGGCATCACACTCCCAGATTTCAAACTGTATTATAGGGCCATTGTCATCAAAACTGCTTGGTACTGGAACATGAACAGACACACTGACCAGTGGAATAGAATTGAGAGCCCAGAAATGAGGCCCCATACCTATGGACATCTAATCTTTGACAAAGGGGCCCAGACTATTACATGGGGAAAGCAGAGTCTCTTCAACAAATGGTGTTGGAAACAATGGGTTGAAACATGCAGAAGAATGGAACTGAATCACTGTATTTCACCAAATACAAAAGTAAATTCCAAGTGGATCAAGGACTTGGATGTTAGACCAGAAACTATCAGATACTTAGAGGAAAATATTGGCAGAACTTTTTTCCGCATAAATTTTAAAGACATTTTCAATGAAACGAATCCAATTACAAGGAAGACTGAGGCAAGTATAAACCTATGGGACTACATCAAATTAAAAAGCTTCTTCACAGCAAAAGAAACCACTACCCAAACCAAGAGACCCCTCACAGAATGGGATAAGATCTTTACATGCCATACATCAGATAAGAGTTTAATAACCAACATATTTAAAGAGCTTGCCAGACTCAACAACAAGACAACAAATAACCCCATCCAAAAATGGGGGGAGGACTTGGACAGAATATTCACCACAGAAGAGATCCAAAAGGCCGAGAAACACATGAAAAAATGCTCCAAGTCTCTGATTGTCAGAGAAATGCAAATCAAGACAACAATGAGATATCACTTCACTCCTGTGAGAATGTCATACATAAGAAAAGGTAACAGCAGCAAATGCTGGAGAGGTTGTGGGGTCAAAGGAACCCTCCTGCACTGCTGGTGGGAATGTCAATTGGTCCAACCTCTGTGGAGAACAGTCTGGAGAACTCTCAGAAGGCTAGAAATGGACCTACCCTATGACCCTGCAATTCCTCTCCTGGGGATATATCCTAAGGAACCCAACAGATCCATCCAAAAAGATCTGTGTACACATATGTTCTTGGCAGCACAATTTGTAATAGCCAAAACCTGGAAGCAACCCAGGTGTCCAACAACAGATGAGTGGCTGAGCAAGTTGTGGTATATATACACAATGGAATACTACTCAGCTGTAAAAAATGGCGACTTCACCGTTTTCAGCTGATCTTGGATGGACCTTGAAAAAATCATGTTGAGTGAAATAAGTCAGAAACAGAAGGATGAATATGGGATGATCTCACTCTCAGCCCGAAGTTGAAAAACAAGATTAGAAAAGGAAACACAAGTTGAACCTGAAATGAAATTGGAGTATTACACCAAAGTAAAAGACTCTGGGGTGGGTGGGTGGGTGGGGAGAATACAGGTCCATGAAAGATGATGAAGGACATAGTGGGGGTTGCAAAAAAAATTTTTAAAAAGGGAAGGACCAGGGCTGTGTGGTGGCACACCTGGGTGAGTGTACATGTAACAATGTGCAAAGACCTGGGTTCAAATCCCTGGTTCCCACCTGCAAGGGGGGAAGTTCATAAGTGCTGAAGGTCTCTCCCCACCTTCACTCTCCCCTTTTCTTCTCAATTTCTCTCCAACCCTATGCAAAATAAATAGTTTAAAAGAAAGAGAAGGTGGGTTTATGAGATAGCATAATGGTTATGCAGAAGATTCTCATGCCTGAGGCTCTGGAGCATGAGCAGTTATCTGGTAAAGATAGATAGATAGATAGATAGATAGATAGATAGATAGATAGATAGATAGATAGATGATAGATAGGTAAATAGATAGATGATAGATAAATAGATAGATCGATGATAGATAAATAAATAGATAAATAGATGATAAATAGATAGGTAGATAGATAAGTAGATAGATGATAGATAAGTAGATAGATAGATAGATAGATAGATAGATAGATAGATAGATAGAAGTGGGCAGGTGGCGCACCTGGTTAAGCACACACATTACAGTGCACAAGGCTACAGGTTCAAGTCCCTGGTCCCCACCTGCAAGGGGAAAGCTTCACAGATGGTGAAGCATGGCTACAAGTGTCTGTCTCTTTCCCTCCCATCTCCCCTCACCCCCACTCAATTTCTCTCTGACCCTATCCAATAATAAATAAAATAAAATGATTTTTTATAAAGAAACTTAAAAAAAAAATTAAGAGGAGGACCAGATCCAGCCTGACCTTGGCTACCTGGCCCTGCCCCTGACATTGGGGTACCTCAGGATAGCTTTCTTTCTGTGCTTTGAAGGGGAGGAAAGGACCACAATGAGGGTGAGTGCCCAAAATCACAGCCAATAAGTTGAGGACATTGGTGTTCAGCCCACCATGCTGACTCAGCCCACTCCAGCTTGGCTGACAGCTGCACCAGACATGCAGACAAAGTTCAGGGCAGGGCAGGGCTGGGCAGGCCTAACAAAGGGTGAAATCAGACCAGTCAGCACAGACAGCCCGAGACACACAGATAGCGAGGGCTCCTGCAGGTATTACCACTACCCCCTTCCTTCCTGAATTCACAAGGGTCTCTCACAACCGTCCCCCACTCCCACCCTGCACTGGCTGACCCACCTTGGCTATGACCCACATCAGCTCTTGTTCACATTACTTCCAAGCAGCCAGCCAGACCATCCTACCTTAGAACAGTCTATTGGTCTCTGCCATTAACATCCATACCCTGCCCTTCACGCTGCCAGTTCTTCCCTGGCAATAGGAACTATGTTAAATATTATATTTCAGTCTGTGTCCTGAGTTTTACACAGTAAAGCTAGGGCTGGAGAGACAGCACACTGTCTATGCAAATGGATTTCATGCCTGAGACTCTTGAGGTTCCAGGTTCAATCCCTAGCACCACCAGAAGCCAAAGCCGGGCAGTGTTCCGATAAAACAAAGAAACAAACATAATAAAGTTAATTAATACATATTTTGCCTTTTTTTTTTTTTGTAGGACCTCCCAGGTGTTTGATTTGACCATTCTCAGGCTGGTTTTTTTTTTTTTATTGTCGTTGTTGTTTGTTTTGTTTTGTTTTGTTTTCATTCTAGGATAGAGACAGAGAGAGATCATAGTGCCAAAACTTCTCCTGGAGCCATGATACCTACCTTGTGGTGCTTGGGCTCAAATCTGAACCATATTCACCTTACCTGGCGAGATATTTTTTTAATTACTATTATTGTTGTTCTTGTTATTTTGATAGGACACAGAGAAATTAAGCAGTGAGGGAGAGATAGAGAGAGAGAGACCCCAGGAGAGAGTATAATGGAGGTACAGGCTGTTAAGTTCACCCAAAAAGTCTGAGGCAGCCATGTCTACCTATCTGTCTTCCTCATTCATCAGCACTATCAAAAGAGTGTGGCAGTGGCCATAAGAACTGACATTTAAATCTATGGGCCAGATGAGGAAGCCCATAAATAAACACTCACGTACACAGTCAATTATGTTTTGGTAATTGTACCATCAGAGAAAGAAAAAAAAACTGTCCATAGACAAAACAATTAAATTGAATGCCTACTTTATTATATCATATATAAAACTTAGCTCACCTGGGGGTCGGGCAGTAGTGCAGTGGGTTAAGCGCATATGGCGCAAAGCACAAGAACTGCTATAGGGGTCTGGGTTTGAGTCCCCCACCCCACACCTGCAGGGGGGTTGCTTCACAGGCGGTGAAGCAGGTCTGCAGGTGTCTGTCTTTCTCTCCCCCCTTCTGTCTTTCCCTTCTCTCTCGATTTCTCTCTGTCCTATCCAACAACGACAGCAACAACAACAGCAACAATAATAATAACAACAACAATGATAAACACCAAGGGCAACAAAGGGGAGAAAATATCCTCCAGGAGCAGTGAATTTGTAGTGGAGGCACTGAGCCCCAGCAATAACCCTGGAGGCAAAAAGTAAAAAATATAAATAAATAAATAAATAAATAAATAAATAAAATTAGCTCACAATGGCTCAGTGACCTACATTGAAAAGCTAAATGATCCAAGACAGTGGGAGAACTATAGTGGTTATCTATGGGGGTGGGGGTGGGGACATAGACCTCTGACGACGGGAGTGGTGAGAAAATAAATAAAAATTTTTAAAAAACTAAAATGGCAGGGATAGATAGCATAATGGTTATGCAAACAGACTCTCATGCCTGAGGCTCCAAAGTCCCAGGTTCAATCCCCCACACCACCATAAGCCAGAGCTGATCAGTGCTTCTAGTTTAAAAAAAAAAAAAATCTAAAATAATTAAACTGTTAGAAACACAGAATAAAATCTTCATGATCTTGAATTTGGCAATAGTTTCTTAAATATGACCCATAAATGCATCAAAGAACACTATTAAGAGTAAAAAAAAATTTACAACTAAATAAGACAAATAATAAATTCAAAAATAGGCAAAGGATTGATTTTTCCAAAGGAAATATACAAATGGACAATAAATAAGCACATGAAAAAAATGCTTATCATTGATCAGATAGCATGAGGGTCGTGCAAACAGATTTTCATACCAGAGGTTCTAAGGTCAAGTGTTCAGTCTTAACCACTCCACCATAAGCCAGAGCTGAGTTGTGCGATGGTAAAGAGGAAGGAAGGAAGGAAGGGAAGGAAGGAAGGAAGGAAGGAAGGAAGGAAGGAAGGAAGGAAGGAAGGAAGGAAGGAAAGGAGGGAGGGAGGGAGGAAGGATGGAAGGAAAAGGATATGTGAGAAGGGAAGGGATGCAAAGGGAAGGGAAGGGAAGGGAAGGGAAGGGAAGGGAAGGGAAGGGAAGGGAAGGGAAGGGAAGGGAAGGGAAGGGAAGGGAAGGGAAGGGAAGGGAAGGGAAGGGAAGGGAAGGGAAGGGAAGGGAAGGGAAGGGAAGGTGCTGGGAAATTGTGCCAATGCAGTCACATCTGCCATGTTGTCCCCTCAGGCTACTGCTAGTTCCCGCAAGAGTTGGGACATTCTCAGAGTGCCTGTTACGCCATATTGTGCCCTCAGGGCATTGTCTATATCCCCGCGATATCTGGAGTGCTCTGGTTACTCCTCCCCCCTCCCATTCTCATGAGAGTTATCATCCTATCCTGGAGTGCTATGGTTACTCCTCCCCCTTCCCATTCTCGCGAAAGCTACTCCTAGAAAAACCCTTTTCCGCACCTCACTGTCTCTTGCCGGTGCTTCACTCTGGTGTTCAGACGCAGGAAAGGTTGCTGCGTGAGGCGGCCATTTTCTCTACCTCCACGTGGCCCAATCTGCTTCTCTAGCACCCAACTCTGAGGTGCCAGCGCGAATAAAGATTTGTGTTTCCTCTTCGCTCAGGACCCTCTCTCTTTCTTCTCTGCGGCCCTGCGCACTACAACAGAAGGGAAGGGAAGAGGAGGGGAGGGGAGGGAAAGGAAACTGGCAACTAGATCATCATCATTAATCATTACAGAAATTCAAATAAAACCAAATAGTGCTTCATACTCAACTGGATAAACTATTATTTAAAAAGAAATTTAAAAAATTCATATGAAGGCCAACAAAATAGCTCAACTAAGGGTGAAACCTGCTTTGCAGTACACATGACCCAGGTTCAAGCCCAGCTCTCATTGTGCTGGCAGGGAGTTGCAATGCTATGGCATATTTCCCTCTCTTTGTCTCCTTTTTTTTTTTTTTTTAATGTGGAAGACAAGTGTTGATGTGGATGTTAAGTTTTAGCCCTCACGTTACTGATGGGAATAGAAAATGATGTAGCAACTGTGGAAAGTAGTTTAATGGTTACTCAAAAAAAAAAAAAAAAAACTTCAGGGGACCAAGCAGTGGTGCACATGGTTAAGCACACACATTACAGTGCACAAGAACCTAGGTTCAAAGCCCCTAGTCCCCACCTGCAGGGGGAAGCTTCACAAGTGGTAAAGCAGGGCTGTAGGTGTCCCTCTGTCTCTCTCCTTTTCTATCACCCCCTCCCCTCTCAATTTCTCTCTACCCCTATATAATAATAAACAACAAATATATATTTAAAAAAAGAAAGGAAAGCAAAAAAAAAAAAAATATATATATATATATATATATATATATATATATCCCAGTAATAGCATTCCTGTACAATCTAACAATTCCATTTCTATAATAACTGAAATTGGGGGTTTAAACAGGTTTAAACACCTATATCCATAGCAGAATTGCTCTCAATAACTGAAAAGTGAAACTACCCCCAAATGCTCATCAAAGGATGAATGAAAAAAAAAGTGAACTATATACACCTACAAAGGAATGGAATTTTTTTTTTTTGCCTCCAGGGTTATTGCTGGGGCTCAGTGCCTGTACCATGAATCCACTGCTCCTGAAGGCCTTTTTTTCCCCCCTTTTGTTGCCCTTATTGCTGTAACCTTGTTGTGGTTATTATTGTTATTGTTGATGTCGTTTGTTGTTGGATAGTACAGAGAGAAATCGAGAGAGGTGGGGAAGACAGAGGGGGGAGAGAGAGATAGACACCTGCAGACCTGCTTCACTGCCTGTGAAGTGACTCCCCTGCAGGTGGGGAGCCAGAGGCTCCAACCAGGGTCCTAACGCAGGTCCTTGCACTTAGCGCCACATGTGCTTAACTCGCTGTGCTACCAACAGACCCCCAGGAATGGAATTCTGATGCCTACATGGATGAGCCTCCAAAACATGCTAAGTGAAAAAAGTCTGACAGAAAACGGCAAATATAGCGCGCTTCCACTTAAAATAAGGTATATAAAACAGGTGAGTTCATAAAGGATTACACAGACTTGGAAAGGGAAAATAAGGGAATGTTGGGGTAATGAGGATGTTTTAGATATAGATACTGATTACAACTACACAACACTGTAAATGTCACCTAGTTGCACATGTAAAATGGCAATAATGGTACAGTTTTAATTTATAGATATTTAACATAGAAAGTCCATCAAACCAGTGGGCCAAGCAGTGGCACACTCAGTTGAACATGCATGTTACTGTGCTCAAGAACCTGGGTTCAAGTCCCTAGTCCCCATCTGCCGGAGAAAAGCTTCAGGAGTGGTGAAGTAGGGCTGCAGGTGTGTGTGTAGGTCTCTCTCTTCCTCTCTATCGCCCCCTCCCACTCTCAATTTCTCTCTGTCCTATCAAATAAAATAGAAAGGAAAAAAAAACCAAAATGGTTGCCAGGAGTGGTGTATTTATACTGCCAGCACCAAGTCCCAGCAATAACCCTGGTGGCAGAGAGAGAGAGAGAGAGAGAGAGATTTCCTAAACCAAAAAAGAAAGTCCATCAAATCAAAAAGAAGAAAAGCTATACAAGCAATGGAGCAATGCTGTATCTCTTCTTTGTGTGTGTCTCTCTCCTCTTTCTCTGTCTTCCTCTGTCTCTCACTCTTTATTAAAAATAATTTTAGAAAAAATAAATAAAAAGAAAGAAATCCCTCCAGAGTAGTGGAGTGGTAGAGAGGCACCAAACTCCAGCAATAACTCTGGTGTCAATAAATTCTTCTAAAAAAATATCACAGAGGCTCAACTTCACTTATCATTAGAGAAATGCAAATTAAAATTCACTGAGATGCCATCTCACATCTAAGGGAAAGGGTTCCATCAATGAATCAGGAAATGACAGGTACTGGCAAGGTTTCGGGGGAAAGTGACTCTGCTACACTGCTGGTGGAAATACCCCTCTGGAAGACTGTAGGGAACATCCTTAGTCAAATAAAAATGGAATTACCTTGTGATCCTGAAATACCACTCAGACATTTTGCCAAAGGACACTCAAACACTAATTCAAATGGACATATGCACCTCCATGTTCATAGCTGAATTATTCAAAATAACCAAACAGTGGAAGCAGCCTAAATGCCCAACAGATGACTGACTAAAGAAATTATGGGATATGTATACATAATCCATGGAATACCACTCTGCAATCAAAAAGATAATATATTCTCCTTTGGGAGAAAATAGATTGAACTGGTGGTGATTATGCTTAGTGAAATAAAGAGATGAAAGATAACTACTGGATGATTTTACACTTGCTTCTATAAAGAAAGTTTTATTAGAACACAACCCTGTGCATCCACTCGCCCTGTAAGCCATGGATGTTTGCAATGCACTAGAGAGCAGACTAGAGTAGCTTACAGCAGAATCAGCATGATTAGGGAGGCCTCCCAAGGAGCTGTAAGGCTTGCCCCTGCCTTGCTGATTCAGCTTCAGCCTCTGGGGAGACAGAGAGCAATGTAAACACCGCACATCACAGAACACAGAAGTAAGAAAGATACTGCTTTGTCATGTGTACCACCCAGGTTCAAGCCTAGACCTCATTGAAAGAAGTTTTAGTGCTGTGGTTCTCCCTCCCTCCCCCCTGCCTCGTGTGTGTGTGTGTGTGTGTGTGTGTGTGTGTGTGTGTGTGTGTGTGTGTGTGTGTGTGTGTGTGATTCTCCCCTCAAAAATAATCAAACCTTTTTTTAAAAAAAGAGAGAAATGGGGGCAAGAGGTAGTGCAACTGAATGCGAGCACATGTAACCATGCTTAAAGACCTGGCTTTAAGGGGCCAGGTGGTGGTGCATCTAGTTGAGCACACATGTTACAGTGCACAAGGACCTGGGTTCAAGTCCCCAGACCCGCCTGCCAGGGGAAAGCTTCACAAGTGGTGAAGCAGGGCTACAGGTCTCGGTCTCTCTCTCTCTCTCTCTCTCTCTCTCTCTCTCCTCCTCAATTTCTGACTATCTCTACCCAATAAACAAATAAATAAAATTAGATTTTTTTTTTAAAAAAAGACCTGGCTGTAAGCCCTCATTCCCCACCTGCAGGGGGGAAGTCTCACAAGTGGTGAAGCAGTGCTACAGGTGTCTGTCTGTCTCTATCTCCCCTCCTCTCTCAATTTCTCTCTGTATCTACCCAAAACAATAAATTAATAAATAAGAGGGGGGGAATGGTTGCCAGGAGCAGTAGAATTGTGCAGACACCAATCCCCGGTGATAATCCTGATGGCAAAGGGGGGTTGGGGAGAGAGATAAAAGAAAATATTTTTTGAGCATTTAGCATACGCCAAACAGTGTTCTGTGTGCCACCTAAGGTCTTATCTCATTGAATCCCCCATAACAAGTTAATAAACTAGCAACAAACAAGCCATCCTAAATCCCAGAAGAAACCAAGTCACAGATGGAGACATCAAGGCCCTGAGTAAGTGGAAGCAGATGACAGGGCAGAGTTCCTAAATAAGACAATTTGAGTTCCACACACATGGAATATGTCTCTCGGTCTATCAAAATCACATGATCATGGCCCAGAAGATAGTGCAGTGGAAGTCAAAACAAGAGGTTCCAACTTTGATTCCAGTGTCATATGTACCAGAGTATTCTCTCTCTCTCTCTCTCTCTCTCTCGTTCCTTCTCCATTTCTCAATCTCATGTTAGTACTGTTTTAATTACATATGTTCAAATGTAAGTAGATGTGTCTTAAGACTGAGTGGTGGTACACCCTGTACAACACAGATGTTATGCTCGAGAACTTGGGTTCAAACCCTCAGTCCCCAGCTGTAGAAAGGAAGCTTCATGAGTGATGGAGCAGTGGAACAGTGCTGCAGGTGCCTCTCCTTCTCTGTGTCTTTCTTGCCTTCTCCCTCTGACACACTGTCTTTTTACCTTCAATCAGAAAAAGAAAAGAAAAAGAAAGCTGACTGGGAAGTAGCAGCAAAGTCATGCAGACATCTAGATCCAGAAATAATACTGATTGGGGCCGGTGGGGGGGATAGAAAGAAAGAAAGAAAAAATGTGTCTCAGGCTGGGGAGACAGCATAGTGGTTCTGCAAAAGATTTTCATGCCTGAGCCCTTGAGGTCCCAGGTTCAATCCCTAGCATAACCATCAGCCAGAGCCCAGCAGTGCTCTGGACTCTCTCTCCCTCTCCCTCTCCCTCTCCCTCTGTAAAATAAAATATTTCTATTGCCACAAAATGGAAAGAGAAGAAAGGGAAGGGAACAAAAAGAGGAGAGGAAAAGGAGAGGGGAGGGGAGGTCAGAAGGAGGTGGGGGAGAGGGGGAGGGGCAAAGGGGGAGGGGTAAATGGGAAGGGGATGGGTAGAGGGGAGGAGGAGGGGAGAAGAGGGGAGGGGAGAGGAAGGGAGGGGAGGGGAAGAGGAGGGGAGGTGAGGAGAAAGGGAGGGGAGGAGGAGGGGAGGGGAGAGGAGGGGAGGGGAGAGGAGGGGAGGGGAGGGGAGGAGGAGGAGGAGAGAGGAGGGGAGGGAGGGAGAGGAGGGAAGGAGAGGAGGAGGGAAGGGGAGAGGAGGGAAGGGGTGAGGAGGGAAGAGGAGAGGAGGGGAGGGGAGGGGAGGAGGAGGGGAGGGGAGAGGAGGGAAGGAGAGGAGGAGGGAAGGAGAGGAGGAGGGAAGGGGAGAGGAGGGAAGAGGAGAGGAGGGGAGGGGAGAGGAGGGGAGGGGAGGAGGAGGGGAGGGGAGAGGAGAGAAGGAGAGGAGGAGGGAAGGAGAGGAGGAGGGAAGGGGATAGGAGGGAAGGGGAGAGGAGGGGAGGGGAGAGGAGGGGAGGGGAAGAGGAGGGGAGGGGAGAGGAGGGGAGGAGGAGGGGAGAGGAGGGGAGGTGAGAGGAAGGGAGGGGAGAGGAGGGGAGGGGAGAGGAAGGGAGGGGAGGAGGAGGGGAGGGGAGAGGAGGGGAGAGGAAGGGAGGGGAGGTGAGAGGAAGGGAGGGGAGGAGGAGGGGAGGGGTGGGAAGGGGAGTGGGAGGCAGGGGAGAAGGAGGGGAGGGGAAGAGGAGGGGAGGGGAGGAGGAGGGGAGGGGTGGGAAGGGGAGTGAGAGGGAGGGGAGAAGGAGGGGAGGGGAAGAGGAGAGGAAGAGGAGGGGAGGGGAGGAGGAGGGGAGGGGTGGGAAGGGGAGTGGGAGGGAGGGGAGAAGGAGGGGAGGGGAAGAGGAGGGGAAGAGGAGGGGAGGGGAGGAGGAGGGGAGGGGTGGGAAGGGGAGTGGGACGGAGGGGAGAAGGAGGGGAGGGGAGGAGGAGTGGAGGGGAGAGGAGGGGAGAGGAGAGGAGGGGAGGGGAGTGGAGGGAAGGGGAGAAGAGGGGAGGGGAGATGAGGGAAGGGGAGAGGAGGGAAGGGGAGAGGAGGGGAAGGGAGGAGAAGGGGAGAGGAGGGAAGGGGAGGGGAGAGGAGGGGATTGGAGAGGAGGTAAGGGGAGAGGAGGGGAAGGGAGGAGAAGGGCAGGGGAGAGGAGGGGAGGGGAGGATGAGGGGAGGGGAGAGGAGGGGAGGGGAGGGGAGGATGAGGGGAGGGGAGGGGAAGAGGTGGGAGGGGAGGAGGAGGGGAGAGGAGGAGAGGGGAGAGGAGGGGAGGGGAAGTTGAGGGTAGGGGAGGAGGAGGGGAGGGGAGGGGAGGGGAGGGGAGGGGAAGAGAGGAGAGGCATGCATCTGCCCACAAAACAACATGCAGACTTGTGATAGCTACCAGCACACCTGAGGGAAGGTCATCTCTTATGCTGGCAGAACCCCGGAGTAACAAAATGTGAGGCAACCCACCAGGAGCTGACAGCCTGATAAACTCCACGCCCACGCCTCCAATCCATACTTTCTCCACTTTGAAATCTTTAAGAAAGTTGTGCCAGCATCGGGGTGCAGGCAAGGCTGGGGCTGGAGCTGTCAGCAGCCTGGCCCCCACTCTCCTCGCTGCTCTGTGGGCTGTCCTGCAGCCGCCGGCAGTGCGGGAAACAGAGCTGGTACAGTGGGCACGGTGGGCATGGCAAGCCTGCTGCCTTATTGAGCCGGACAGCATAAACAGCGTGGGGCCCGACACGGGGCCCTCCCCGTGGCCACAGCGGGACAGCGGGCTCTTTTTTTTTTTTTTTTCTTTTTCCCCCTGACCATCTTTGAGCTGGAGATCAGACACAGAGAAAGATTAAAACAAATATGAATTTAATCAAGGGATTCTGCTGTCCTGGGGTGGAAACAGGAGCCTGCTGACATGAAGAGAGGCTGCAGCGCTGGGGCGCCAGAGCCGAATCAAAGCAGCTTGCTCACCACTAACCGCTCAGATGATCCATATCAGAACAACAAAAAAGAAAAACAATTATTTATTCTTTTTGATGTTGTGGCTCAGCAGCAACTGGCTTTTTTTTTTTTTTTTTACAAGAGAGCAAGGTCAAAACCAAGTTATTGTTTTTGCCTGAAACTTTGACAGGGACTCCGAGTTCTTCCATGTGACCTACTTAGATGAGAGAGATGTGGAAAAATTAGAGATGCCCTTTTCTTCCAGGGCCTTTTTTCTCCACCTTCCACCTTCTCTTCTTTCTCCTCTTCCTACTGCTCCTCCTCCAAATCTCCTGTCTCCTCTGTGTCCCCAACAAGATACCTGAATCAGGGGACCTAAGCAATACAAAAGTCACCCAGTAGGAGGCGGGGCTACAGAGCAGCAGTAGCTGTGTTTCCTCTCCTCTCTGCTCCCCCAGTCAATTAGGAATACCAAAGGAGGCCACCTGGGAACACAACAAGACAGGACTAGGACGACTTCAGGAACCCACCAAATCACCGGTGAGTGCAAACATGTGGACAGAGAGGAGCCTGGGGAGAGATTAAGTGGCTGGTAACAGTCCAGCAGTTTACCAGTTGAGACACCACCTCCAGTCTGTTTTACCAACAAAAAGATGACTGAAGGGAGGAGAGGACTCACCAAATGAAACTGTGAGTCTCCATTGCTACTGCCCTCAGAAGCTGGAGGGGAGGGGAGAGGTCCTGTGCTGACAACGGTAAACAGAGAACTAACCAGGAAACTCAGGAGTTTGAAAGCCCTCAGGTTCCCATAGCCTACAGGGAAGAAAAAGAACTGTTTAATTACCTTACTTAGACACAACTCAATCCAGGCAAGAATGATCAGTAATTTGAAAAGTACTGAGAGAGAGACCTCACAACATACTATATAAAATGGTTAAACCAACAAGAAGAAATATTGGAGAAATGAAGCAGGACAAGAGTCCAGCTAAAACCCCTCAAAGGTTGAAACACAAAATAATGAGGTCAACATCCAAATACTAGTTAAGGAAATAATAACAGGAGTAAGTAAAGAGTTTGAAAGAATTACCATAAGAAATGCAGAAACAACAAATGAGACTCTGGAAAAAAAACACTAATTATCTCAAGGTTCTTAGAGAGCTGAAAATAATAAATAAATAAATAAATAAATCCTTCCCAAGTTTTCTTAGGAGACAACTTAATTAATGGAGTTCTCCCAAAGAAAAATCCAAAAAGATAAGCAGTTATGTCATTGCAGATAACACTGGATATTGGGACAAGGAACCATATCATGCCTTCAAACAGATTTTGGATGACAAGGTGCGACTGAGTAACTGTTATCAGTAAAGTGACATGAGTCCATGCGAACATATAAAACTGCAGGCGAACATATATGCGAACATATAAAACTGAAAGCTGGAATAGCTGAGCTAAGAACACAACTAGCTGAACAAATTAAAACAGTATCAGAACAGGGTAACAAAATAGATGAACTCAGAAAACAGTAGAGGGCAGAGAGAATAGAATCAATGAGGCTGAAGACAGAATTAGCAAGATCGAGGACAAATTAGAGCCAACTAAAAAAGAAGAGATCTCAAAAAGAGATTGAGAGATGCTGGAAACAACAACAGAGACCTATGGGATGACTTCAAAAGAAATAATATATATGCATTATTGGCTTACCAAAGGAAGAAAGAGAGGGAGGGGAAGAAAGCATTCTTCAGGACAAAATAGCTGAGAACTTCTCTAGTCTAGACAACTTAAAAGGCATAAAGGTTCAAGAAGCCTAGAGAGTCCAAAACAGAATTAACCCAGACTTAAAGACACCAAGACATGAGAGTCAGGCGGTAGCACAGCAGGTTAAGCGCACATAGTGCAAAGCACAAAGACCAGCATAAGGATCCCGGTTCGAGCCTCCGGCTCCCCACCTACAGAGGAGTCACTTCACAGATGGGTTGTAGGTGTTTATCATTCTCTTCCACTCTGTGTCTTCCCCTTCTCTCTCCATTTCTCTCTATCTTATCCAACAACAACAACGACATCAATAACAACAACAATAAAACAACAAGGGCAACAAAAGGGAATAAATAAACATTTTTTTAAAAAATATATGCCAAGACACATCATATTTAGAATGGAAAAGAATAAGGATAAAGATGCCGGGCTAGCTTTGCAGGAAGAAGAGAGATGACCAGGGACCAATGGCTGAGCTGGGAAAGCAGTTCAATCTTTATTGATGAGCAGGGATGCAGTTCAACAATCTAATAATCTAATATCTCTTCATTAGAAAGTCCTGTCTTTTTATATCTCCTGAGGCTGAAGTGTCAGGAAGAGGAAATATGTAGGATAGGGGGTGGAGTGAAGGAAAAAGCACGTGAACCAGTGGGGATTAAACCAATGAAAACAATGATTATGTAAATAGACCACAGCCTCAAGCAATGCAACAGAAGGGGTCTTAGAAGCAGACCAACATCTTCCCCTTTCTTTTTAACTAATGGCCATAGTATCAGGAGTGTGGGGTGAACAGAAACCTATATCGTACAGGCATTTTCAAAAGAACTGGCATGAGACATGGAGGAACAAGTAAGAGAGCAGCAAGAACCAGTGTGATGCCAACGGGAGGCCTGAAGGGGCATTTCCTGCCTCAAAGGGCAGACCCTATCAGGTGAAAGGGCGTTTCTTGCCTCTGGGGCATCTCATGCCTCTGGGGGCGTTTCATGCCACAAAGGGCATTTCCTGCCTCTGTGGGCATCTCTTGCCTCTGGGGGCATTTCATGCCTCCAAGGGCATTTCCTGCCTCTGGGGGCAGGACCTACTAAGGAGGGGGGTTCCCTGGCTCTGGGGGCAGGGCCTGCAGGTGAGGGTTTATGGCCTATAGAGTCCCAAGGCAGCTGGCTGCAAAGTCCATGTACTGCTGCGGTCAGTCTTTGAGAAACCCAGCAGCGTAAAGGAAAACTACTGTAAAGTTGTGTAAAGTGTCCAAGAGGTGTACCAGTAAGTCCGATAGAAGTGTCAGTCCAAAGCAGATGACCACGGACAAAATGCCAGGGGATGAAACGCTGCACATCTGCCTCGATGGGGAAGGTCAGCCACTGGAATTCTGCTTTTCTGTAGAGAGTGAGCTTTGGAGTCTCTGAATCTGTTTCTTCAGGTCGTGCCAGGTCACAACATTGGTTTCCGGGGTGGGGGGGCTGCTGTAGTTGTGCCATCTTGTGGGTGATGTCAGAGAACAGGGGTCCAAATGGATTTCCAGGGATTTCATTTGAGCAGATGCTTTTTCATGTGAAGACTTGACAGCAGTAATTCACTTACTTGTCAAACAAAACTTGTAGCAGATTAGAAGTTTACTATAATTGATAACTCCATTATAATTGGAAGTCCTTTCTAGTATGATTTTAAGGTTGTTTAAACAGTTTAAACTCAATAAAAGAACCATGGTTAGAAGCCTCAAGCATGAGAATCATTAACATAACCATTGCACTATCCACCCCACCCATACTCATACAGTTTTCAGGATTAAAAGTTTCTCATTTATACCAAGACGTAAAAAAAAAATCAAAAGAGGAAAAAACAGTTTTTTACATTGTTTCTAAAATTGGATGTCTCTAAAAATCATGGCTGCATCCAGAATTTTTTTTAAGTCAATGTCATACAAAAATTCAGTCATTCAAATCACTCTTTTACAAAATGCAACTGAAAGCAGACAGCAAACTTGAGATATTCAGAGAGAACAACGGGGAAATCAACAGAAAAGCGGTAGGTAGTTTTTGGTTTTTTTTTTTCACCTTGAACCAGATTATTTAGATCTCACTATGTAGAATCATGAGTCCCCAGAGGGCGTCCTAGTCCAAAAAGCTCCTCGAAATTCCATTTAGGGTGCTTCTGACGGTTCCTGTGAGACTGCTGCAGGCACCCATTTTTAAAAACGTCTTCCCAATGAAGAAAGAATAGAATGAGGAGGGTAGAACTAACCACGTGACTCCATTCTTGGGGACTGCCAGGGTACTGGAGAATGCTCTTCAAGTTAGAGTAGTCCTTCTCCACAGGAAACATGCGAGAGGGAGTCCAGAAAGTCCCAGGGGAAATCTCCGTGCATCTCCCAAGCTGTACGATCATAGTCGTAAGGAACCAAAGTATGGCCCGGAGCAAAATGTAGTCCTTCCCCTCAGGAAACATGGGAGAGGGAGTCCAGAAAGTCCCAGGGGAAATCTCCTCATATCTCCCAAGCTCTATGATCATGGTCATAAGGAACCAAAGTTCCTGGTCAGGGAACCAAAGTGTGGCCCATAGCAAAATGTTCCAGAGACAGAGAAACTGTCTCATGAAGAGAGAGTAGAGGCTTTGGGAAACCTCTTCATAAGTAGAAAGGCAGGCCATGACGGATGGGTAGCCAAGTGGCTTTACTTATCTGGTCTTCTTAGGTTGGCTGCTTGTGTGTGGAGCTGAGGTTCATGCCCCACATTGGTACGCCATATACCAGTCCCAGTTCAGGGCGCTAGATGCTGGGTTTAGCTTCACGGGCAGGAAAGAGATGACCAGGGACTAATGGCTGAGCTGGGAAAGCAGTTCAATCTTTATTGATGAGCGGGGATGCAGTTCAACAATCTAATAATCTAATCTCTCTTCATTAGAAAGCCCTGTCTTTTTATATCTCCTGAGGCTGAAGTGTCAGGAAGAGGAAATATGTAGGATGGGGGTGGGCAAAGGGAAAAGCACGTGAACCAGTGGGGATTAAACCAATGAAAACAATGATTATGTAAATAGACCACAGCCTCAAGCAATGCAACAGAAGGGGTCTTTGAAGCAGAATTTAGAAGCAGACCAACATAAAGAAATGATCCTGAAGGCTGCAAGAGAAAAACAGAGTCCCCTACAGAGGAAAACCCATAAGATTAGCAGCAGACTTCTCCACACAAATACTACAGGCCAGAAGAGAATGGCAAGATATCTGTCGAGTACTCAATGAGAAAGGCTTTCAACCGAGACTACTGTATCCTGCTTGACTGTCATTCAGACTAGATGGAGGCATACAGACCTTCTCAGATAAGCAACAGTTGAAAGAATCAACTATCACCAAGCCTGCCCTGAAAGAAGTTCTGAAAGGTCTCCTATAAACAGTCAGACCACCATAAATAGGCCATCTATCAGAACACGCTAAAACTCTGCAAGAGTGGCGTTAAAATATCTTCAATCGTTGGTATCAATAAATGTCAATGGCCTGAATTCACCTATTAAAAGGTACAGAGTAGGAAGGTGGATCAGAAAACACAATGCAACAATATGCTGTCTACAGGAAACCCACCTAACTCAAGAAGACAAACATAGACTCAAAATGGAAAGATGGAAAATTATCATACAAGCCAATGGCCCACAAAAAAGGGCAGGAACAGCTATTCTCATATCTTACATGATAGGCTTTAAAATAAATAAAATTAAAAAAGATAGGGAAGGACTCTACTTAATGCTCAGAGGATCAGTCAATCAAGAGGACTTAACAATTATTAACATCTATGCACCCAATGAAAAGCCATCTAAATACATCAAACATCTACTGAAAGAGCTATAGCAATATATTAACAGCAACACAGTAATCATAGGGGACTTCAACACCCCACTCTCTCATCTTGAGATATCATCCAGCAGAAAAATCAATAAAGATATGAGGGAGCTAAATGAGAAGATAGATAAACTAGAACTATTGGACATTTTCAGAGTAATCCATTCCAAGAAACTGGAATATACATTTCATGCAAGTCCACATGAGTCATTCTCAAGGATAGACGATATGTTGAGCCACAAAGACAGCATCAGCAAATTCAAGAGCATTGAAACCATCCCAAGCATCTTCTTCACAATGGAATTAAACTAACACTTAACAATCAACATAAGATTACTAATAGTCCCCAAAAGTGGAAGCTGAACAGTACACTACTTAACAACTACTGGGTCAAAGAGAAAGTAAAGGAAGAAATCAAAATGTTTCACGAATTCATTGAAAATGAAGACACAAGCTATCAAAATATTTAGGACTAAGGCAGTACTGAGAGGGAAGTTCATAACCATACAAGCACACATTAGGAAACAATAAAAAGCACAAATAAACAGCCTGATTGCACATCTTAAAGACCTAGAAAAAGAAGAACAAAGGAACTCTAAAGCAATGAGAAGGACAAAAATCACTATAGTTAGGGCAGAAATAAATAACATTGAAAATAAGAAAACCATACAAATGATCAACGAAAGTAGATGTTGATTCTTTGAAAGCGTGAACAAAATCGACAAACCTTTAGCTAGACTCACAAAACAAAAAACGGAGACGACCCAAATAAATCGGATCATAAATGAAAGAGGAGATATCACAACAGAAAACGCAAAAATTCAACATATCATGCAAGGCTTCTATGAACAACTCTATGCCACCAAGCTAGAGAACCTGGAAGAAACAGACGATTTCCAAGATACCTACAAACTTCCAAAATGAACAGGCCCATCACAGCTAATGAAATTGAAACAGTTATCAAAAATCTTCCCAAGAATAAAAGTCCTGGACCAGATGGTTTTACAAATGAATTCTACAAAACCTTCAAAGAATAACTAATGCCTCTACTTTTAAAAGTCTTCCAGAAGATTGAAGACACTGGAATATTCCCTTCCAGCTTCTATGAAGCCAACATCACTTTGATACCAAAAGCAGAGAGGGACACAACCAAAAGAGAAAACTACAGACCGGGGAGTCGGGCTGTAGCGCAGCGGGTTAAGCGCAGGTGGCGCAAAGCATAAGGACCGGCGTAAGGATCCCGGTTCGAACCCCGGCTCCCCACCTGCAGGGGAGTCGCTTCACAGGCGGTGAAGCAGGTCTGCAGGTGTCTATCTTTCTCTACTCCTCTCTGTCTTCCCCTCCTCTCTCCATTTCTCTCTGTCCTATCCAACAGCGATGACAACAATAATAATAATAAAAAAACAAGGGCAACAAAAGGGAATAAATAAAATAAAATATTTAAAAAAAAAAAAAGAAAACTACAGACCAATATCTCTGATGAACATAGATGTGAAAACAATAAACAAAATTCTAGCCAACCAGATACAGCAGTATATTAAAAAGATTGTTCATCATGACCAAGTGGGGTTTATCCCAGGCATGCAAGGTTGGTTTAATATACGTAAATCAATCAATGTGATCCACCACGCCAACAAATACAAGACAAAAAACCACATGGTCATATCAATAGATGCAGAGAAAGCCTTTGACAAAATACAACAACACTTTATGATCAAAACACTACAAAAAATGGGAATAGATGGAAAATTCCTGAAGATAGTGGAGTTTATATATAGCAAACCTACAGCCAACATCATACTCAATGATGAAAAACTGGAAACATTTCCACTCAGATCAGGTACTAGACAGAGCTGCCCACTATCACCATTAGTTTTCAACATAGTGTTGGAAGTTCTTGCCATAGCAATCAAGCAGGAGCAAGGAATTAAAGGGATACAGATAGGAAGAGAAGAAGTCTCCCTATTTGCAGATGACATGATAGTATACATAGAAAAACTTAAGGAATCCAGCAAGAAGCTTTTGGAAATCATCAGGGAATACAGTAAGTCATCAAGCTACAAAATTAACATTCAAAGGTAGTAACTTTCCTCTATGCAAACACTAAGTTAGAAGAAGTTGAAATCCAGAAATCAATTCCTTTTACTATAGCAACAAAAACAATAAAATGTCTAGGAGTAAACCTAACCAAAGAAGTGAAAGACTTGTATACTGAAAATTATGAGTCACTACTCAAGGAAATAGAAAAAGACACAAAGAAATGGAAAGATATTCCATGTTCATGGGTTGGAAGAATTAACATCATCAAAATGAATATACTACCCAGATCCATCTACACATTTAATGCTATCCCTATATAAAGATTCCCAACCACTTTTTTAAGGAGAATAGAACAAATGCTACAAATGTTTATCTGGAACCAGGAAAGACCTAGAATTTCCAAAATAATCTTGAGAAGAAAGAACAGAACTGGAGGCATCAGAGTCCCAGATCTCAAATTGTATTATAAGGCCACTGTCATCAAAACTGCTTGGTACTGGAACATGAATAGACACACTGATCAGTGAAATAGAATTGAGAGCCCAGAAGCAAGCCCCCACACTTATGGACATCTAATCTTTGACAAAGGTGCCCAGGCTATTAAATGGGGAAAGCAGAGTCTCTTCAACAAATGGTGCTGGAAAAAATGGGTTGAAACATACAGAAGAATGGAACTGAATGACTATTTCGCCAAATACAAAAGTAAATTCCAAGTGGATCAAGGACTTCGATATTAGACCACAAACTATCAGATACTTAGAAGAAAATATTGGCAGAACTCTTTTCCACATAAATTTTAAAGACATCTTCAATTAAACAAATCCAATTACAAAGAAGACTAAGGCTAGCATAAACCTATGGTACTACATAAAATTAAAAAGCTTCTGCACAGCAAAAGAAACTACTACCCAAACCAAGAGACCCCTCACAGAATGGGAGAAGATCTTTACATGCCATACATCAGACAAGAGGCTAATAACCAAAATGTATAAAGAGCTTGCAAATCTCAACAACAAGACAACAAATAACCCCATCCAAAAATGGGGAGAGAAAAAATAAATAAATAAAAAATGGGGAGAGGATATGGACAGAATATTCACCACAGAAGAGTTCCAAAAGGCTTTTTGGAAAATGCTCCAAGTCTTTGATTGTCAGAGCAGTGCAAATAAAGACAACAATGAGATACCACTTCACTCCTGTGAGAATGTCATACATCAGAAAAGGTAACCACAGCAGATGCTGGAGAGGTTGTGGGGGTAAAGAACCCTCCTGCACTGCTAGTCAGAATGTCAATTAGTCCAGCCTCTGTGGAGAACAGTCTGGAGAACTCTCAGAAGGCTAGAAATGGACCTACCCAATGACCCTGCAATTCCTCTCCTGGGGATATATATTAAGGAACCCAACACACCCATCCAAAAAGATCTGTGTACACATATGTTCTTAGAAGCACAATTTTAATAGCCAAAACCTGGAAGCAACCCAGGTGTCCAACAACAGATGAGTGGCTGAGCAAGTTATATTATATTTACACAATGGAATACTACTCGGCTATCAAAAATGGTGACTTCACTGTTTTCAGTCCATCTTGGATGGACCTTGAAAAATTCATGTTAAGTGAAATAAGTCAGAAACAGAAGGATGAATATGGTATGATCTCACTCTCAAGCAGAAGTTGAAAAACAAGGTCAGAAGAGAAAACACAAGTAGAACCTGAACTGGAATTGGCATATTGCACCAAAGTAAAAGACTCTGGGGTGGGTGGGGGGAGAATAAAAGTCCAAAAAGGATGACCGAGGACCTAATGGGGTTTGTATTGTTATATGGAAAACTGGGGAATGTTATGCATGTACAAACTATTGTACTTACTGTCGAATGTAAAACATTAATTTCCCAATAAAAAAATTTTTTTTAAGTCACTCAGTGAAGTCCTGTCTCCTTTGTAAGCCAAAAGACAACATCTCTAACTTCATTCTTCCTCCTCTAGATTTGTATTTGTCTATTTTTTTTTTTTTACCTTCTGGGGTTTCATTAGGGATTGATGCCTATGTGATTCCACCACATACGATGGATTTTTTTTTCCAGACAGAAGGTGAGACACACAGATAGAAGAGACACCCCAGCACCACTTCACCGCTTGTGAAGCTTCCCCTTTACATGGTGCTCCCATGGGGTGACACAGACTAGGGCATAGGACCTCGTGCATAGTTCCATGTGTGCTCTACTGACAGAGATATTTCCCACCCCATCCTCTCCTTGTCCTCCTCCACTGGGTTTTACTCCTGGTTCCCTCATCAGATCCTCTCCAGGCAGCTGCAGCCCCAGTACAACAAGAAACAACACACCCCAGCACAAGGAGAGTTTCCTTTGCACAGGACAGAACAGCAAAGGACTCTGGGAAATTAGAGGAAAGGAATGGGATGGAGGGGTGCTGGGTGCCGGTCTATGACGGTGGAAAAGGATCTAGGTTAGAGGAGTGAGTGTTTTGAAGACGCCTACCATGGGAAGATGAGACTTTGTACCTATGTGTCAGCAACTGTACTATAAATCATTAACTACCCAGTAAAGCAGAGGCGGGGAGAGAAGTGACTGAATAACGGATGATCACTCAAGGGATCTGTGGAATCACGGAGGAGTATGAGACTCAGGACCCAGTGGTGCCCACACTCTGGCAGTGGTATTGATGTTTAACCAGAAGGAGGAGTCAGGGTTGACTGGGGCCAGAGGGAGGAAAGTGTGTCCCAGCAGAGACAAACATTTGTGTCAAAGCCTGCAGGTGGGAGAGCGTGGGGCCAAGAGTCAGTTCCAGGTTGTGATGGGGTGTGGGTGGGGGTGGGGGGGTCAGACAGCAGAGGACCTGGGAACTGGAGGTGGGATAGTCACCTGACAAAGAATTGGGAGAATTTGGATGTCCTCTTCAAGACAATGGGAGTCACACAGCCCAGGGGGATTGAAAATTTTCACACTCTGGTGGCTGGATGGACTGCAGAGAGGTGAAGTGGGGGCGTTAGGCGGTGTGGAGGGTTGTCAGCTAAGAATAACAGAGAACTGAAATAAGAAGACCTGGCAAGTCAGGAGACAGAGAAGTGGAAGTCTATGATCGACTAGTCAGATGAGAGACAAGAGCAGGTGGGGTGGGAGAAGGAACTGGAATTACATTTCTCTTTTTATTTATTTATTTATTTATTTATTTGAAAGATAGGAGGAAGAAAGAGTAAGAACCAGACATCACTCTGGTAGATGTGATGCCAGGGATTGAACTCAGAACCTCATGCTTAAGAGCTTAATGCTTTATCCACTACACCACCTCCTGGACACTTTTTTATTATTTTATTTTATTTTTAGTTATTGATTGGTTGATTGTCACCAGGGTTATCACTGGGGCTTGGTGCCTGCACTGGGAATCCACTGCTCCTGGTGGTCATTTATTTCCTTTTTTTTTTGTAAGAGATGGAGAGAAATTGAGAGGGGGGAGTCAGGGGGAGAGGAAAAGAGATACACCTGCATCACTGCTTCACTACTTCTGAAGCTTCCTCTTTGCAGATGAGAGGATAGGAGAAAGAGGGCAATAAGAGCACCACTCAGTTCTGTTATATGCCATGCCAGGAGTTGAACTTGGAGCCTCAGGCATACAATCCTGTGTACTGTCACTGATCAACTTTCCTAAGCCAGGATTTTTTTTTCCAAACAGACAAATTACCAGAAAAAAAATCATTCAACATTTTCCTCCACCCTTATTAATGATTGCTTACATTAAAAAAAAATTTTTTTTGATGCAGTACTAGGTGATGAACCTAGGGTCTTGCATTTGCATATTACTGCAGAGCAGCTTCTCTGGCCCAGTTTTCTTTCTCTTTTTTTTTTCCTTTCTCTCTTTTCTTTTTATTTTAATCTTTTTTGTCTGCTTGTTTGTTTTACAAAGCAGGGAAGGGGAAGACACCACAGCACCACTTTACTGGAGCTCTCTGAGGCCATCCATAGTCTTCCATATGGTACCAGGTGGTGAACAATCTCCTTGTTCCAAATCTCAAATATTTAAACCTGAATGGAACCCTCATTCAGTGTCTTCAGCCAGGGCAACAAAAATCAGGACATAGACTGGAGTTGGTGTACTGCACCAAAGTAAAAGACTCTGGGGTCGAAGGGGAGGGGTTTTGGGTCCTGGAACATGATGGCAGAGGATCTAGAGGGATTTGAGTGGTTATGTGGAAAACTGGGAAATGTTATGCATATATAAACTATTGTATTTACTGTCATCTGTAAAACATTAATCCCCCAAGAAAGAAATGTAAAAATAAATCAAGACAGCTTTCCTGAGTTTACAAGCCAAGAGCAGACATCACAGAGGCAGGTGGCCCTTTGCTAACCATGTCCTTACCTCCTCTCCTGCCAGTCCCCCATCACCCCTCCCTTCTTCCCCACATATAACTGGCCCATGTGTCCCACCTTCCCCAGCTCCATCAGGTCAGCATAATGTTCAGCCCAGCATCCATGTACTTTTTGTGACTGGCAGTACCCTGATTTTCTTGAGGGGAAGTGTTAAGTCCATTTGACCATCCTTATTCTTCCTCCTCTTAACATCTAGATGTTTCATAACTGGACTTTATAAATTATCTAATTTAAGAATTAAAGTTTATGTGGCTGGGAAAATGGCTCAACTGCTAGAGCACGAGATTTGTGTGCCTAAGGTTCCAGGTTTGATTCCTGGCAGTGCATGTACCAGAGTGGTGTTCTGACACGTGTGTGTGTGTGTGTGTGTGTGTGTGTGTGTGTGTGTGTGTTTTCATGTGAAACTGTCTCTCATATGTAATAAATAAAATATATTTTAAAAAATAAAAAAATGTTTATGCCCCACTACTTGGACCTGGGCTCTGTCCTATGGTTATCTTTCAGAAATAGAATGAGGAAGAAGTTGGATTGGTGAAATAGCTCATTTGGATGGTATATAGCTTTGCAATGGGTATATTCTAGGTTCAAGCCTGATCCCAACTTCAATGAAAGAAACTTCCATGCAATGGTCTCTCCATCTCTCTCTGTGTGTGTGTGTGTGTGAGAGAGAGAGTGTGTGTGTGTGTGTGTGTGTGTGTGTGTGTGTCTCTGTCTGTCTCTTTACCTTCTCTGCCTCTAAAAAAATATGAAATTAAAGTGATGATGTTTCCAGTCTGATTCTTGACCTTGCAAGGGTGCCACTGTTTACCGGTTTGTGATTTTGCCTCTATCCTAAAGGAAGCTTTCGGGGCTATTCTACCAGTCCTAGGAGAAGAAGGACAAAGAATGAGAGCAGACCTATCCCAGAAACTGCCTCAGCCAAGCTCAACCTGGAGCAGAACTTCCAGCCAAACCACAGATGTGTGAGCCCTGAACACACCCTGTTGCAGGCAGCCAGGTTCTATACCTGTTTGTTACAGTAAAGGGGAACCTTACCTCCTCACCCACTATCAGTCTACATGGTTCAGGTATTACTCTTACTCTGGAACCCTGATTCAGGCACTTTTTTTTTTTTTGTACAAATGGTCATGTGATCAAGATCCAATCCTGGGACATTTCCTGGAATTCCTGGAAAAGAGAGATTTACCTTCCACTGTCATCATATAGGTGGTGGGATGCAGGCAGTTACTGATAAAATAGACCAATCTTAATCATAATTTTTAAAAAGTCCTGGATATGTAGTTTTTGTCACTTTCCATTACAGAAATACTCTCACTATGGCCAATTTCATGCTACCACTGATTTAACAACACTGCCCAGAATTCCTGAATGTTTTTACAATTGGTTCTAGTACATCCCTGAAGTGGAAACTATACCATGGAAAACAGAGGCAAAAGATGGAGAGATAGACAGTATCTTGATGCTATTATTTTCTGAGCCCCTAGATCTACCATGCCTGAAATCTATTAGTAACCTTGAACTTCACTTTTATGTGAGTCAAAAATCTCTCTCTTTTTATTAATTCAGTGTGATTTGGGGTTTCTTTTATTTGTGACTAAAACAAGACTCTGTTCCATACTTACCCCATGTTCCTCCATGCCTTGAAAAGTAATAATTAATCAGTGAAAATAAAGAAACCATAACTGAGCAGCTATGTGCCAAGCGCTTTATAGAAAGTTCTTTCAGGGGTGGGGCCAAGATGACTGAATAGAGGCCCTGTGTTTCCCCACTGCCAGTAACAATATCAATGCCACAACAATACATGGAAAAACTCAGAAACTGACTTGAATCTCAGACAAACTCCCACATTGAGGTACACAAGCTTGGCATCCAAGAAGCAGGGATACAGAGAGACTTCTTTCCCACTCAAGAAAACAATTCCTAGGGCAACTATATACCTCAAAGTAAGTGCTTAACAGACCTCTGTGATTGGCCTTAGGCCTAATAAACTCGGAAATCTAGTAGAATGGCTAGAAGGCACCACACATTTTCTAATCAAATATTTATTGCTTAGGCCTAGACACCCTTCTCTTCTACCCCCTACTTCACTTCCCTCAACCACTGTATCTACTCAACTAACTACACAAAGGAATGTAAGATAGTAAAGTCAACAATATTTATACACCTTTCCCATATTTGAGAGGTACTCTCTTCCCTGATCCGGCTTTCTGGTCCTTTTTCCAGCCATGATATCATCTCCCCAGACAATAACTTGGATCCACCTGCATATCAGATTTCAGGCTCAAGGAAAAAAAAAAACTAGTATAGCCACAGGCCCTTTGGAATATAACAAAAATATGGCTACTAGCTATCTACAAAATGGAGACACTGCCCCCCTCCCCCAACTCTTCATCTAAGTTCTCTTCATCTGCACTACTCTACCTTTAGGTTCATGACTAGTCAACAACTTATTTGGCTTTATATGTTAACTCTCTTTCAAGCCACCAGGTTCCAGATGCTAGCATAATGCTAACCAGACTTCCCTAGACAGACAACCCCACCAATGTGTCCTGGAGCTCTGATTCCCTAGAACCCTGCCCCACTAGGGAAAAAGAGAGGCAGGCTGGGAGTATGGATCGACCTGTCAATGCCCATGTTCAGTGGGGAAGCATTTACAGAAGCCAGACCTTCCACCTTCTGTACCCCATAATGACCCTGGGTCCATATTCCCAGAGGGTTAAAGAATAGGAAAACTATCAAGGGAGGGGATGGGATACAGAGGTCTGGTGATGGGAATTGGGTGGAGTTGTACCCCTCTTATTCTATGGTTTTGTCAGTGTTTCCTTTATATATATAAAAAAAGAACATAAGGTATATCTTTTATTCAGTTCTGACAGCACCAGCTTTATTGTCACCCTTTGTTAATCTTTATAAGAACACTGTATACAACTGGTCAAGAGATACTGGCAAAATATATATACTAAAGGACAATTATTATCCCTATAACAACCTTTATTAGAATCACCAAACAAGTAAATGCAATAAAACTTGAAGTTAACTTAGACCCCACTAAAATCCTAGGTGTATTTCCTCCCCAATTTGAGGCCAGACATTATAAACCTAATATCAGTTTGGAGACAACCTATGACACTCAACCCTTTAACAGCTGGGAGAAAGCCTAAGCTTGTCAAATAAAGAAAGGACTACAAAATCTGGGGAAGGGCAAGAGACTGGGTCACTTAGTGATGGCCTTTTTGGTCACTACCAGGTCATCCTTGTCAGGGAATAGACCCCTCTCTCCTCCTGATGGTCACTTCATCAGGCATATCACCATAAGCCCTTTTGAGAGCCTCTACAGGACTTTTCCCTCACTATAAAGTAGCAATGGTTGGGACTGCATTTTCTTTATCCCCCTGGGAGCATGGACCCAGGATCATTATAGGGTACAGAAGGTATAAGGTAATTGCTTCAGTAATTGCTTCTCTGCTGGACATGGACATTGGCAGGTCAATTCATACCCCCAACCTGTTTCTTTCCCTAATGGGGCAGGGCTCTGGAGAGATGGGATTCCAGGGTATATTGGTGAGGTCGTCTGCACAGGGAAGTCAGGCTGGCATCATGGTAGCATCTGCAACTTGGTGGCTGAAAAAGAATTAAGATATAAAGCAGAACAAATTGTCTAATAATCAAGAATCTAAAGGTAAGAATAAAGCAGATGAGATTTGGGGTCTCCATTTTGAAAAATGCTAGTAGGTCTATTTTAGGTATATTCCAGGGGGCCCATGACTTTACTAATTTTTGCCTGAGCCTGACAGCTAACATACAGGTGTGCTAATGGTAGTGTCTAGGCAGATAGTGTCATAATTGGAAATAGGAATAGAAAGCTGGGTCAGGGCAGAGCAGCAGCTCCCAAATATGGAAAAGTATATAAATATTATTAACTGTAGCCCCCATCAATTTTATCTGGGGCCCATATTCAGCACAGGAGCCTGTGTAACCTCTGCATCCCTGTAGGTCTGAGCTCACATTCTGTGGTCATAGCTAGGAACCTTCTAGGCTGCACTAATTGCAGGACCCATCTTTCTCGAGTGGCAGAGTACGTTGACCCAACTTCCCTTCAGAGAATAGGACAGTCCCTACCATTGTTGTTCCACGGGCAAGGTCCTATAGAGGCCCACAAGTGGGTCCACTATGTTCTTCCTGACAGAGATGGCCAGTAACAGTGGAGAGAGGGATTTGTTAGAGGTCTACGCCCATCATGTCTATGTGGAATCCCAGGATTCCCTGACTAGGACCCCAGATGATGGGATGGCCTGGTAGTGATCAAAAGAGACATCATTAAAGTATTCTGGTCTCTTGCCTTTATCCAGCTTTTGTAGTCCCTAAACAATGTTAGCCTTGGAGAGATTGAGGGATGTGAAATAGAAGTAGGTAAGGAGGGTATCTAGGTCTAAGTAGAAACTATTAGATTAAGTACTTTATCTTGTCTTTTTTTTTTTTTTTTTCTTTTAGGTCTTTGCACTTGCTTGCTGCAGTTATGGAGTCACTGCAAACTATTGTGCACTTTTACTTTGAGGTCTATATTTTCCCTTAACTTATGGATACATGTGCACATGTGCTCTATCTCATGCACCCTGGTCTATATCTAGGTTCTGCAGCTTTGTTAGGAAGTGCACCACCTGAAATGGAAGTAAGGAGTCCCATGAGCTAGGAAAGGTTTCACTAGAGTAATGGAGCTGAATGATTAGTATCTCACATCCCACACCTGGCATTTCTGGACACAGTCTGAAGTGAAACATGTCAAGGTGGTACTGGTTACACTGATTTGGTTGATATCAGAAATGCAGTATAAAATGTATGGACTGAGAGAAACATGAAGGAAAATGAGCCACACCCCAGAGTTCAAGGACTGGTAGAGATAGGGGTTTTATAGTGAATGGGTAAGGTTAGCACTGTCTTAGAGCCTAAGAATGCAATTGATAGTTATTGTTATAAGCTAGTTATTTTGGGAGTTTGGTTTACTTTGAAAATCCTATGGTTAAGATTTACAGTACCATACAAGACCTTACCATGATTTATCCAGACAATATTTCTAATCCACCTCCATGTTAGCTATCAAACTTAAGTAAAATTTACTAAAGTCCTGGGGCCCAGAGAACATACCTTAAATAGACTTTCTCCCTTCTTTCCACTCTAAGATCCCTATTCTCCTCTGTTTTATTTGTACTTTTTGGCTCCTGTTCATTAAACATTTAAATTAAAGTTAAATTTTTAAAAAAGGAACTAAAACAAATGAAAATAATATAATATAATTGTGGAACAACATGAAGAGGAATAGCATTCACATCATAGGGGTGCCAGGAGGAGAAAGGGACAGAACTATTATTTGAAGAAATAATAGCCAGAAATTTCCTCAAACTTAAGAAGGAGATAGACAATCAGATCTAGGGATCTCTAAGAGTTCTAAACAAATAATCTCAAACCAAAGTATACCAAGACACACAATTAAAAAGAAAAGATCAAAGATAAAGAAAGAACTTTAAAATCAGCTAGATAAAAACCAAGTATACATAAGGGAACTCCCATAAGACTATCAGATGATTTCTCAACAGAGTTGCTGTAAAGACCAGAATTATTATGATGTATTTGAAGTTTTAAATGGAAAACACCTCCACCCAAGAACACTTCATCTAACTGAGTTAGCATTAAGATTTGAAGGGTAGTGAAGAGCTTTCCAGATCAACAGTAGCAACTGCCATTAAACTAGCTCTATATGAAATGCTAAAGAGATATGTGAAAGGAAAATATTGAATTATTTCATTCATATGGGGTAAATAATGAAGCAAAACAAGTTAACAAGCAAAGTCAAATGAAAGTGGGACTTTAGATTCTGAATGCAGATGTGAGATCACCTAAAGAAACTTGGAGAGTGGAAGGAGTGGTGTTCTAGGGCATAGGAGATCCAGTGAACTTTGGTGGAAGTATATAGGTACTTTGGTGGTGGATGTTGCATGGAAGTGGTGGAATAGGTGTGAAACTGTACTTTTAAAACATTTATAGTCTTATAAACCAAGATTTCCTCAAAAAAAAAAACTTCCCTTCAAAATGAAAGGTGTTTTTTTTTTTCAGTAATATTCATATAGGATCAAGGAGCTAGCTCAGCATTAGAGCAATAGGACTTCTGTGTCTGAGGTCCCAAATTCAATCCCTAGAACCACCATTGCCAGAGTTGAGCATTGCTCTGGCCTCAATCTTTCCTTCTCTCATAAAATACATAAAAATCATTTAAAAGGCTCTTTGGCCCAGACTACAATCACAATGTAAGTCAGTCTCTTTTGGGACTACCGTGTGACAGTGTAAGTCCTTATACTCTTTCCTCTCTCTCTCTCTTTCTCTCTCTCTCTTCCATCCCTCTCATGCCCTAAAATGTTGTGTTTTCAATAAAGTGTAATTCACCTGGAAAAAAATCATTTAAAAGAAAATTCTTTTTCAATTTTTTTAATATTTATTTATTTTCCCTTTTGTTGCCCTTGTTGTTTAACATTGTTGTGGTTATTATTGTTGTTGTTATTGATGCCATTGTTGTTGGTTAGGACAGAGAGAAATGGAGAGAGGAGGGGAAGACAGATAGGGGGAGAGAAAAACAGACACCTGCAGACCTGCTTCACCTCTTGTGAAGCAACTCCTCTGCAGGTGGGGAGCCGGGGGCTCGAACCTTGATCCTTATGCCGGTCCTTGTGCTTTGTGCCACATGCGCTTAGCCTGCTGTACCACTGCCCAATTACCTAAAAGAAAAGTCTTAACTCATTCTGTAGTAATAATGGCTCATAGGCCCAAACTGGGATATTTAGGTCATACTTGAACCATATTTGGTTAAAAGAGTAGTATCTGGATCACTTTGGGCCAAGGTCATAAGCCATGCCCTAGGTCTGGCTATGAGAGTATTCCCACCCCAGATCATATAGACTGAATTTGAGGGAGAGGTGATTCTCCCAAGGAAGCTAGAGAAGTTCTTACCAGAAAAAGCAAAAGTGTATGTTGAACATAAATTTCCATGATCTCCTTTTCCATTTGAGGCCAACATCCACTCTAGACAGCCATTATTTCTCTCATGACTTTCTAGCCAACTCTCTGACTTCAGCCTCCCAAACTTAACCATCCTTACCACATCACTGAATCATTGACCTTCTACACAAAAAGAGATGAAAATAAGCATACACTTTACTGGCACCCTATCAGCCAGACCAAAAAAATCCAGAGTCCTAAACCTGAAAGTCAAGACCTTCCTTGCCCTGACCTTGCCTCATTACTTTCTCTTTGCACTCCCACGATTACCTGTTTTTTCAACAAGACTTGTTTCTGTAATCAAATGCTCTGTCCCTGAGCTACACCCCATCTGCCAGGCTGGTTCCTCTTCTTAGGAGCCATATTTTTTTTTCCTCTGGAATGTCTGCCCATCCCCCTCACCACTTCCCTGAAGCCCAGGGAAAGCTCTGATTCTGCTGAATCAACTTCAGTTCCAGTTCTTCAATCCAATCACTCCTGCCTGTAATAACCAACACTTGAGTACATGGCACTCCTTGTTGTTCTCATGCTGCAGCTTCTCAGCTGAAGAGACTCTGAGCTCCTGTGAGTGAGAGTAATGTGAGTACAAAAGCAGACCTTGATGATTAGGCTATATCTCACCACTGATCAGGATTCAAGAAATCCAACTCAATCCTCTCTAAGTGTAAAATGTAATTGGTTCAACCATAATCACATAATTAATAGGATGCCTAAATAACTGGGTTCAGGATATTTGTATCTCTCCATCCCCTTTCATGTTTTATCTCTACTTCTCTTGACATAATGACTTCATATCCACCTACTGTAATTTCCTTCATGGAACTTGTAAAAGAAACTTCTAACACTTCCAATTTACAGCATCCTCCAAACTTGGGGTCTCAGAAGTGGAAAGATATCTTTCTTAGTAGTTCTGGTTGCAAAACTCTGGGCCAGGCTATAGGTGGGGCTTGGACCATATGAACTCTCCTAAGCTAATCAATCACTATGACCTAAAGTATAGGGTTCTCTGATCATCTAGGCCTGTGTCACATGGCAGGCTCCACCCCACTTTTAGAGTTCTGTGGTATAGGACCTACCAGGAGAGAGGGGACTGTTGTTGCCTGAAGACAAGGAGAGAGATAGAGAGAGAGAAAATATAGTACTCCAGCCACACCCAATCATGAGGACTGGTTCACACAGTGGGTCCCCAACTTAGTTGTTGCCGACAATAACAATGAAGAAAGATGGATGGGGAAAACACCAATAGCTCACACTGAGACCCAGCATGCCAAGCAACCAAGGCCTGGCACAGCCAGTGCAGCACACATGCCACTATGTACAAGGACCCCTTTCAAGTCCTAATTCACACCTGTGGGGGAGGCTCATGAGCAGTGAAGTAGTGCTGCAGGTGTCTCTCTCTCTCTCCTTCTCTACCTTCCTTTTTCTTCTCAATTTCTCTAATAAAACAAAAATAATTTTTTAAAAAAGATTTTTAAAAATCAGAGAATCAGAGTATCATTCTGGCATATACAATGTCAGGGTTTAAACTCTGGAACTCAAACTTGGAGCTTTCAGCACTTCATCTACTGCTCCACTCTGAGGCCACACCAAGTACTTTTCTAAACCTTTGACATGTATTGACTTAATTATTTGTCATGGCAGACCCTAAGCTAAGAACATTTCTAAGGAAAGTGAAGCACTGTGGCCTGGGAAGTGGATCAGTGGCTAAGGCATCTGACTCAGCAACCATTAAGATCCTAAGTTGGATCCTTAATGTTATATGGGCCAGAGTGATGCTCTAGATCTCTGAGTGTGTGAGTGATTGTGTGTGTGCATGGCATGTGATTAACAACTATAAACGTGAGAAAAGTGAAGCAAACAAAAAGTTAAGTTCTTTGCACAAAGCCCCACAGGTAAGAAGTTGAGAAACCAAGACTCAGACTCCAAGACTGTGACTACAGCATCTGTACCCTCCTCAATGTCCAATACTGTGCCTAAGAAGAGTTTGGTATCTAATGCTGCACATTTGCAGTCAGGGGAAACCACCCCTCACACAGTTATAACCTCTAATCTATCCAGATTCATCTGTCCAGATTCTACTTCATTAAAACAGCCCAGGGGCCTAGTAGGTAGCTGTAGCCTAGCTCTGGCTCTGGCTCTGGCTATGCCTCAGGGTGGAAGCATGAGAGGGTCGGCCTGTCCTGGCAGCCTCCCACCCTCCCGTGTAGTGAGCCTTGACTCCCACCCCCACCCCCCACGCCCATCATCTGAGGTTCTCAGCCTCTCAGCACCCCAGACACACATTAGAAGCACAGGAAATGGAAAGCCACAGAGGCTCCAAAGTCAAGGACGGAAATCAGAGCCCAAGCCAGGACATCCTGGGGAGGAGATGAACAGACAGGCGACAAGGGAGACACAGGGACAGAAAGCAAAGGCAGGAAGGAAGAAGAGGTGGGGGCCTTCTCTGCCCTTGCCCTTCCTTCGGGCACTCACTCATCTGATCTCTTACTTGCCTCTCTGGGACCCAGAACAAGAGGAGGTGATGGAAAGATCCTCCAGCATGGGTAGGTAAGTCACATTTCTTCGTTATCAGTTCTTCTATGTGGGAAAGAGCTTCTAGAAATGAAGTAAATAAAAATGGACATACAAGGGGCCAGCAACATAACTCACTTGGATAGGGCACTGCTTTGCCATGGGTGCAGACCAGGTTCGAACCCAGTCCTCATCGCATTGAAGGAAACTTTGATACTGTGATATCTCTCTCTCAATCTCTCTTTCTCTGCCCCCCTCCCTCTCTCCCTCTCCCTGCCTCTTTCTCTCTCTCTCTCTCTGACAGTCTTTATCTAAAAGTTAAATAAGGGGTCCAGGTGGTGGCATATCCATTTAAGTAATGTGTGAGGACCAGGGTTCGAGCCCCCACTCTCCACCTGCAGGGGGTAGCTTCACAAGCAGGTCTGCAGGTGTCTCTCTTTCTCTCTCCCTCACTATATCCCCTTATCTTTCAACTTCTATCTGTCCTATCAAATAAAAAAAAATTAATAAAAATAAAGGGGGGTTGGGCGGTGGCACACCTGGTTGAGCGCACAAGTAACAATGCGCAAGGACCTGGGTTCAGTCCCCACCTGCAGGGGAGAGCTTCACAAGTGGTGAAGGAGTGATGCAGGTGTTCTCTCTGTCTCTCTCCCTCTTTATCTCCCCCTTTGCTCTCAATTTCTGGCTGTCTCTATCCAATAAATAAAGATAATAAGTAAAAAGTTTAAAAAGAAAAAAAATTTTGAAGGAGATGATGGCTTCCCGAAGGTGTGGGTTCATCCAGCAGGCACCAAGCCCCATTGATAACCCTAGTGGCAAGTAAAATAATATAATAATAGGTCATTAATTAATTGACGAGAGAAAACAGATACCCAGGGATCACTGAGCTAGCTTACCTGGAAGGACCCCTACTTCACCATGACTCGGGGTTGAGAGGGGTGGGAGAAGAGGGAAGAGCAGCCTGTTGTGCCAGCCCTGCTGGAGAGCAGAGTCACATGGTCCTAACCTTTGACTCCTGGAGGGAGTCAAGGACAATACATGCCCCAGAAAGATCCAGGAACCCTCCCCGCCCCTCCCCACTCTGCACCACCACCACCCTATCCCCTCCCACCCTGCAGCCCCTAGAAGAGAGAGCACCAGGGGCTGCAAGTACAGGTCAGGTAACCCCTTCCCCAGGTCCCAACGGAGCAGTGACCTTGAGCCCTGAAAGATGGGGGGTGGGAAAGGAGGGCAACAGGGCCTACCCAAAGGTGACAGGGCGTAGGCCCCCAGAAGGCACTTGGGCCCTCGTGTAATGGAGCCACACATCATGTCATATGTGCCAAGTGTCAGCCTTACAGTGCTCCCTCCTCCATCACTGCAAACCAAAGGCACCCCTTCCAGAGCCGAGAAAGGAGGAAGCCACATCATGAATAGTGCTGGAGGCAAGGTAAAGCTGCCCGCCCGCTCCAGCGCCCTCACCCATAATTATGCCAGCGCCGCCTTTCATCCCCATGCGCGCACGCGGAAAGTTTATTGTTGTATTCCGGCCTTTTTTCAGTCTCCTCTGCCTTTCATGCAAGGGGAAGGGTGCTGAGGGGTCAAAGCATCCTCCCCCAGCTCCGCTCCCTGTTCAGTCCTTTTAGAAAAACACCCAAAGCCATAATTTGTCTTAGAATTCCTTTTGAAACAGCTACAAGAAAGACTAACGACTGCTCTTTTCCCTCTGTTTCTGATTCCAGCCATCCCTTTATCTGGCTTTCATTAGAGCCTCGGCCGCGCCTCTTTTGTGGGAGAGACTTGAGGGAGCCGAGGCAGTTTCCCAGCCGCTGTGATGTTGCTAAAGATTAAAAAGGAGCTTTGAAGCCGCACCAGTTCTCTCTGCGCCCCCTCGGTACAGGACCTCAGTAAGACCCAAGCCATCTGGCAAACCTGACATAAAGACAAAATAAAGTGATTGAAACAGTCTCTTCAAAGCCACAATGGCAGATTTGTTGATTTGGGCGTTATCTTTCATGCAAGGCCCTCAGAAGTCGCCAGAACACCTAGGTAATCTCAGGCAGGCCCAATGCAAGTGAATGGAACCTTCTAGGCCAAGGCTGGGAGAGGGGGCCTGGCTGTGCCTGGCAGGGCTGAGGGATGGACCGAAGGCTATGTGGGTACCCCCGCCTGTGTCCCATCTTGGGAGGCCTGCCTGTCTGACACCAACCAGGCCAGACACAATCAGGACTAGAAGAGGTTGGACTTGGAGGCTGAGCAGGAGGGGAGTGGCGGGGAGATGAAAGGCCACTGCCCTAATTACAGCCGACAGCCCGTTAGTAACAAGTTGGCAGCTTCTAGAACAGAACCTGCTTCTCACAGTGCCTGGCTGAGCCAGGCCAGGCCAGGGCTTGGGCAGATGGCTGTCTCCCAGGGACTCTGGGGGCCTGACAGTGAAGATCCTAGGGAGAGAAGGTAGAAGGTAGCTGGGGCCCAGAAGCCCACCTGATGTGAGCATGACCTGGAGGCTGGCCCTGCCTGGGCCTTGGCCTACTTTATAATAACAAGGACAGAATCACCCCCATGGCTGTTGTTTCTCGTACCCCGCTGGGTAGTGGCAGCCAGAGCCCCCAGAGTCAACCCTGGCATGGATGGAAACCTGGAGGAGGCAACATCCAAGCCAGTACTACAACTGAAAAGCCCCCCACATACACACCAGCCATTTGGGGGGACACTACTCCTCACACCCACTACAAATGCAGCATTGCTCCCTCCCCAGACACATCACTTACTCCCAATGTTCTCTCCATAGTAAAATGGGGGAGGGCATAGAGTACACCAGAGATCTCTGGGTGATGTGAGAATTGGGGTTCCATAAACATTTTTTCAGATGGGTATATAGGGACAGACACAGAGGCAGAGAGAGAGAGAGAGATAAAGAGACCACAGCACCAAAACTTCCTTCAATGCAGTGGGGCTGGGGACATGACAAAGCAATGCACTATCCATGTGAGCTATTTCATCAGCCCTCTATGAACATTCTTGGGGAAGAAGAGGTTAAGGTGATGTCTAGAGGGAGCTGAGTCCTCTAGTTCCCCCTCCATCCAAGCAGAGCTCCTGTACTGTACTTTGATTTGTCACACACAGTGGGCTTCTGGCACACTCTCCAGGCTTGCCTTAAGGTTCTTCCAGTTAAAACATACACAGGGTTGTCACTCCACACGTGAAGTCTCTGGACACAGCCTGAGGTGAAGCATGTTGAGGTGGCAATCGTTGCGCTGGTTAGGTTGTGATCGGCGGATGCACCGCTATTTGGTTTGGATTGGGAGATGCACACGGGAAAGTGGGCCCTATCCAAGGGTTCCAGGACTGGGGGAAGTAGGGGCTCCATAGTGGAGATGTGAGGTTCCTGTTGTCTTAGGGTTCAAAAAGACCATTGACAGTTAATGTTATCATCACATTATTTGGTAATTGGGTTAACTTTGAAAAGTCCTTTTGTTATGGTTTGCTGTACAGTATCCAGTATCTTGTATATAGCTGTGCTATTGGATGCTTCTAATCTACTTGGTCTAGGCTTTTGAGAGAGTCCGCATATCAAATGCACAGCCTATATATTAAAAAGATTCAGTTTGTGTTTTGAGAAACTTTGAGACATACAATTGATTTTCCCCCTCTCATATTAATTAACTAGTGATTTATATGTCTACATTTTGCTAGGAGTGTACATAAACACCATTCCCACCACCAAAGGATTGTGACCCATCCCTCCCTTCAGCTTCATTGCTCGGGTGAGACCTTTCCTTTTATAGTACACTCTAATTTCATCTCAGGTGGTTCACTTTCTAACAGAGTCCCATAACCTAGATATACACCAGTTTCTGTGAGAGAGAGCTTATGTTCACACGTACCCATAAACTACTGCAAAATATATACCTGAAAGCAGAAGTACACTGGAGTTTGCAGTGAGTACCTCCCTAACACTTCCTCTCCACTGTTCCAAGCTTGGGATCCATGATTGCTCAACAAATTGTTTGGCTTCGTATGTTGACTCTCTTTTCAATCACCAGGTTCCAGATGCCACCAGGATGCTGGCCAGGCTTCCCTGGATTGAAGACCCCACCAATGTGTCCTGGAGCTCAGCTTCCCCAGAGACACACCTTACTAGGGAAAGATAGAGGCAGACTGGGAGTATGGACTGACCAGTCAACACCCATGTTCAGCGGGGAAGCAATTACAGAAGCCAGACCTTCTACCTTCTGCAACCCTCAACGACCCTGGGTCCATGCTCCCAGAGGGCTAGAGAATGGGAAAGCTATCATGGGAGGGGGTGGGTTATGGAGATTGAGTGGTGGGAATTGTGTGGAGTTGTACCCCTCCTACCTTATGTTTTTGTTCATTAATCCTTTCTTAAATAAAAAATTTAAAAAAAAAAAAAACATACACAGGGACCGGAAGAGAGCTCAGCCAGTAGAGGGCACACTTACCATGCACGAGGACCTGGGTTCAAGCTCCCAGATCCACATGGCAAGCAAGCATGACATGACAAGCAAGCATGACAGCAAGGGAGAAAACTTCTCCTCTCCTCTCCTCTCCTCTCCTCTCCTCTCCTCTCCTCTTCTCGTCTCTTTCTCTGTCACCTCTGTCTACGGCTGAGACGAGAAGAGGAGGGAGGAAAAGTCTGTTGGGAGTGGTATAGTTACACAGGCGCAAGGCCCAGTAGGAAAAATAATAATGATGATGAGAATTATAATAATGCAAGGGCCAGGCAGTGGTGCACCTGGATAAGCATACACATTACAATGTGCAAGGATCCAGATTCTGGGGAAAAGCTTCACAAGTGGTGAAGCAGGGCTGCAGGTGTCTATCTGCCTCCACTTGCAAAGCCTTACCCCTGCAGGTGGGGACAAAGGGCTTGAACCTAGGTCCTCTCCCTCTCTATCTCTCCACCCCTCTCAATTTCTCTCTGTGGCTACCCAAAATAAATAAATAAATAAATACGAAATAGAGATCGGAGAGGGAGGGAGACCAACCATAGAGCTTCCATGTGGTGCCACAATTGGAATTCAAACAACAAATACTGTAAGGCCAACATGCATAAAGCTAATGTATGAATATGCAATACAAAAATAATGCAAGGAATACAAGGAAACGTATATTTAAAAATACAGGGGCTGGATGGTGCACACATGGTTGAGCACACATGTTACAATGAACAAGGATCTGGATTCAAGCCCCCAGTCCCCACCTGCAGAAGGCAAGTATTTTGAGTGGTGAAGCAATGCTGCAGGTGTCTCTCTGTCTCCCTTCGTATCTTCTCCTCTCCTCTCAATCTCTCTCTGTCTCTATGCAACAGTAAAAATATTAAATAGTAATAACAATGCAGTTTAATTGCATGTAATCTACAATCTGCAAGTCTTGAGAAGCTCTGCTTCTCCTTTCTCACCCCTTGAATCTGCTCAACAAAGAGCCAAACCTCATCTGAAGCAGGTTTGGCCAAATAATAAATTCACAATGTTTGACACAGAACTGTGTGTGTGTATGTGGGGGGGGGGAACATATAACTATTCTCCTTAAATCTCATCAGCTTGGAAATCATTATTCAATCACTAATTTAAAAATATATTTTAAGAAAAATCTGTACTCTGCACCCCACCCCCTGGGCCAGGGGAGGGTAATACCAGTCTGGACACAAACGTCAGGCTCAGAAAAGATTCCCAAGTGATATCCACATCCACAGCTTACATGATTTATTGCCTTCTCTTTTTCTAAACCAGTGAAAGAGATACAGCCATTGATCACAGTCCTGAGTGATAAGTTCCCCAACTCCTACCTTTCTTTGCGGGACCCCACTCCTCCACCTCCCTGACCCCTGTGGAGGTTCCAGAAAGGAGACTTATCATGACAGCTGGGCCCTGTCCACCCATCTTTTCTTCAGAAGCTGGCCAGGGTGAAGGCTCACAGCAGGAATGGTCTGGCATCTTGGCAATGATGTGCCAAACATGAGACTAGGCTTCCAACTGAACACCCCACCACCACCACCACCAAAGACAGAAAGGAAGCAACCAAGAACCCAGAAAGAAGTGGGGGCTGGGGATTGGCACACCCAATTAAGCACATATATTATTATGTGCAAGGATCCATGTTTAAGCCCCCCACTCCCCACCTGCATGAGAAATATTTCACAAGCAGGTCTGCAGGTGTCTATCTTTCTCCCTCTCTACCTCCCCCTCTCTCTCAGTTTCTCTCTGTACTGTCAAATAAATTAGAAAGAAAAAATTTAAAGATTAAATCTTTTAACACTAAGAGATTAATTTTTTTAAGAATTTATTTATTCATGAGAAAGATAGGAGGAGAGAAAGAACTAGACATCACTCTGGTACATGTGCTGCTGGGGACAGAACTCAAAACCTTATGGCTGAGTATCCAATGCTTTATCCACTGCACCACCTTCCAGACCACAAAAAAAAAAAAAAAAATTTTAAGAAAAAAAATGGCCACGGCAAGTGGTGGATTCATAGGGCTGGCACTGGCACTAATTCCCAGCAATAACCCTGCTGGCAGAAGAAAAAAAAGAAAAGGAGAGAGGAGAGGAGAGGAGAAGAGGAAAAGAAAGAAAGGGAGAGAGAAAAGAAAAAAAGAAAATATGTCCCTTCTTTGCCAAGCATGCCTCACCATTTCCTCTGCCAGGTGAAGTAATCTTTCAAAATCCATCTCCAATGTCACTCTTTCCCCGAACCATTTCTAACCTCCCTCTCCCTTAGCTCACATGCCTCCTCATCTGGACCTGTCTTGAGTAGCTCTGACATTCAGAGACACTAATCTTCCCAGGAAGAGAGCATACATCTTGAAACCAAAAGACTTCAGTTCAAATCCCAGCTTCCTTCTCCCATATCCCAGCTGGGAACTTTGGATAGCTACTATGCTGAGCTCCTATCTCCTCATGTAAAAAGTGAAAATCAAGCTCATCTCCCTTCCCTGGGATAGTGTGAGCTCATCAAGTGCAAGAAACTAGTCCTAACTGATCTGTTCTTTTACCTGTTGACTCATTCATTCCACTATGGCTGAGTTCCTTTGGAAGAGCAAAACCTAACTGGAAGCACAGTACCTTGCTCCAGTGCTCATAAATCTCACAGTTGGCCTCTCCCACCAGACTCCACTTTGGCTGACCCTGACTCTGCCCTTACTGAGTGGGCTGGCTGAGATCAGATGTACAAGAGTCCAAGATGACCAGTGCCTACCCCCTGGGTTATCAGAAGCCTTATCCCTGCAGTGATACTCCCTGGATGCTCTTCGAGAACAGAGATGAAGAGGATAGGGACATTTTACTAGATGTCACACCTAGTAAAGCACATATGTTACCATGGGCAAAGATCCAGGTTCAAGCTCTCAGTTCCCACTTGCTGGGGATGAGAGCTTTACGAATGGTGAAGCAGTGCTGCATGTGTCTCTCTTCCTCTATCCTCTCTCCATCACTTTCTATTTCTCTTTCTGTTAAAAAAAAAAAAAAGTGGGAAGGATAGTCCCTGGGAGTGATGAACTCATTGTGCAGGCAACAAATTTCAGCAATAACCTAGGTGTCAAAAATAAATAAAAAGAGAGAATGGGGTAAGGAGGCAAGTGGTGGCACACCCACTTAAACACACACATTACCATGTGCAATGACCCAGGTTCAAGCCCCAGTCCCCACTTGCAAGGGAGACACTTCAGGATAAATGAACCAGGTTTGAAGGTGTCTCTCTTTCTCTCTCCCTCTCTATCTCCCTCTCCTTTCTCAATGTCTCTGTGTCCTTTCAAATAAAAACAGGAAAAAAATTTAAAAGGCAAAAATGGCTGCCAGGAGTGATGGATTCAGAGTGCTGGCACTGAATCCTGGAGATAACTGTGGTGGCAATAAAAAAAAATACTAATAAAATTACTAAAATGAGAGGGGGTGGATGGAGAATAGAGGAGGTCTGTGTTTCTTCCCTGGGATGTTTTCAGTGTGACAGAAACAACAGACACTTAGTTCTTAACTTTGATAACATCAAATCACTTATTCCTGGTGAAGGGGGTCATGGAGGGGGTTGGAAGCTAATCTTAGAGCAGGTAGTAGAGTCTCATGCATTCTGATACTGTTGTCTCTTAGTTTTATGGGAAGATGCACTAAGCCCTGACTGTAGAATTCACATCTGATTGAGGAATGTGTGTGCCTGACCTTGGCCCAGCCCACCCCTCATGGGGGCGAGACTGTCCCTTCACAGGAGGGCACCACCTCTGAGGCAATCTGGACCCGGAGATAGCCCGAGAGTCAGATAAAACCACATGCCTGGGAAACAGAGGCCCCCTCTCTAGTCCCTTTGATGAGCTCTTTGTGCAGTATCCCTGCCCGATTGTCTGCAGACGCTGAAGTGATAGTCCTGGCTCTGCAGACGCACTGTCCTAATCCTCAGGCCTGATCACAAATGACACAGAACCATCCACCTTGCCAGCAACCAGCCAAGCCCCTTCACCAGAGAAACCAAGCCAGAGCTGGCCCCAGGCCCCTGTCGTTGGCATCTCATGCCAGCCTGGCCAGGGGAGACGTTCTCACGATTGGGGACATCTGGGCTGGCCTGGCTCCCAGAGGCCACTGACATGAAAAGCAAGGGGCTTTTCGGAAACACCATCTGCACATCATAAAGCTGCTCCGTGGTTCCCAGAGGCTGCCTCCAGCTGTGGCTGTGCTGCCCAGAAAAACAGAGAAAGGCACCAAGCAGCCAGGAGGGGGAAGGGGAGAAGGGAGCAGAGGGCCGAGAGAGGAGAGCTGGGCAGGAGCTCTCCCACCTGACACCCTAAGCACTTTGGAAATGAATGTCACCAGGATCAATTCCCCTGACTCCCTGAGCCATCCTGAAGGTGATGGGGGGGGGGGGAGGAAGAGTTTCTACAGAAGTGGCTCTGCGCTCAGCTCTAGGACCTGTACTGCCTGAGTTCAAAGCCCAGATCCACTTCTTGGGGGAGTGGCTAGACTTCACTGAGCCTCCATCTCCATGTACCGTAGCCTACATAGAGATGATGTTGACAGAGTCCTCACTGAGGATCTTGGACCAAGCACTTGTAATGGGCGGCCCTTCCTAAGGCCACACCCCCAGGGCCAAGACTACAGCTGATTGGACAAAAGGTAGAACCCAACCCAAAGGAAGCTTGCCTATTTGATAGAGCAGTCCATCAAATTTTATTTTATTTTATTTTATTTTTATAATTTATTTCTCTATTGGGGAATTAATGTTTTACATTCAACAGTAAATATAATAGTTTGTACATGCATAACATTCCCCAGTTTCCCATTTAACAATACAACCCCCACAAATTTTTTTTTATTTTAATGAGAGAAAGAGAGATACAGAGAAAAACCAGAAAGCACTGCTTAGCTCTGTTTTATGGTGGTGCTAGGGATTGAACCTGGGACGTCAGAGCCTCAGGCATGAAAGTCTTTTGTATAACTATTATGCTGTCTCCCCAGCCTGAGTCTGTCAAGTTTTTCATGGAACATTTAAACTGGGGGCAGGCTGTTCTTCCATGTGTATTGATCATACTGGACCTTATAGGACCAGGGAAGGAGACTGGAAGAGGGGAGAGATGAGGGGAACACAAGGTTCCTCGGAAAGGGAGGTGGGAGAGAGCTTCTAGTTCTGAGTTAGGACTTTTCAACGTTAATTCCTAGTAGACAGTTTTACTCTAGCTCCTGACTTTTGAACCTGTGAGAAAAGTTACGCACATGTACATAACACACACACACACACACACACCATATCACATCATACCAACCCCAGCACACTACTTTCTACTTTGTCCTTAAATTCCCCATCCACATCAGAACAGTTTCCAGAATGGTGAGTCCCCAAAAAGCCTGATTTTGTCAGGTGGGAGTAGAAAATAAAAGGAACAGAGATGACTAGTACTAGAAACAGACTTATTTATTTATTTATTTATTTATTCTCTTTTGTTGCCCTTGTTGTTTTATTGTTGTAGTTACTATTGATGTCATTGTTGTTGGATAGGACAGAGAGAAATCAAGAGGAAGGGAAGACAGAGAGGGGGAGAGAAAGATAGACACCTGCAGACCTGCTTCACCACCTGTGAAGGGGCTCGAACTGGGATCCTTATGCTGCCAGTCCTTGCACTTTGTGCCACGTGTGCTTAACCCACTGCGCTATTACCCGACTCCCTAGAAACAGAATTTTTGAAGAGGACAGGATATGACTGACATCAGGAGAAAAAAAAATGCAGGTGCACAGAGATCTGATGGGGAACTTCATAAAGTGTTTGAAATGTGGTGCATGATTCTTCCAACGAGACTTCACTAAAATCACATCACTTGCCACCTCTCAGCTCTACTCTCTTCCATGCTAACCCCATTCTTAGAGGCCGTCCCTTTGTGGCTGCCAAGACTGCTAAAGATACAACAATCCTTAAACACAAGACAACAAGTGGGAATCCCAGTGTCTTGCCTGGCCTCTCCCCCTCCCAAAGCAGACAAAAGTGAGAAAGTGAAGAGGCTGGGTGGTAGCACACCTAGGAGTACAGACATGTTACAATGTTCAAGGATCAAGAGCCTAGGTTTAAGACCCCAGCCCCCACCTGCAAGGGGAAAGCTTCATAGCAGTGAAGCACTGTTGCAGATGTCCCTTTTCCTCTCTCCTCCTTTGCCTCTCCTTCCCCTCTCAATTTCTCTCTGTTTCTATCCAATAAATAAATATTTTTTAAGTGAAAGACAAGATAAATCAGGCCCCTTAACAGGAATTTGGACACTTGCCCACCAGCTCCCTTCAGTACTTGGCATCAGAGGCCCCTCACTCACCTGGCCCTAGTCCCAGTTCTCATTGCACTGACTTCCTCTTATTCTGATCTACTGCTCACATGGGCTCCAGCAGACTGAGAAAACACTCAGACAGGGACTCCAAGATTGGCAGCTGGAAGTTTAGCCTGTATGGGTAGAAATGACAAATGGTAAGGGACTATGGTTAGGAGAGAACTGCCAACAAAAGTCTCATCAGTTCTCACAGGTTCTAGTTGGGTTACATGGTCATCTCTGGGCCAATCACTGAGGTGAGGCACAGCACTATGCTGACAGACTCAAGGAATAGAGAGGCAGAAGGTGGGACATGAGAGGGCAGTCAGTAAGCAATCCCTCTGCAGGTCCTCAGAATGGGTGAGGGCACACCACAATAGCTCTCAGAAATGAGGTGAGTGGAGATCAGGCAGTGGTACACCCAGTGGAGTACACACATTACCACACATAAGGACCGAGAATCAATCATCCAAGGAACACTTCACGGGTGATGGATCCGTGCTGCAGATGTCTGTCTTTCTCCCTCTTCCTTATTCCTCTTTCTATCTATATCAATAAAAATCTAAAAAGAAAGAAGAAATGATAGGAACATTGGAGTCATTGTGCAGGCACAGAGCCCCAGAAACAACCCTGGTGGCAAAAAGAAAGACAAGAAGAAAGAAAGAAAGAAAGGGAAAAAGGAAGAGAGCGATAGGAAGAAAGAGGAAGAAATGAGATGAATGGATGCTATTCAGTCAGTAAAACAAAACCTGCAAATTACAACCTTCAACTCCAAGTTGCCAAGTTTACTAGAAGGTGATAAGGTTGTATTTGGCTTGTCAAATCCCTTCATCTGGCCCTTCTAAGCAGTCACTTGCCTTTATCAGAATATAAAGTCTTAAATGAGCTCCAGCCTGCACCAAATATTGTGTCAGATTCTGATCTGTGAATAAAAAAGAGTTATTTCGGTCCTTTGGGAGCTCACAAGTGAGGGAGGAAATGACAATGACTAATGATTCAAATACTGTTTCATCAAATCTGTTAGCACACAGAATTATTTCATCAGCCAACAGAAGAAAGGAAAATAAATGATTAAAATATGTCACACCGTGGATTGTAAGAGCCATCTCAATTTTAGAAATGTAAAAAGTAATTTAGAAAAATGTGTCTTGCAGCTGTGACCATGGACTGTGAGCTTAGACTGACAGGGACTCAAAGGTTATACAGTCTCCTGTGCCAGATATGAATATACATGGGCCCTGTGTCAGATCAATGTGCTTAATAGTTAATTTTATTGATATACTTTTTCAAGTTTGGGAGCTACCCTCTACCCTAATCTAGCTTTTAAGTTCTACTCTCAACTCTGACCATCCTCCCAGACAATATTTCTAATCTACCTTCATGATAGCTATCAGGCTCAAGCAAAAATTACTAAAGACATGGACCCCTAGGAACATACCTAAAGTAGACTTCCTAACTTCTTTCCACCCTTGGGTCCCTATTCTCATCTACACTATTTCTACTCTTTGGTTCTTATTTATTAAACATTTTGTCCTGCTTTGTATTTTACTGCCTTTCGGCCACCAAGTTGCATCACAAACTCCCTGTCCAGATGATCTCACCAACATTTCCCAGAACCTCACCTCTCCACAGCCCTACCCTATAGAAACAGACTGAGAATATGAATCAACCTACCTGCCAATGCTCATGTCCAGCAGAGAAGCAACTACAGAAACCAGGACTCCTTCCTTCTGTACCCCAAAAAGAAGTTTCCCCCACACTCTTGGGGGAAGGGGGGTAAAGAAAGGTGACCAAAATATATCCTACGGAACCCAACACACCCATCCAAAAAGATTTGTGTATACCTATGTTCATAGCAGCACAATTTGTAATAGTCAAAACCTGGAAGTAACCCAGGTGGCTAACAACAGATGAGTGGCTGAACAAGTTGTGGTATATATACACAATGGAATATTACTCAGCCATTAAAAATGGCGACTTCACCATTTTCAGCCGATCTTGGATGAAGCTTGAAGAAATCATGTTAAGTGAAATAAGTCAGAAACAGAAGGATGAATATGGGATGATCTCACTCTCAGGCAGTGTTGTTAAAATTTCGGGATTGCTCCAGCTAGCTTCACGGCGGGTAACAGAGACGCGGAGACAACGGCTGGGCAGGGCAGCTGTATTTCTTTATTCAGGAACAACGATTCACAAACTAAGACAAACAGAACTCTGCTGTCTCATTGCGGCGGCACAAGCACTCTCTTACTCTCGAACTCAGGAACTCTCCAACTCTCGTACTCGGGAACCCTCTGAAACTCTGGCACACTGGAACTCTCTCTTACTCTGTAACCCAGAAACTCTCGAACCCAGGAACTCTGTCACTGGGGAACTCATGAACTCTCGGACTCCGGAACCCTCTCCCAGGGTCCCTTGGGGCGGGGCCAAGCAGGCCCGCGAAATTAACAGGACTCATCCAATTCTCTTGGAGGGGGAGGGCTAGAACAAGCCAATGTAACGCATACGACAAGGCAGAAGTTGAAAAACAAGATCAGAAGAAAAAACATAAGTAGAACCTGAAATGGAATTGAAGTATTGCACCAAAGTAAAAGACTGGGGGGGGGGGGGAGAATGGGAGAATACCAATCCAAAAAGGATGACAGAGGACCTAGTGGGGGTTGTATTGTTATATGGAAAACTGCAAAATGTTATTCATGTACAAACTATTGTATTTACTGTTGAATGTAAAACAGTAATTCCCCAATAAAGAAATCAAGAAAAAGACTCTGGGGTGGGGGGGGGAGTACAGTTCCTGAAAAAGGATGACAGAGGACCTAGTGGGGGTTGTATTGTTATGTGGAAAGCTGGTAAATATTATGCATGTACAAACTATTGTATTTAGTGTCGACTGTAAAACATTAATCCCCCAATGAAGAAATTTTAAAAAAAGGTGACCAAAGGGATATGGACCCCAATTCCATTGGAACCCAAAATATTTGTCACCAAGAATCTTTGTTTTTGTACCAGCACTAAAAGGGAATCAAATCTGGAAAACACCAGAGGAAGTCAGACACTGTTGCACTAATTTGAGAGTGAAGAGGAAGAAGGCAGAACACTCAGAATTAGTAATAACTTTAGGTGTGATTTAGAAAGGAAATGAAAGCAGGACCATAGGAAAAATGGGCAAAAAATACATATAGACAAGGATATAGATAGGTAGATACAGATATAAAGTCAACCCATATCTGTGACCTTGGGAGAACTATCATAGTTTCCTCTGGAGAGGGATAGAGAACTCTGAATTATGATCATGTTTTATAGTTTCTAAAGAGCTTTTTAACAAACATTATCCCACTAAATGCTCATGCATTGAGGATAATGTCAATGCTGGGGGTTTTCCCCCCATAAAACTGGTGTTCAGAGGTGACATGACTTACTCAAGGACACTAAACTGCAATGAAATACTACTCATAGCTGTTTAAAATGATGAAGCCATCTGTTTGGATGGAATTTGAAGGAATGATGCTCTGTGAGATAAGCAAAAAAAAAAAAAGAAAAAGGACAGATAGTAGATTATCTCAAGAAAGAAGTGAATAAACTTAAGAAAGAAGGAAAGAGTGGGGAAGCACAAGGTAAAACTTGGACTAGATGTGGTACATTGTGCCAAAATGACTTTGGAGGAAGTAGGGATCAATAGAGTGGAGAGAGCATGAGGGTCCCTATGTGAAACAGTGGAAATGAACATAAGTTGAGGGTAGGAATATTTTGCAGATGCACAGGGAGATGAGAAATGGCATCTATGTGTCAACGACATGTATTGTAAACCACTATTTCCCTCAATAAAATGATTTGAAAAGAAGGAGGAAGAGGAGGAGAAGGAGTAGAAGGAGGAGAAGAAGAATCCCATGAATGCCTGGGAGGGGGGAAGTAGGACACTAAACTCAGTGTCAAAATGTCAGTCAACCCCATGTCTGTCTGGTCATAAGAGGCACATAATCAAGCCTCCCTAACACAACTGTTTGACTCCTGGTTCTCCTCTTTACTGAGTGTGGGTTTCTCCCATCTCTGCTTGCCTCTAACTTACAACCAATAGGGAGCCCAACCAGCACCCTCTCTCTGCTCCCATCCACCCACATATTCTAGTGTGGGCTATTTCTATTCCCAGAAAACCTTTTCCCCTCTCAGCAAGAAAGTCATCCTTTGTGACCAGGGGTCAACCACTCACTCCCAACTCCCCTCAAGACACCTGCCATGGAGAGCCCATCTTAAGCCTGGGTCCCTGCCAAGAACTCTATAGGTAAGGAGTCAGGCTCTTGCCTCAGATAATCTGAGGTCAGAGAATGGTTTCTAGGATCATTTCCTGATATGCATGACTAATTGGTCCCAAGGCTGCTTTATCAGCCATCTATAGTCACACAAGGCCTTGGACGCATTTTGGCATTCTTCTGCTGCACCTTGCCATCGCTAGTCATTTTGAGCAAAGAGTCCTATATTTCCATTGTGTCTTATACCCTGACTTACCTGGTCCCGTTGCTCCAGAAAGACTGGAAGCATATGGCCTTGCTGTCTCCATTCCTGGGATTCCTAAGGTCAAGGATTGAGTCCAGGTCACCTCTTTAAATCTTGCTTCTCAAGGGAGAAGCAAGGTTTGGTTCTTTGAGCAGAAAGAATGCCCAATGTATGAGGTGTGTGTGTGGGGGGCATTCTTACATGCACACACAGGTAAACACCAGTGTTCTTTCAGATGCAAGTGATAGCTTCAGCTCAGAGTAACAAAAATTCAGTTGGGAAGAGAGGGTTACTGAACTCCTGACTGAAAGTGATAAAAGGCTGATGAATGGGTGGGGAGGGACCGCAGTGGTAGAGCACAGGACTTGCAAGTGTTTGATCTCAAGTCCACTCCCCAGCACTGCCTGTGCTAGAGTGACGCTCCAGTTCTCTCTCTCCTGCTTTATTTATTAGATGTTTAAGCAATTTTTTGTTCTTTCTTTCTTTTTAGATTTTATTTATTTATTAATGAGAAACATAGGAGGAGAGTGAAAGAACCAGACATCACTCTGGTACATGTGCTGCCAGGGATTGAACTCAGGACCTCATGCTTGAGAGTCTGATGCTTTATCCACTGTGCTACCTCCTAGACCACTGTTTAAGCAATTTTTTATTTGTGAATAGCAGTATACACGACTGTCAGGGGACAGGGTATTTTTCCACACTGCACCTACTTCCAAAGTTCTGTGCTCCTACCTCCCAACAATAACCACCACAGTTCTCACAAAGTCTTAAGAGTTTGTTTGCTTCTGTGTTTTGTTCTGTTTGCCAGTTCATGTGTTTCACCTCTCTAGATTCCACATGAGTGAAACCATCCATTAGCTGTCTTTCACGACTTCATTTTTTCTTTCTTTTTTTTTTAATTTCTTTACTGGGGAATTAGTGTTTTACATTCAACAGCAAAGACAATAGTTTGTACATGCATAACATTTCCCAGTTTTCCATATAACAATACAACCCCCACTAGGTCCTCTGTCATCCTTCTTGGATCTGTATTCTCCCCACCCACCCACCCCAGAGTCTTTTTACTTTGGTGCAATACGCCAATTCCAGTTCAGGTTCTACTTGTATTTTCTTTTCTGATCTTATTTTTGAACTTCTGCCTGAGAGTGAGATCATCCCATATTCATCCTTCTGTTTCTGACTTATTTCTCTTAACATGAATTTTTCAAGGTCCATCCATGACTTCATTTTTTCACTAAGCCTAATCACCACCAGTTCCATCCATCTTGTGTCAAGGGACAAAATATCATCTTTGTTATTGCAGTGTAGTCGCCTATAGAATATATATATATATGCATACATATAATAATTTATTTAGTGAGTCATCTGTTGATGTACTTTTAGGTTGTGTCCACTCTGGCTATTCTAAATAATGCAGTAATGAACATAGGGATGCATATGTTCTTCAAATTAGATTTTTTAAAAACTTTTTTATATAAAAAGGAAACACTGACAAAACCATAAGATAATAGGGGTACAACTCCACACAATTCCCACAACCAGAACTCCATATCCCATCCCCTCCCCTGATAGCTTTCCTATTCTTTAACCCTCTGGGAGTATGACCCCAAGGTCATTGTGGGATGCAGAAGGTGGAAGGTCTGGCTTCTGTAATTGCTTCCCTGCTGAACATGGGCATTGACAGGTTGATCCATACTCCCAGTCTGCCTCTCTCTTTCCCTAGTGAGGTGGGGTTCTGGGGAACAAGACCATAGATAAGAGGGGTACAATGCCACGCAATTCCTGCCACAGGAACTCCATTTCCCATTCCCTCCCCTGATAGCTTTCCTATTTTTTAACCCTCGGGGAGCATGGACCCAGGGTCATTATGGGATGCAGAAGGTGGAAGGTCTGGCTTCTGTAATCGAATCAGTTTTTGAGTGTCCTTTGGATAAATACCTAAGAGTGTTATTGCTAGATCATAAGATAATTCCACTTTTATGTGTTTAGGGACTCTCCATACAGTCTTTCAAAGGGATTACACCAGTTTGCATCCCCACCAACAGTGTAATAAAGTCCCCTTTTCTCCAGTCTTGTTAACACCTGTCATTTCCTGTTTTGTTAATGCAGGCCTTTCTCACAGGTGTGAGTCCAGTGACCGGGAACATAAGCATTGACTCCGCTTTCTCCACCACAGCCTTTCTTCTTAAGCAACTTTCTCAAATCCCAAGAGCTCTCTGCGAACACACTATGAGCCTAGCAATCTCAGGAGCAAATTTTCCCCTAAAAGTTCCCACCAAATGCAAGTCCCAGTCACAGACCCAATACTGAAGCAGTCACTTAAACCAGGAACTGAGACATTCTCATTGGATAGGACCTAGTCACATGCCTACTCCTGAGCCAATCACTGACCTTGGCACCAGTTAACACTCATTGGTGGGTTTGGTCTTATGCTCGACTCTGAGCCTGTCACTGACATGATAAGTGTGATTCTCTCATGGGTAGGTTTCAAAAGGACACTAGAATGAATGTTTCTATAGAAAGAGGAAGAATGGGAACTGAATGAGCTCTTTGTCGTCCTCCTAGAACTGGGCGATCCAAAAACCCAGTTGAACAGGGTCATAGCAAAAGCGGTATGACCCCTTCTGAAGTACCATGGACCAGCCAAGCAAAAGGCCTACACTACAGGGTCAAGGCAGACAGGTAGGCATTCTTCAAATCGCCACCAGAGGGCACCACTACCTAGAGCTAGTCTTAAATTGTAAAAGTTATTCTGTCCAGGCGGTAGCCGTAGCATAACAGGTTGAGTGCACGTGGCGCAAAGCTCTGTCCCAACGTGAGTATGGCAGATAGTAATACTCACTGTCAAGCATTACTGAGTTTGGCCTTGTCCTAAGCACTTTGCAAGCATCAACCCAATGAGTTTGGTGATAACTTTAAAGTGACTTATACAGCAACTGCTACCATGTTTCTCCTCTGCCCTGCTTTCCAGTCACTCTTCCTACCATGGCCAACTTATGCATTAAAAGGCGAGTCGGCATCCATCCTAAGATTCCTGTAGGAATGCCGCCAGAAGGCGCTCGTGGGCAGAATGACTCCTTGCATGTATGCGATCCTAGGTTCTAGCCTCGGTACGCTCTCTTCTCTTTCTTTCACAAAGTATATCATTTGAAGTGTGGTGACAGCACTCCAGAATAAGAGGACAGTATATAAGCATGGCCTGCATGATAATAAGGATGTGGCACAGGTGAAATATAATGAATCAATGTGGATCCTGGTACACAAGATGGGGTCAGAGAGAGTGTTTTGAAAGGGACAAGAACTTGAGTTCTAACTGGGTATGAAAGGGAGACCGCTTCTTCTTCTTCTAGCGTTTGCCCTTCTTCCGTAGCCAGTCAACAGCGTCAGGTTGAAAGTTGTCAGGAGCTGCTTGTTGCTGGCTTTGAAAGTGACTGGGATCCATGTGGATTCAGTCGGCTAGGAAGGATCGTCAGTTTCCCCAATGAATGGGTACTCACGGGATGCACCACGAGAAGGTCGATCCAATGCATCCCAGGGAGACCGCTGAAAGTTGTGAACAGCATGAGGATATGGGCTAAGATAGTCTTGAACTGTAAATGTAATTCTGTCCGGGCGGTAGCGTAGCGGGTTAAGTGTATGTGGCGCAAAGCTCAAGGACCGGCGTGAGGAACCGGGTTCGAGCCCACAGCTCCTCACCTGCAGGGAGGGGGTGTCACTTCACCAGCGGTGAAGCAGGTCTGTAGGTGTTTATCTTCATCTACCCCTCTCTGTCTTCCCTCCTCTCTCAATTCCTCTCTGTCCTATCTAGCAACAACAGCAGCAATAACAACAATAATAATGACAACAAGGGCAACAAAATGGGGAAAATGGCCTCCAGGGGCAGTGAGGCACTGAGCCCCAGTAATAACACTGGAGGCAAAAACAAAAAAGTTATTCTGTCCATGCAGGGAGAGTGGCTGGAAAGCAGGGCAGAAAGCATGGTAGCAATTGTCATTTAAGTCACTATTTAAAAAAAAATAGAAAATTAATTTGTTGCATTTAAGAGAGGGAATTTCATCATATGAGAGAGAGAAGTTCACATGAGACAGAGAGATAATCCAGAGTATCATTCAGGTATTTGCAGTGCTGGGGATTGAACTGAGAACCTTCGGCATGTAAGTTTACTGCTTTACCAGCTGAGCCATCTCCCTACATATTTAGATTTATTAAGATCAGAGATGGGGAGGGAATATCTCTTTTTAAAGAATCTCTGAAAAGCTTTAAGTGTGGAATTGTATCCCAAGTGAAAGCTGGACAAACTGGAGTGAAGGAAAAACTGAATCCTCACCTCCAAAATTTCTCCTCTGAAATAAACGGGAAACATTTGTGTTTTCTATTCATTCCACAGAAACCAGAAAGAAGTGACCATTCATCAAAATCACTGCAGTTTTCCAAACACCTACATGTAGCACTACACAAAATATATACAGCCCATCAGCATTTCTGGGTGCAAATAAAAAGGGCCATAAATGGGTCTGGCTGACCCTCATAAATCCTTTACCTGAGCTGACAGCATCTGCAATTCCAAGTCTGATCCCCGTTGGCCTTCCGGGGGCAGAGGAGAGGCATAAAAAGTTTCTCCAGTTGCGTGTTCCTTAGCAAATGACCATGTACGCCTTTTAATAACTGGGAAAGGTGTTTATCAGGTGATCAGATTGTAATTAGTAGTAATGAGCCTCTCCACCAATTGTTTATTTTTTTGATAGAGACAGAGAAATTGAGAGGGACGGAACAGATGGAGAGAGTGAAATGTTGTAATTAAAATAATAATAATAATAAACACTGTGGGAATACAGTCACACTGGTTTAAAACAATCAAGGTTTATTATGTGGTGGTTCAGCAGTAACAAACGGTACATTTTAGGTACAGAAAGATATGCAATTATCAGCAGAGATATCGACTACTCATTATGGCTGTTAAGGAGAGTCTTAGAGTTTACCTGCTAGCTCAGTTACACGTGTTCAGTTCCCAGGAGAAGCAGCCATGGCGGCACCAGAGCACACAGGAAAGCAGGGACCTCTGGGCGAGTGGATTGCTGGAACTGAGAGCCTCTTCCACCTGAGGCACTTAAATTCAGTCCTGAAGTCAGCCCTATGCTAATTACACCCAATTCTTAAGGCGTATGCTAATTACATCACAACAGGGAGAGAAAGAGAAACACCTGCAGCACAACACCGCTAGAGAAGCCTCTCCCTGCCCTCCCTGATCTCCCAGCAATTAAGACTAAGGACTTGAACCTGGATCCTTGAGCATAGTGATGTGTGTACTCTGTGGAGCGTGCCACCGCACCGCTCCCCTTCCAGCTATTTATTAGTGACCAGATTCACAAGGGACAAGAGTTCAAGTTTTCTGTTCAACCAAGTATTGTGCCTGCCAGCCACAACTGTGCAGTGTGTCAGGCGTGACTTGTCTCAGAGGAAACGCCAGACCTTACTATCGGTCATATCCTCCTCTCATTACACCTTCTCAACTAGTCTCCTCAGGGACTAAAGAACTACACTACTTCTCAAGTCATCCCCTCTAGGAAGGTAGAAAAACTGAGTTTAGGAGCCAGGTGGTAGTGCACCTGGTTAAGCACGCACATTTCAGTGTGCAAGGACACAGGTTCAAGCCCTCGGTCTCCACCAGCAGAGGGAAAGTTTTACAAGTGATGAAGCAGAGCTGCAGGTGTCTCTATGTCTCTCTTCTCTATCGCCCCCTCCCTTCTCATTTCTCTCTGTTGCTATGCAATAACAGATAAATATAAATATAAATTTAAAAATGTATTTTAAAAAGAGTGAGCAAGAGAGAGAAGCTGAATTTAGAAACTCTTGCTTTGTTTCAACTTCATTGTTTTATCTATGGGCCATTCATTCTCCAATCCTGTACTCACAGCCCCCTAAAATTTCCAAGGGGAGGGGCCAGTAAAAATCTGTTTGGGCCACCTGGCACCAGACAGACTCTCAAGGGTGGATGTACTTTCACTGAATTACTCTCCAATCTTGGACACCTGCCCCGCCCTCCAGACCTCTATTGGTTGGCAGTAGACACGTGATCTTCATCAGTCCAATCAGGAAAGCCCAGAACTTTTCAGGCTCAGTGAGGATGTCAGCTATTGCACATGGTGGGAGCCTGTGTGAGAATAGAGCCAGCACAGAACAGTAGAGTGAGAAATGGAGAGTGAAAATTTGAATCTCCTGCCATCTGTTTGAGCTCCTGGATGTAGCCAGGAGACCTGAAGTTTACCCTCCTTAGGAGTGGATTTCTGACACCACCACACAGAAGCATCCCAACTACCCCCCAGCGACTGATGATTGTCAGGATGAGGACCAGGCATCTGCAGTTACAGTCCTTGCCCTCGCCCTACCCAAGTCATGTTCCAGACGACTTCATTCCAATGCACATCCAAACTCAACTAACCCGTGTGGCTTTGCGTTGTTTAGAGATAGATGTTTTAAAAAAAAATAGAACATAAATTAAGACACCAGGATGCAGATGCTACCATGACTCTACCCCAACTTCTCTGGGCAGACAACCTCACCAGTGTTTTCTGGACCCTCACATCTCCAGAGCTGTGGTCCACTAGGGAAAGACAGAAACAGGCTGGGGGTATGAATCGACACGTCAACGCCCATGCTCAGCTACAGAAGCCAGAACTCCTACCTTCTGCTCCCCATAAACAATCTTGATCCATACTCACAACCGAGGAGAAATGATAGGATGAAGATAAGAGGACTCCACACTACAGCTCCATCAGCACCCAGAGAGAGAGAGAAGGAAAAGGAGAGGGACATATGGAGGTAGTTACGCTGTCATGAGTGGCTTAGAGGGAAAGAGAAGATTGAATCAGAAAAAGATGGAGCAACTGTGTATAAAGCTGGACAGATAGTTGTAGAGAAGATGGTTGGCCCATGTCTAAAACTTTAGGGGAACTGTGGTGGATTGCAGTGGGGAAAGTGAAGATTCAGAACTCTGGTGGTGGGAATGGTGTGGATTCAAACCCCTGTCGACATGTAATTCTGTAATATAAAAATATAAAAAATAAATAAATAAAAATTAAAACATATGACCATAACAGTGTTTTATCAAATTGAATCACAGAGCCTTTGGAAGACCCCCTGGAGATGTGATCATTGAGCAGTTTTCAAAAGATGTTTAGCAACTCCTTGTTCCTTGTTTCAAATGACATCTTGAGCAGAGTGCCTGTGTGCAGAGAATGAAAGCCTTGTTTGTGCAAATATGTTTGATTTTTGAAGTTCAAAGTTTTAACATTTACTTTTTATGATCTGTGAGGGCCTAAATTTTAATATATTTGTTTCCAGAAGTTAAAAATCAGTGACATTGTATATCAATAGACAAAAAAAAAAAATCAAACCAGAAGCCAAAAAGACCCACAAAACTTATAAATCTCTTGGCAGGTAAAATAAAAATAGATAAGATGCAAATTGCTATTATCAGAAATAAAAGGAGATGTTGTCGGCTGCGACGGAGGAAAGAGAGGAGATCCAGAGCGGAGGGGGAACACAAATCATGCAGACGCCTCAGAGTTGGGTGAGAGCACAGCAGTTCGGCCACGTGGAGCTAGCAAAAATGGCCGCCTCCCGCTATGGGCAACAACCCTTCCGTGCCAGGGTGAGCTTCTGTGCCAGGGTGAGCGGGCCAAAAGAGACTGGACCCGCAGTAGCAGCGGCTTTATAGGATAAAAAACCGGAAGTGGAAGTCAGGACAGGATTGGTCGGGGAAAGGCACTCCGGGAATATCAGAATATCGTTTCAACTCTCTTAGGAATTGGCAATACCCTGAGGGGACAACATGATGGAACAAGGCACTCCGGGTATATCATTTCAACTCTCATGGGAACTGGCAATACCCTGAGGTGGCTGTGACTGCATCTGCACAATTTCCCAGCAGATGTCATAGGGTTAGCAAGATAACTCACTTGGATAGTGTACTTTCTTTGTCATGTGCATGACCCAGGTTCCACTCCAGCCCCTACCACACTAAAGGAAGTTTTGGTGCTATGGTATCATTCCTTCTCCCACCCCACCCCCTCTGTTTCTCTCCCTTTCTTGGGGGGGGAGCTTAAGAGTGGAAAGGTCCGGTGGAAGGTAAATAGCATATGCAAACAGACTCTCATGCCTGAGGCTCCAAAGTCCCAGGTTCCCAGGTTCAATCCCCCGCACCACCATAAGCGAGAGCTGAACAGTGCCCTGGTTTTAAAAAAAAAGAGTGGAAAGATCGGGAGTGGGCGGTAGCACAGCCTGATAAGCGCACGTGGGGCAAAGTGCAAGGACTGGCTTAAGGATCCCGGTTAGAGCCCCGGCTCCCCACCTGTAGGAGAGTTGCTTCACAGGCGGTGAAGCAGGTCTACAGATGTCTGTCTTTCTCTCCCCTCTCTGTCTTCCCCTCCTCTCTCCATTTCTCTCTGTCCTGTCAAACAACGATGGCATCAATAACAACAACAATGATAACTACAACAATAAAACAAGGGCAGCAAAAGGTAATAAATAAATAATAGGGAAAAAAAGAGTAGAAAGATCCTGGTGATGACAAAAGTTATATATTTTTTTCCCACACTACCAATGCCAACATGTTGGAGATTTGCCACTGTTCTTCATAATTTAAAATATTTATAAACAATTGGAGTAAATAAAGAAGTCCTTCAATTTTTTCCATCATTCTATCAGACTTATGAGAAAAATAATACAAATATTTTATTGTGTCTGGTTTTATTGAGATTCTTCTTTTTATGTCTGATTGTTTGGACTTTTGAGAAGATTCCTTTTTTTTTTTCTTCAGGAAAATAATGCCCAAGTATAAACTAATGTTGTAAAACAGCACTTATCAAATTTTATCACAAACATATGAATCACCCATAAATAGCCTACCTAGCTCCCAGGGGCTGTCGGTAACGTTGGTCAGTGGATCATACTTTCAGTAGCCAGCTTGTTGGGGTTGGAGAAGCCCTGTGGAGTCTGGCTCAGTGAGCAGCTCTTAGGAGGCAGTGGCCCAAGGTGATGTGCTCTGACAGGCTGTTGACAATGCAACTTCCAGGGTTACACACGGTCACCAGGTCACTGCAGGATTGCCAGTCGCCTATTTACCTCTGAGTGAACAAAAGAGATGACAGATGGCAGTTGTCCATGTGAGGGTCCTATGCACCCTGACCCTCTGTGGGTCCCAGCTGCTTGTTGGAGGCCAGCAAGTCCAAGTCACAACACCCACTGCAGACACCATAGATCTCATCTTAACAGGATCAGGTGGTGGTGCACCTATTGAGTGCACATGTTACCATGCACAAGGATCCAGGTTCAAAACCCTGGTCCCCACCTGCAGGAGGAAGCTTCATAAGTAGTGAAGCAGTGCTGAAGGTCTTTACTCTCTTCCTATCTCTCTTTCCCTCTCAATTTTTCTCATCCTCTATTCAATAAATAAAATATTTTAAAAGATTAAAAATTAATAAATGTTTTTTTAACCTCCAGGTTATTGTTGGGGCTCAGTGCCTACATTACAAATCCACTGCTCCTGGAGACCATTTCTCTCATTTTGTTGCCCTTGTTATTGTTATTGTTGCTATTGCTAGTATTGTTGTTGGATAGGACAGAGAGAAATCATGAGAGGAGGGGAAGACAGAGAGGGAGAGAGAAAGATAGACACCTGCAGACCTGCTTCACCACCTGTGAAGTAACCAGGTCACCCAGATCTCCAAGGTCTTAAAGCCCTTGGAGATCTGCAAAAAAAAAAAAAAAAATCATGTGAGATCTTAATTCATCCCTCTCCCTTTCTATTCAGGAATGCAGAAAGAGGACTGGGACTGTTTGCTTTCAAACTCTGTTGGTCCTGGGGATGTACTTTTGATATTCTGTTCATGTCTGACAACAGTTTTGTTTAAAATCTATGCATTTAACTTAGGCTTCTTGGTCCACTCATTTAGTTTTAAATTTAATGCTTGCATAAGTAGTGTTTGTGATAAGTAAGTTAGGAAAAAATAGATAAGCACACAGTAGAAATTTTAAATTGCTTCTAATTTTCTTCCCTTTTATAATGTTTTGAAAGGTATCATTCCAGCTACCTTCTTTTCCTTATTGCCATCCTTTCTTTCTTTTCTTTTTTTTTTCAGATAAAGTGAGACAAAGAGACAGAGAGAGAGGCTGCAGTCTTGAATCTTTCTTTAGTTTGGTAGGGATAAAGCTATAGGTCTTGAAAATGGCAAAGAAAGACACTATGTGAACTATTGTGCTCTTCCCAGATACGCTCTGATTTGTTTTCTTAATTTAGAGTTTGTTAATGATTCTATTTTTTATTTTTGCCTTAAGAAATATAAGCATAGTAGTTTTTCTTCTTCCATCTCCCTCCCCCTTCTCCTTCCTCTCCATCTCACTTCCTCCTGCCCTTTATTCCTTTTCTTCTTCTTCTTCTTCAACTTCTTTTTCTTCACCTTCTCCTCTGCCTCCTCCTTCTCCTTCTTCACCTTCATATCCTTCTCCTCTTCCTCCTTCTCCTTCTCCTCCCTCTCTTTCTCTCTCTCTCTCTCTTTCTCCCTCTCTTCCTTTCTCCTCCCTCTCTATTTCTCTCTATCTCTATCAAATAAAATAAAAGGGAATGGTTGTCAGTAGTGGTAGAGTCATTGTGCAGCCCCCAAAATCCTCATAGACAAAAAAAAAAAGAGAGAGAGAAACCAAGAGAGGATGGAAGGAAGGGAGGCAGGGAGAAAGATCCTTTCTCCCCTTTGTCCCAGTACAAAGGCCAGGGCCAGCCCAGTGACACCCCCCCCCCCATGAGACAGCTCCTTCCCCATCCCCTCCCTGTGTCTTTACTCTTGAAGTTCTTCTCATTGTAAGTAGCAGAGTCCTGTGAGCCCTCACCATTCCTGGCCCTTGTTTCAACTCCACAGGCTGTGTGGGGGCTGACTTTGCCTGTTCCTCAGAGGAGAGAACTGGGCAGCAAGACCAAAGGAGATGAGAGAAACAAGCATCCAGCAGGTACCTGTTCTTAGGACTTCCTTGCCCTACCCCCTGGATAGACAAGGGGTTTGGGGGAGCTGAGGAGCACTGAGGTCAGGGTCTTGGCAATCCCTTGGCACATGGAGCCTTAGTCTGTCTGGATCACAGATGTGGCTCTGTCACCCTCCTCCATCTGTTGGTTTGTCAGGTCCTGTGAAAGGTCTCTACCCATTCTGCCAGGGTTACCCCCAGCAACAGAGTCCACACTCACACTTCACTCCAGGGTCAAGTGGACCCTGGGTGCAAGCATGGACCCTGGGTGCAGCCCAGATGCCTGCAGCCTCATGGGCTCTGGGCCCCTGGGCAAGAGCTGTTCTGCAGGGAGGCCTGGCCTGAGAGCAATGGACAGAGGCGATTTCCTGAGCATGCCACACCCCCCAGTGGCCAGCCTTCCTCAGTGCCTCTCCTTGAGACCACCAATCACCCCCTATCTCCAATCAAAAGGACACCCAGGGAGGATGTTATCATCATCACAAAACAGTCATTATTATTATTCACTTAAGCATCCAACAAAGGCTTTTTGAGGGCCTATACTGAGCCTGGCTCTACGGTCTATTTAGGGGACAAAGTTCCCCTGTTCTTGGGGAACAGTTCCCCTGTTCTTCCTCTGTTCTTGTCAGGTCTTCTCTGTTTCTCCCAGAAGGAAAAGACAGTTGTCACACACCACACAGGTAAGTAACAGAGATTACCTGACATCAGCATGCAATGAAGGGGCACAAATGGTGTGAGAATGACGAGACAGAAAAGTCCGGAAAAGGGCCAGGTGGTGATGCACCTGATTGGGAACAAACAGTACAGTGCAGATGGACCCAGTTTCAAGCCCTTGGTCCCCACCTGCGGGGGGAGGGGAGGTTCACAAGTGGTCAAATAATGCTGCAAGTATCTATTTTTCTCCCCCTATCTCCTCTTTCCTCTCAATTTCTCTGTGCAATATAAAGAAATAAAATATTAGATAGAAGAAAGAAGTAGAGGAAGGAAGGAAGGAAGGAAGGAAGGAAGGAAGGAAGGAAGGAAGGAAGGAGAGGAAGGAAGAATGGATGGAAGGAGGGAAGGAGGGCTCTGTGAAACTTCTCTGGCACAGTCGTCCTAAGACACTAGGTGCCATTAGGAGCTTAAGGGAGAGTATTCTGGGTAAAGGGAAGAACACAGGTCAAGGTCCTGGGGCAGAAGCAGGCCTGGTGTGTGAGGATGCAGGTGTAACTGGGCTGTGGTGGGTGGGTAGGTGGGGGGTGGTGGCAGGACTAGACCCTGGAAGCCAACTCTGGGGTTTGGTTTTGTCTGTAAATGAGATGTATTGGAAATAAAGTTAAAAGGACTTTGTGGGAGCAGGGCAGCTTGGTGCAGTTTTAAAACAATCAAGATTCATTACATGGTGGTGCAGCAGTACAGAACAGTATATTTTAGGTACAGCAAGATAGGCAATTATCAACAGAGATGTAGGTTACTCATCATGGTCATAGGGGAGAGTCTTATAAGTCACCAGTTAGTTCAGTTGCAAGAGTTCAGTTCACGGGAGAAGCAGCCATGCAGGCACCATAAGCACACAGGAAAGTCAGAGGCCACACGCATGGAGTCCAGGAACCATGAGAGCCAGGGAAAGAAAGGGTCGGACTTCCTGCCACCTGCTGCCGGGCTAGCATGGGGGTGCCTCTTCGCTGGGCGTGTGCTCTCTGGGTTGGAGAGAACTTGATGGATTCAGCCTGGGCTGCTACTCACTCAGCAAAGTGGGAGATAGATGACTCAGGAACTCGTGGCAGCATGGTAATACAAAATGATCTATTGATCAGAGAGCCAATGCTATTATAGGATAAAACCGGAAGTGGCAAGTCAGAAATGGAAATGGCTAGGAAAGGGGGTGGAGAAAGGAAAAAGGCATGCTGGGAAGGTAGAACTTTCTTAGCAACTGTTGCGATGGTTTTAACTGGTGGGATTAATGTTACCCTGTAGTCAGGGCGGGTCCCAAGGTAGAAAGAAAATAGATCAATGGCGGGGAGGCTGACTTAATGTCCGACAACCTGCCAGTTGAATCATTTGGTTTACCTAAGTCTGTCAGCCTAAAGTCCATCAGCCTGAAGTCTGTCATATGCTCACTGTGTCCAAATTCCTATTGTGAGCCAGTGTGTTGTATCACAACAGAGATGGAGAATCATGAGCCAGTATTGAGCAGAGAAGTGGCATTATCTGAATTACGTATCAAAAATGTCACAAAATACAGCTCGTTCTCGATGAATGACCTACTTGCTTATAGGCCACTTAGGGTTATGACCAGCTCTGTGACAAGCCTGCGCTGTGGCCATCAATGAGGACTGTGGTCATGGAAAACAGAAGCACAGTGGCTCAGTCTCACAAGTGTTGAGTGCTTGAAAGTGCCTCATCTCACATCACCACTCTCAGTTTCAATCTCTTTCCTACAGTCAGTTTGTCTACGCAAGCACTGTTTTGTTTGTGTTTTGCTTTGCTTTGTTACCAAATAACTGTTCAACTCAAGCTTATAGTATTACTGGGGATTGAACCTAGGACCTTTGGTGCCTCAGGCATGAAAATCTGTTCAATAAATCACTGTGCTATTTCCCCTGCCCTCCACTAGGGATTTCCATCTAGATAGTTGTACTTTGTTATGAACCCCATAGTACAATTCCTCTACTTTCATTATGCTATGATAATACATCACCTGGCCCAGAGCAATCATCTTTTATTTATCTAAACTGTCCTTGTCCGTTCTGCCTCACGGGACTTAGAAAAATCCACACACCACAAATGACAGGTATGCCCACGGTTTCCCTTACCTTCAGCACCTCCTGCAGGCATGCACACCTGTTCCCACATGCCTCAGGAGGGCACATATCCTCTCCTGGGGTTTATTTTCAGCTCACATCACTCTCAACATGCCCGGAGGGGTGGTAGTGATCATCAAACCTCTTTTCCAAAAGCAGTGTCACTTAGTAGTTCGAAGGGCGGGGGGTGCATGTAGGCAGGTAGGATTTGGATCCTGAGAAGCAAGGTACATGACCTCAGAAAAACAGGCCTCAGTTTCATCACCTGGGGGGATGGGAATGATAGGGTTTTTCTCAGCAGACTAGAGCAAGATGTGTAACACAGCCAAGTACCCTGATGAGGCTGGTACTTAATTATCACTTTAGTTCTTATTGAGATAGGTAGCAGACTCCCTGAAATGACTTCTCTCTCTCTCTCTCTCTCTCTCTCTCTCTCTCTTCTTTTCTTCCTTTTTTGCTTTTTCTTTCCCCACTAGTATTATCACTGAAACTCAGTACCTGCATGCCTCTACAGCTCTCAGTCATCTTTTTTTTTTTTTTTACTATTATTATTCTTTCCTATAAACAGAGTTTAAAAGACAGAGAGGAGACACACCACAGTATCTATCTGCCACTTGTGAAACTTCCCCATTCCCATGTGGTGGCCCACGACTCAAGCCCAAGCCCTTATACAGGGTAATTTGTTCGTTCTACCAGGTGAGCCACCGGTTGAGCTCCTTGTTATGATATTTCTGTTAGTTGCCTATTGCTATAAGCAAGTGGCCCTAAAACTTAATGGACTAAGGAAGCACACCTTTATTATCTTACAGCTTCTGCGGGCCAGGCATCTGGGCCTGACTCAGATGCTCTCAAAGGCAGGTCTCATATTTAAAGCCCAGGAGGTAGATGGTACCATCAATGCCTCAAGGTTCCACTGGACTGAGGGTCTCAGTTCTAGCAGGTATTGACTGGGGACTGTCTTCAGCTCCTTGCATGTGGGCCTCCCCAATGTGACAGCTTACTTCATGGCAACATGCAAACCGCAAAAGCAATAGAGTTGGCTAATCATGTGGGAGCCAACTAGCTCATGCTACTCAATCACACAAAGCCTGTGTAACGCCATGAACTTAAAGCAAATCTCTGGGCCAGACTGCAGTCAGCCAAGAGGCAGAAATCTTAAGGGCCCATTTTCAATTCTTCTTGATGCAGCGTAGTTTAGTTCTAATGTCATTTTCTTGTGCCTTTCATGTACTGGTTATCCTGCAGCAAGGAATAAAAAATGTGGGTGGACTAGGATTTCTATCTTCTAGGAATGATTCCTGTAAGATAATTTCTGTTTCGTGTTCTCAACTCCTTTCTCACTGTTGTGAACACGTTGGGGCTTGTGCTGGACCTTGTTGAGAAAGGGGGGAAGTGCTGACTCTGTAGGGTGAGTTAACCAGATCTTTTTCTCCATGGCCAGAGAGAGAAGGAAAAAGTGAGTGAGCACAGTATGGCATTTGGGGAGACGAAATCACTATGCTGGGTCCTGTGGGGATGGAGGAACTGTGACTAGACCCTGCCCTGGGGGAAGACAGTGGATGAGGAGGAACAGGCATGTCCACCGCCAGATTCAGCCTGAACTGAGACCCACAGGAGGAGACAGTTTTCCCTACAGCAAAAATAGAGTCAAAGTCATTGGCTGAAAAAAAAACTGAAACTAAGCTTTGCCTATGTCAGAGAGATATTAGTGGCTTGATTTCAGAACAAGAGGTCCCTTCCCCAATTAAAATCCCTCTACTTCTTCTCTGACTGGCACCTGCTAAGTGCCAAAGAGACTTGCTACAGGGAAGGTTGTAGTAGACACTCTATATCTTTAGGTTAAAGGCAGATGTCTTGGTTAGAGAAAGCTTCTCCTCTCTGGCTAACCAGGAGGCCTGTCAGGGTCTGACCATCAGACACTCTTCCTGTTGGCTATGAAGGGAACCTGATAAGCACAAGTTGCACCAATCCCCCAGTCCCTTACCCATTAGACAGCTGATCCAAGCCAACCCAAGTTCTCCCTTGGGATGTTTTTTGGGGAGTAACATGGATAGGAAAGAGATCCTTTTCCCTGGAAGCAGCTGATGGTAGCCATGTTGGAGGAATTTATGAACTGCAATATATATGAAGGCAGAGAGATAGAGACAGGGAGCACAAGTAAGTGAGCAAACATCAAATCCATAGACACCGCCTCTTTCTTTCAGACAAGTTTTACCTCTGTACTTTTCCTTTCCTTTCTTTCTTTTCCACCAGGGTTATCACTGGGACTTGGTGCCTGCATAGGAGGTCTCGAAACTTTACATCAGGCTCAACCTGGCTACGGAAGAAGGGCAAACGCTAGAAGAAGAAGAAGAAGAAGAAGAAGAAGAAGAAGAAGAAGAAGAAGAAGAAGAAGAAGAAGAAGAAGAAGAAGGTGCCTGCATAATGAACCCACTGCTCCCTGTGGGTATTTTTTTTTGGGGGGGGGGGTCTTGATAGGACAGAGAGAAATTGAGAAGGGAGAGGAAGATGGAGAAGGAGAGAGAAAGGAGAGAGAGAGAGAGACCTGCAGCACTGCACCACCACTTGTGAAACTTCCCCCCTGCAGCTGGGGGATCTTGAACACAGGTCCTTGCATATTTGCTCTGCCAGGTGGCACCACCTCTCCACATACCCCAGCCCACCCCAGCCCTGCTCCTACACTTTCTTTCTTCTTCTTCTTCTTTTTTTTTTTTAACATTTCTTATTGGATAGTGATAGAGAAACCAAGAAGGGAGAGGAAGATAGAGAGCGAAAGTAACAGAGAAAAACATCTACAGCCTTGCTTTATCACTTGCGAAGCTTTCCTCTTGCAGGTGGGGACCAGGGGCTTGAACTTGGGTCCTTCTTTACGCACCATAATAAGTGCACTTAACCAGGTGCTCCACCACATGGGCCCCTCCTACACTTTCTGGACATGTGAACCAATACAGCTTTGCACTTATTCAGACTGTATTTCTATCGTTTGCCCACCACAAGGTTCCAAAACACAAGTTATCACCATGGAATTCATGCAAAAGCTACAAGTCTTCCTATGATAGGTGGTTCAGAAGTCCAAATTCTTTCTAAATTGTAAATAGCTAGTAGAAGAGCCTTCCTAGGGAATGGGCTGTGATTTTGAGATTGTTTGTAAATACATGGCCTGAGGGGCCTGGTGGTAGCACAGGTTAAGAGCACATGACACAAAGCACAAGGACCAGCGTGAATGATCTCAGTTCTAGTCCCCGGCTGCACACCTTCAGGGGAGTCGCCTCACAAGTGGTGAAGCATGTTCGCAGGTATTTATCTTTCTCTCTCCCTCTCTGTCTTCCCCTCCTCTCATGATTTCTCTCTGTCCTATCCAACTACGACAGCAATAACAACAATAAACAATGAGGGCAACAAAAGAGAAAAAAATAACCTCTGGGAGCAGTAGATTCATAGTGCAGGCACCAAGTGCCAGCAATATGGAGGGTAAAAGGAGAGAAAGAAAATACACAGCCTCAGGCCAGTGCACCTAGTTAAGCACTCACATTACAGTGCTTAAGAACCCAGGTTCAAACCCCTGGTCCCCACCTGCAGGGGGAAAGCTTCACGAGTGCTGAAGCAAGGCTACAAGTATTTCTCTGTCTCACTCTCTCTCTATCCTCCTCCCCCTCTCAATTTCTCTCTGTCCTATCAAATAAATAAATAAAACGCTTTGTCATCTTCACAAGTGAAAAGGACCTGTGATTCAGATCCAGCTCATCTGAACTTGAACTTTGGCTTTACCATTTCCTCATCTGCAAAATAAGAATATATCATCTAAACCTCCTATCTCACAAGGTAGTCATGTAGGAAAATATAAACATTATTTTCTTTCCCTATAGCCAACATCTCTGGCTATATCAGGTTAAACAGAAGTTAACACAGGATGTTTGGGTAAAAGTTAATGAGCAGAAATGTGAATAATCATCACTCTAGGGCAATTCAACAAATAAGGGGGGAAATGAATAAGAAGGGGGAGTAGGCAGTAGTGCACCTGGTAGAACACACACATTACTGTGCTCAAGGACACAGGTTCAAGCCCTGGTCCCACCTTCAGGGGGAGAGCTTCATGAGCAAGGGAGCGGTGCTGTTTCTGAGAAAAACAGTCTCTCTGTTTTTGTCAGAAAAGAAAGGCCAAGGGTAGGATAGTGACTGGGAGCAGGCACTGAACCCCAGCAATAACCCTGGAGGCAATTTTTAAATGGAGGCAATTTTTAAAATTTGTTTATTGGGAGATTAATGGTTTACAGTTGATAGTAAAATACAATAGTTTGTACGTGCATAACATTTCCCAGTTTTCCACATAACAATTCAGTCCCCATTAGGCCCTCCTCTGACATCATATTCCAGGACCTAAACCCTCCCCCCACCCCAGAGTCTTTTACTTTGGTGCAATACACCAACTCCAGTCCACATTCTGCTTTGTGTTTTCCCTTCTGATCTTCTTTTTCACCTTCTGTCTATGAATGAGATCATCCCATATCCATCCTTTTGTTTTTGACTTATTTCACTTAACATGATTTCTTCAAGCGTCATCCAAGACAGGGTAAAGAAGGTGAATTCACCATTTTTGATAGCTGAGTAGTATTCCATTGTGTATGTAGACCACAACTTACTCAGCCACTCGTCAGTTGTTGGACACCTGGGCTAGAAGCATATATTTTTTAAAAGATTTTATTTATTTATGAGAAAGATAGGAGGAGAGAGAAAGAACCAGACATCACTCTGGCACATGTGCTCCGGGGATCGAACTCGTGACCTCACACTTGAGAGTCCAAATCTTTACCACTATGCCACCCACCTCCCGGAACACAGCATATTTTTTAAGTAAATAAAAATTAAAAGTTTCTTTTAAAAAATGAATGAGAGGATTGGGAGACAGCATAGTGGTTATGTAAACAGCTTTCATGCCTGAGGCTTTGAGCTCTTAGGTTCAATCCCTAGCACCACTATAAGCCAGAGCTAAGCGGTACTATTCTTTATCCCTCTGGGAGTATGGACCCAGTGTCATTATGGGGTGCAGAAAGTGAAAGGTCTGACTTCTGTAATTGTTTCCCCGCTGAACATGGGCGTTGACTGGTCCATCCATACTCCCAGCCTGCCTCTCTCAAGAAAGAACTATTTACTTACTTACTTACTTAATTAATTAATTAATTTTAAAAAGGCGACATTAACAAAGCCATAGGACAAGAGGTGTACAACTCCACCCAATTCCCACCACCAGAACTCCTATTCCTATCCCCTCCCCTGATAGATTTCCTATTCTTTATCCCTCTGGGAGTATGGACCCAATGTCACTGTGGGATGCAGAAGGTGGAAGGTCTGGCTTCTGTAATTGCTTCCCCGCTGAACATGGGCGTTGACTGGCCCATCTGGTCCATCCATACTCCCAGCCTGCATCTCTCAAGAAGGAGCACTTTATTTATTTATTTATTTATTTATTTATTTATTTATTTATTTTAAAAAGGAGACATTAACAAAGCTATAGGACAAGAGGTGTACAACTCCACACAATCCCCACCACCAGAACTCCGTATCCCATCCCCTCCCCTGAGAGCTTTCTTATTCTTTATCCTTCTGGGTGTATGGACCCAAGGTCATTGTGGGATGCAGAAGGTGCATTGACTGGTTGATCCAGACTCCCAGCCTGCCTCTCTTTCCCTAGTAGGGAAAGAGCACTTCTGAGTGCAAAGTGGAGAGGTCAATTCTGAGAGGTAAACCGGGCCCCGCCCCGCCCCCCCCCCTCCGACTCCGACGCTGCAGCGCCACCTCCAGCCGCCAGAGGCCGCCACGCGCCGCTGGTCGCAGCCCGCGCATGCGGGGGGCCCCCTCTCTGCCCTCCACGCCGGCCGCTCGCCGCCCCGCCGCCGCTCTCTGGCTCCGGCCGCGTCCCGCGCGCGCCGTTTTCTCGTGAGGGGACTCGCGCCGCAGGGCGCGCGCCATCCCCCTGCCTCGCGGCGCGGGCTCTCGCGGGCCCCGCTCCCGCCCTCCGCTCTCCTGGCCCGGACCGGAAGCGGCGCCGCACGGCCTGGGCCTGGCGCGGGGGGCGGGCACCGGGGCCCGGTCGGACATGGGCAAGAAGCATAAGAAGCATAAGTCGGACAAACACCTCTACGAAGGTGCGGGGAGCGCCGGGCGGGGCCGTGGAGGGGCGCCCCTGTGCCCCGGACCTTCGAGCTCCCCGGGGGCCGCATCCCCCACGGCGACCCCGGCCCGCCGAGGGGGCACCACCCTCCCGACGCCGCGCAGAGCGCCCCCGGCGGGGGCAGCATTCGAACCCGGGGCCCGGGCTGGGAGGGAGGGAAGGTCTCCGGGTGGGAGTTGAGAGGCCGGAGACGTGCGGGGCGGCCGGCGGGCCGCTCAACAGGTGCGGGGGGCCGCCCCGCGCCCCGCGTCAGCCCGACTCTCTGCTTCTGTCCAGACTACGTGGAGAAGCCCCTGAAGCTCGTCCTCAAGGTGGGAGGCAGCGAGGTGACCGAGCTCTCCACCGGCAGCTCGGGACACGACTCCAGCCTCTTCGAAGACAAAAATGACCACGACAAACACAAAGACCGAAAGCGGAAAAAGAGAAAGAAAAGCGAGAAGCAGGCTCCCGGGGAAGAAAAGGGGCGGAAGCGGAGACGCGTGAAGGTAAAAGCCGCGCTCGCGTGGCGGAGGCTTTGCTGCGGGTGGCGGGTCGCGGGTCTCTGGGGCTGGCTGTGCCCGGCCGCCCGCGTGCCTGCAAGACCACAAGGACTTGTTTCGGGGGAGGTTGGGAGGGCGGGTTGGGAACATGAGTCAGGTGTAGGTTTTAGCCGCCCTTGTTTTAAAAGAGTCGGTATGATGTTTATTTATTGGAAGCGAGAAGGAGGGGAGTGGAGGGGGGGCGAGAGACACCAGCAGCCCTGCTTCACCCCTCGCAGAGCTTTTCCCCTTCAGGTGAGAACTGGGGACTCGAACCTGGGTCCTTGTGCATTGTCACGTGCGCTCAAACAGGTGCGCCACCACCTGGCCTCGGTTTTAGCATCTGTCACCCTCTCTCCGTGTGTGTGTGTGTGTGTGTGTGTGTGTGTGTGTGTGTGTGTGTGTGTGTGTGTGTGTGTTACTTCTTGAATAGAGACAGCCAGAAATCCAGAGGGAAGGGTGACAGGGAGACACACCTGCAGCCCTGCTTCACCCCTCGAGGAGCTTTCCCCCTGCAGGTGGGGACTCGAACCTGGGTCCTTGTGCATTGTCACATGTGCGCTCAAACAGGTGCACCACCACCTGACCCCGGTTTTAGCATATCTCTCCATTTCTATCCACCTGTCTCTTTCTCTTTCCGTGTGTGTGTGTGTGTGTGTGTGTGTGTGTGTGTGTGTGTGTGTGTGTTACTTATTGAATAGAGACAGCCAGAAATCCAGAGGGAAGGGTGACAGGGAGAGAGACACCTGCAGCCCTGCTTCACCCCTCGCAGAGCTTTCCCCCTGCAGGTGGGAACTGGGGACTCAAACCTGGGTCCTTGTGCATTGTCACATGTGCGCTCAAACAGGTGCACTACCACCTGACCCCGGTTTTAGCATCTCACTCCATCCCTCTCCATATCTCTCCCCCCCCTATATATATTACTTATTGGATAGAGACAACGAGAAATCAAGTGGGAAGGGTTGACAGAGAGAGACACCTGCAGCCCTGCTTCACCGTCGCAGAGCTTTCCCCCTGCAGGTGTGAACTGGGGATTCGAACCTGGGTCCTTGTGCATTGTAACATGTGCGCTCAAACAGGTGTGCCACCACCTGGCCCCGGTTTTAGCATATATATATAAAACCTTTCCATATATACGTCTTTGTTTATTGGATAGAGATAGAAGTCAAGAGGAAAGGGAGTGAAATAGAGGGAGAGAGACAGACAGACAGACAGATAGTGCAGCCCAGCTTCACCACTCGCAAAGCTTCCCCCCTGCAGGTGGGGACCACGGGCTCCAGCCCAGGTCCTTGTACTTGTAACATGTGCGCTCAGCCAGGTGCACCACAGCCTGGCCCCAACTTTAGCAGCTCTGTAAGGTAGTTTTGTTTTCACTTTAGATGAGTAAGCAGCTAAGTCCTGATTTTCAGGAGCCACTTCAAAGATTGTTTCTATTTCCTTCAAGGAAAAGGTAAAAAAAAAAAATTTTTTTTAATCATGTTTGAGAAGACCTCAATGGTATTTCAGGTTTGTCAAAAATAGACATTTCAGAAATAGATGGGTTCTATTGGGGTTCCAATTTTGTTTTAAAATAAATACAATGAGGGGCCTGGTAATGGCAGACCTAGGTTCAAGCCCCAGTTCCCACCTGCAGGGAGGAAGCTTCAAAAATGGTGAAGCAATACTGTAGGTCTCTCTCTTCCCCCCCCTCCCCCTTCCCTCTTGATTTCTTTCTGTCTCTATCAAATATATAAAGGTTTTTAATGTATTTTAAAGTAAATACAAAATGCCAGATACATAATGAGCAGCTGTCATTCTTTCAAAGTTTATCAAAGAAAAAAAAAAGACTTTATAACTTCCTTTAAAATTGCCACCAGAGTTATTGTTAGGGCTTGGTTTCTGCACTATGAATCCACTCCTCCCCCTCCCTCTTCTTGGTTTGATAAGACAGAGAAATTGAGGGGGCTACGGGCAGTAGGAGGGAAGAGAAAGAGCCACTTGTAGTACTGCTCCCTCACTCAGGAAGTTTCTCCCCTGCAGGTAGGGAGCAGGGCCCTGAACCTTGGTCCTTGAGTGGTAATGCATGCATTCAAGCAGGTGCACCAGTGCCAGACCCCTTAGCACTGCTTTTGTGAAAGACCAGACCACTGATGAGCTCTGGCATAAATGTTCAGGAATTGAACCTAGGTCCTCAGGCAAGCAAGTCCTGTGCTGTCAAATTGAGCTATCTCCCCCACCCACAAAGAAATTTGGTCAGTGACCTTTATTTACCCTTAATACCAGTAATAAAAATGAGCTTTTTCTTAGCCATGTGCCATTCGTAGAAATATTCATAGAGAAGTAGTCATCTTGATTTGTAAGATGTACAAATAACAAACCTTCCCCTCAAGGACAGCACTACCCTAGACTACTTGACAGTTTCTGCATATCCTCATTTAATTAATACCAAATGACTTGTTAAATTAGTTACTGAGGGGGCTGGGCGGTGGGGCCACCTGGTTCAGTGAACATGTTACCAGGAGCAAGGACCAGGATTGAACCCCCAGTCTCCACCTGCAGGGGAGAAGCTTCACGAGTGATGAAGCAGGTCTGCAGGTGTCTCTCTGCCTCTTTCCCTCTCTGTCTCCCCCATCTCTCTCAATTTCTCTCTGCCTTACCAAATAAAGGAGGGATTGCCGGTAGTAGTGGAATCATGGTGCAGGTATGCACCAAGCCCCAGTAATAACCCTGGTGACAATAAAAAACAAATCAGTTACCGTATCTTGAACAGGTTTCCACAGGTTAGTTTTATCTTTTTTTTTTTTTCTGTTAGAATTTCTTTAATCTTGTCCTTACAACTTCCATTTGTAGTGCCCTGGACCAAGCCATGGTACCATATAGAACCATCTGGATTTGTCTTTTCTGCATTATAAAAGTGACTGATGAGGTGGCTTGACAGGGGGAGCACATCTTATATCTGTCATGTTGCATAGGTGAGAACTGAATTAGCATTCCTCTGCAGCTCCACACCCTTCAGTCCCCCCCCCTTATTCTCTCAGTTCAGTGTAAGTGTATAAATGGGCCTAATCTTGACCATTTGCTTAGCTGTGCATATGTGTGCGGTTATCATATGTAAATTCTATCCAAACTCTAGAGTTCTGTTTTCCACAGTGAGACACTTCCCTTTTGGTAAAAGTTAACTTTTACCAAGGTTATGGCTTCCCCTTGCTCTGGTCTGTAGTCATTCTTTAGAGCATGTCTTTTTCGACTTCTTGAATCCCAAGTCTTCTTGATGCACTCCATTGTTCTGATAGATACTTTCTAAGAAAGCCTTTGTTGGAGAAAGGTTTTTAATGTGTTTGAAAATCTTTGTTCATCTTTGAGGTTAATTGGTGATTTCACTAAGTATGAAATTTTAGGTTGAAAATTATTTTCTCAGGCTGGGAGATAGCTTAATAGTTAAACAGAGAGACTTTCAAATCTGAGGCTTCAGAGTCCCATGTTCAGTCCCTGGCACCACGATAAGCTAGAGCTGAGCAATGTTTTGGTTTTTTTTTTTTATTATTATTTTTCACGGTAGGGAACCAGCCTGGTGGTTTACACAACAGACTTTCACACCTGAGGAACCAGAGGTCCCAGCTCTAATCCCCGTTACTGCCATAAACCAGAACTGAACCATATTCTGGTTTTTAAAAGCATTATTCCGTTGTCTTTTAGCTTCCAGATTTTCTGTTGAGAAGTTTATTGCCATTCTAATTGTTAGTTCTTTTGTATGTAACCAGCTCTTGGATCAAGGGTTTCTTGTTTATTGTGTTTTATTTTAGTGATTTAATATTGGCTTACAAAATTACAAGATAACGGGGGTACAATTCCACACTATTCTCATCACCAGACTTCTGTGTCCCCATTCCCTCCATTGGAAACTACAGTGGTTTTCCCAAGGTCACAGATATAGTTTGACTATTATATCTATCCATCTATATGTTTGCCCATTTTTTTCTATAGCTCTGCATTCTCTTCCTTTTTTTCCCCTTTTTATCAGTGATTTAATATTTGTTTACAAAATTATGAGATAGTGGGTATAATTCCACACTGTCCCCACAACCAGAGTTCTGTGTTCCTATTTCCGCCATTGGAAACTGCAATAATTCTTGTATGAAGTTTTTAGGCTCTTTTTCCCTCCCTCTTTATTTACTTTTTTTTCTTTTATTATTTTATTGGGGGGTGGTTACACAATATAGTTTTTGACAGTTTTTTTTTTTTTTTAGTGTTTTTTTAAAACTTTTAATAGGACAAAAATTTAGAGGGGGATAGAGAAAGAGACACCTACAGCACTGCTTAACCATTTGTGAAGCTTTCACCTTGCATATGGGGGCTGGGGGCTTGAACCCAGGTCCTTGTGCACTGTAATGTGTACTCTTAACCAGATGTGCCACAGTTTGTCCCTTTGACATAGTTTGTTAAGTTCCCATGATAGGTATCTGCAAAACACTCCCACCCCCAGCTTGAGTCCATTTCTACCAACACTGCGCTCTTTTCTTCAATGCTGTGTTTCACTATCATAATAAAAGGGTTCGTTTGTTTGATCAGAGTTTCACACAGAGAGAGAAAATAAGAAACCTAACACTGATCCACCATTCCTAAAGCTTCCCCCAGTGTCGCACATGGCACTCGTGTGGTGCTTGGGATCTGAACTTGGGTCCTTGAGTGCATACTCTACCTGGTGAATGATTTCCCAGCCCCCAATTATGAGAGATTTGCTTGAAGTGTTTTTGTAGTGACTTTCTTCTCTTGGTTATTTTTTCTGCCTATCAAAACCTCTGCCATTTAGATACTGGACATATAGACTGATTCTCTTAATTTTCTGAGGTTTTTTTTTTTTTCCTTTTCCTTTGTGTTCTTCCTCTCAAGAGAATCCCTAAGCTTTATCTTCTGACTCTGCTGTTGTTAAGTGTCCTTGTTTATTAGTATTCTGTCCTTGGTTTTATAATACATGCAGTATCTTATTTTCTGAGAATATTGATTCCAGGATTTTCATAGAGTCTGAGATAGCTCAGCTGGTAGAATTCATACTCTTCCATGCACAAGGACCCACATTGGACCCCCAAACACCACATGGGAACATCTGCCCAGGAGAGGCTTCACAAGTGATGTTTTGGTGTTATCCTTTCCTGTTTTTCTCCATCTATAAGGGGGAGGAAAAGAAAGAAGGAGAAAAAAAAAAGTAAGAGTCCACCCTAGAGTGGAGTAATCATGCAGACATAGAGCCCCAAGATAACCCTCGTGGAGAGGAAGGGAAAAAAAAAAGGTTTTCTTTTACTCCATACATTGTCGCTGTTGCTTCTAAGTTCAATTTATTCGTTTGGCCTCCTTTTATGGTAAAAGCATCCTCTAGTTATCTGGTGTGCTTTTGTAGTCTGTATTTAAGCATACAGGGAAAAAACATGGCTGTGAAGTACTCTGCTTATACGGAGTTTATTGCTTAATAGACTTGCCATTGAATCACTAAACAGAGACCTGGCCATTTGGCTGGACAGTTCCCAATCATATGTCTGCACCCAGCAGTTATTTTCCCTGGGCTCTTCAGTTTCTCTAGAGTAGGGGTGGGGAGTGCATCTGGTGGTACAGGCTATCATAAAGCCCACAGTCACTTGCTTTGGCCCTGCCAAGGCAATCTCAGGCAAGACTTGGAACTCAGTGAGTCTAATAACTGGTTTGGTTTTTTTGTTTTTTGCTTTGTTTGTTGTTTTTTGCCTCCAAAGTTATTGCTGGGGCTCAGTGCCTGCACCATGAATCCACTGCTCCTAGAGGCCATTTTTTTTCCCTTTTGTTGCCCTTGTTGTTGTAGCCTTGTTGTGGTTATTGTTGTTGTTAGATGGGACAGAGAGAAATGGAGAGAAGAGGGGAAGACAGAGAGAGGGAGAGAAAGACACCTGCAGACCTGCTCCACCACCTGTGAAGTGACTCCCCTGTAGGTGGGGAGCGGGGGGGGGGGGGGAGGCTGGACCCGGGATCCTTACAGCTGGTCCCTGTGCTTTGCAGCAGTCTAATACCCTAGATATGCCACAGTTGCCACCCAGGAGCTACTTGAACTTGGGGACGCCACTGCTTGTGATGCATATAGAAGAATTCACAGCAGGAGCTAGGAACTGGTTTAATCAATACAGGGTTTAATAGGGTGAAACAACTAAAAGGCAAAATAAGCAATTATCATCAAGGGTTAAGCATACGCTAGGTCTATAAAGTCTGAATATGGTTATCGAAGTTTAGTCCCATAAGATAAACAGTTATAAGCTCTGGTAAAGGTTGCTCATGGCTGTAGAGGGGTCTAAAAGTTTACCGGCTAGCAGAGTCACACGTGTTCAGTTCCCAGGAGAAGCAGCCATGGCGGATACCTGACCAGAAGAAGCTTCTGACCAGAAGAAGCTTCTGACCAGAAGCAGCAGCAACAGCAGCCAAAGAGAGAGAGCCACGTGCTCAAAGTCCCAGCTTTTATACATCCCCTTCTCTGAAGCACCTCCTCAGGGTGGTGTCATTTGTATGCTAATAGTCCCAAAGTCCTGTTGGGGTCACCACAGAGAAGGGTTTGTCAGTGGCCAGTTATTTCTGAAAAATCTTAGGTTCTCAGCCCTCTGTTTCCAGTTCATCATCATTCCTCACTTCTGACTGTTGTCTGTGTCCTCTAGTTCCTTGTATCTCCAACTTCAGGGTTTTCCCTGGGTCTGGAGAATTGACCTTTCTGATAGGTTTCTACCTCTTTTTCATGCAGGTGGTATCTTGCTTTTCCTGTTCTGCAACTTCTCATAGCCTTCTGTCTCCCAAGCATGCTAACATCTGTCGTCTCTACTGTGCTTTGTTTCTGCCATCATCTTATTTCCCTGGAAGTTGAGATAGTCCCTTTTAACCACATCTGATTTTTAGCTCTTTCACAGTTAGCACCACAACACAAGCATACCTTATCATCTTATTTTATCAGGTATCCCATTTGTTTTTATTAGCTCCATCATATTTGGTTATATTGACATACCATGTTTAATTCCATGTAATATTACTTTTAAATATTATACATAATGTTGAACTGAGCCTTGGTATCTATACATCTTTGTACACTTTTATATATAACTTCAGGACAAGTTCCTGGAAACCCCCCACACACACACACACACTCTCTCTCTTTTCCTGTCCAAGTCCCTCTAGATTTTTTTGATTCTGCCTCTAAATGACATTAGTCACTATTATATTTCAGTGCCATTAAATGCCTTTTAAATGTATCTGCAGTCTTGTTTGGGCATAGCACTCTGCAGAGTAGGACAGGTAGGTGCATGGTTTTCATTAAAAATAATAATAATAAAGTGGAAACTGAAGTCACACTTCCCACAGGTCTCAGGAGCAGAAACCACAGGACATGTTTAGTTTTGGGGGCGGATGTCATTAGTTCTGTAGAACCTGTTTGGGTTGCCCCCCCCTTCAGGCCAGACCAGGGGTGGGGAGAAGGAACTTTTTAATTTGTGATTTTAAAATGATTAGCAAGATTATAAGATAACAGGGGTACAGTTCCTCACAGTTACCAATGTCGGAGTTCTGTGTCCCATCCCCTCCACTTGAGGGAAATTTTTGATAGTGCTGCTTAGGTGTGGAGCCTTCAGTGGGACTTTCTTCTCTGTGCAATGTTGAGGATGTCCAAGGAATAGCAGGAAGTCAGCCACATGGCACCTGCAGGCCTGGGAAGGTCCAGAGTACATATGGTTCTTGGAGGCTGCTGGTCCTTTGATCAGGTCTCTCAGGTTATCCACCTGCTACCACCAGTAGCCAGAGCAAAGTGGTGCTCTGCTCAAAAAAAAAAAAAAAAAAAAAAGTGCCTTGGTTTCTGTCAGATTGTGGTCTAGATGCTCATACCGCCCTCGTCCCCCTGAACGTGTGTTGGTTTTGTTCTGCTGGCTTCCTCAACATTTTAATGATAATTATCTGACAAAGAATGTATGTGCTCTCATAACTTGGAATCATTATTGCCTGTTCCTAGAGGTAGTCTTGGATTTTCAGATATTCTCACATCAGATATAAAATAAATGGGCAGGGTGGTGGCTCAGCAGGTAGAGAGCAGAATTGGCACACAGAACATCCCAAATTAGATTCCTGGCACCTCGTGTGTCAGACCGGTTTTTGTCTCTCTCATCTTACGCCGGGTAGGTGACTAAACTGGTCGAGGGCAGACTTCCAGTCCTCACACCACATATGCTGGCACAGCACTCCAGTCACTTGCTTGTTCTCAATAAGTTTAAAAAAAAAAATTTCCTTATAACTTCTAAAAATAAATATGAAAGCTTATAAAAAAACATTCCATTTGATCTGCTTTATAAACACAAGAGAATAAGTAAAGATAGTAAAGATAAGATATGGTTCTATGTCAGCCACTAAGTTGATAAGGCAATGATTTGTAAAACTTAACAGAACTGTTTCTGAAGTCATTGTAAATGAAATAACACACACCGGTTATGACTACTAAAAGCCTCTGTACATTTTACTACAAATAACTGCTGTTTATTACATGTTAGGTCTGTACCTCGTGTTTTATGTATGTTTGGGTTTTTTTATATATTTATTTTATTTATTCCCTTTTGTTGCCCTTGTTGTTTTATTGTTGTAGTTATTATTGTTGTTGTCGTTGTTGGATAGGACAGAGAGAAATGGAGAGAGGAGGGGAAGACAGAGGAGGAGAGAAAGATAGACACCTGCAGACCTGCTTCACCGCCTGTGAAGCGACTCCCCTGCAGGTGGGGAGCCGGGGTTCGAACCGGGATCCTTATGCCGGTCCTTGTGCTTTGCGCCACCTGCGCTTAACCCGCTGCGCTACAGCCCGACTCCTGTGTTTTATGTATGTTATCTCACTTTACTCCTTACCATAATCCTGTGAGACTTATTTTTAAATTATGGTAAATATCTGTGACCTTGGGAGAACTACTGTAGGTTCCAGTGGAGGAAATGGACACAGAATTCTGATGGTGGGAATGGTGTGGAATTATACTTCTGTTAGCACAAAGTTTTGTAAATCAGTCTTAAATCAGTAATAAAACTAAAATCATGGTAAAATACACATAGCATAATGATAGGTCCCACAGAAGCATGTTTGAACTGTCTAGTTCAATAGTGTGAGGTCTGGTCACATTGTTGTCCGACCAGTTTCCACTGCTTCTTCATAACTGCTTGGCCCTATTTCCCCTTAGCCGCTGATAAGCACCATTCTACTTCCTATCTCTGAGTTTGACTAGTATAGAGCTCTTGTATTTGCATTTTTTGTGACTGGCATATTCTCTTGGCACTCTTATCTGCAGGGTTCTCTTTCTTGTAGTAGATGGACATGCACAGCATCCATCAATCAGTGGGCATTTGGTTTGCTTCCACCATTAGGCAGGAACATAAATAATGCTGCTACGAACATGGGTGTACAAGTATCTCTCTGAGACTTTCTTTTCAGTTTTCTTAGGTATCCCTTCAGAAGCTGAATAGCTGGATCATATTAAATACTCTTACATATCATATTCTGGCAAAGATTATATAAATTTCTTGCCTTGTAAATTCTCTTATAGGTAAGCAAACTAAGGCTCAGAGACTAAGTGACTTCCCCAAGATCATACAGTCTGTGCTAGAACAAGTGCTCAGACTCAGCCCTCAAGACATCATTACATTAGTTGCTGCTACTACATGGGAGGTTGCACAGTAGATAAAACATTGGACCCTCAAGCATGAGGTCCCAAGTTCAATCCCTGGCAACTCATATACCAGAGTGATTCTCTGGTTCTTCTTTCTTCTCCACCTTTTCCTTTCTTATAAATGAGTAAATATATCTTTAAAAAAAGAGAGAGAAAGTGTGGTCCAGGAGGTGGTGCAGTGGGTAAAGCACTGGATTCTCTCTCAACCATGAGCTCCTGAGTTCAGTCCCCAGCAGCACATGTACCAGAGTGATGTCTGGTTCTTTCTCTCCTATTTCTCTCATGAATAAATAAATAATTTTTAAAAAGAGAGAGAAAGAAAAAAAAAAACCTTTGTCTAACATAGTTATGGGCTGGGAAACAGCTCACACCTTGGAGAGTACACATTTTGCTATGCAAAAAGCCTGCATTTAAGCCCAGGTACAACATGTAGCTGCTGGAACAATACTGTAATATGTTTCTGCCACTCTTTTGTCACTTCTCTTTTTGTCAAAAAGTACAAAAAAATCGATCCTCTCAGGGGTATATGCATATGTGAAGGGCCTACACTAATCCCATTGTGCCTTCAAATGAATGAGTGGTTAAAATGGACACCAATATCCAAAATAGATGGAAGAAAATAATCAGTGACCTAACAGAGGCAGAATAGTTTTGAGGCTTCTGAAATTGCTTGGAACTGGGGATAATCACAGAAATCTGCTCAGAAAGTAGCATTTGAGCTGATTTTTAGAAATCAGGATACAGTTGACTTTACGCTGTTGTTTTAGTCAACATGTCAGCTTTGGTGGTATTAAAGAAAATCTGACAATCTAACTAAATACACATTTTACAGTAAAAAGGATCATATGCATAAAACAGGCCCCTAGTATCTTACTGTTACTATTTTAATCCTTACAAATAGTTTTATGGAAGGAGCTACTATAAGGCATAGAGGATGAGGTACTTTATAAGCAGAGAGGGAAAACGAATGACGATAATCACCAAGCAAAGTGAGAAATTTGTCAAAGTTAATTGCCCTTTGAATGGCACCTGCCACACCCCAGATTCAGGGCTGCTGCGGTTTATCTATTAATATAACAAAATCCTCTTTAGCATTTTACAGTTCCAAAGAAGAACTGTAAGGGCATATGTGATGTCACTCTTTGGGTAGAAGGGCTGTTCATTTATTTAGCATTTGCTCTGTGTCAGGCTGTGTCCTAGGCGCAGTGGATATGAAGATCAAAATACAGTTCCTGCCCTACAAGAGCTTGAGCTGAGGAATCAGACACAAAAGAATAAATTCTATGACCTATAAATTTTAAAATTCTAATGAATAAAGTGTTCTGGGAGTTCAGAGTGAAGAATTTCTTACTCTTCCTTAGGGAACCAATGGAAAGAATTTTAGAAGTAACAGCTAAATTGTGTCGCATATGCCACTCAACAAAGGACTAAGAACAAGCTGTAACTTCAAAATGAAAAAAAAAAAAAAACACTTTTCTATTACATTCCCATGTCAGCTGCTAAAGGCAAGTTTTGAGTTGTTGTGCAGAAAAGAAGCATTATTGGAGGTGGGGCTAAATGTATATCCATTCTCCAAAAATAGACAACCTGAAGAACAGTACCTTGCTGAGGACTTTAGATGTTATAGTCAAATATTTTCTTGTTCCTGTTTCATGCTGTCTTATTTATTATAAATTAATTCTCTAAATACTATGTGTTAGTCATTGTTGTACAAAACTATGTAAGACTTGGACCCCAGCCCACAAGAATTTTCAGTGAAACAAATGTATCTGGAACAACTATTTTAGAACTAATAACTTGAGTAAACACTAACTTTAAAAGTATAGACATTTGCTTCAAAAATATTACAATTTAATAAAAATAACTTGTCATTTAGTAGTGGATAAGTTAGAATATAGGGACTGGGGAGATGGCATAGCGGTTATACAAAAAGACTTTGGTGCCAAAGGCTTCGATGTCCCAGGTTCAGTCCCTAGCACCACCATAAGCCAGAGTGATAAGTGCTCTGATTTTAAAATAATAATAATAAGAGTATAGTCTGAAATAAGTATGTGTTTGAGATTATGGAAATAGCCATTGTTCCTCTCTCCTACACATGGGGTATTTCCTCTGCTTAGAATGCTATTTTTGGACCATCATTTGCATGAGGGATCAATTAACCTTTGTTGAGAGGAGTTTCTTCCTTAACTCATTAAACTTTTTTATCCCCAAAATCTGAACTTCCTAGCAATTATCATGGACTTTTTTCCCCTCATAAGCACTAATCCTCCCTTAATAAGTATTAATGGTTCTTTCTGATTTCTTTATCAAGATGTCTTTCTATAGGTCTCCACCTTTTCGGTACATGGTGGAATTTTTTTTTTTTCAACTGCTTTAGAAAATCTTTCTCTATCTAGCCATTCCCCTCCACTGTTAATTTCCTGTTGAATCTCATTTTATTTTCTGACTCTCCACCTAGAGATTTCTCATACACTCTATTGCTCTTTATCTGATATGTTTGTTTTAAATGACTTGAGTGTAAATCTGGTCTATTTCCCTTTCTAGAGATCTTTAAGGAAGGATGTAGCACCATGAATCAGCTCCTTTTAGTTAATTGCTATTTCCTGGTCTACTCTTCATTTCTAATTCCAAATGATGTTCTATTGTATCTTCTCCAAGTACAGTAACTCCATCTTTTATCTTTAGCAAGTATTCACTCAGAGACTTGATCTGGTTTTCTTTACCATCAAGAACTTGTTCCACAACTACTTTGGAGTCTTCAGATGGGAGATAGAGAAACTTACAGCACTTGTGATGCTTCCTCCTTGCGGGTGGGGACTAAGGGCTTGAGACTAGCGTGTGAACTTTACCAGGTGTCACTGCCTGGCCCCTAGATTCATTTTTCTGTTTTAAATTCACTCACTTTTCATGTCCTTTCTTGTAGAAAAGGTTGTATTCTTTTTTGACTTCCGAGTTATCACTGGGGCTTCATGCCTTTGTTACAAATCCACTGCTCCCAGTGGCCATTTTTTCCTTTCCTGTTTCTTTTTTTTTCCCCTCTTACTTGATAGGACATATAAATGGGGGGTAGATAGCATAATGGTTATGCAAAGAGACTCTCATGCCTGAGGCTCCAAAGTCCCAGATTTAGTTACCAGCACCACCTTAAGCTAGAGCTGATTAGTGCTCTGGTTTTAAAAAAAAAAAAAAAAAGAAGAAGAAGAAAAGAAAATCAGAGTGAGAGTGCCACCTGTAGGCTTGCTGCACTAGTGAGGAATCTCCTTTGCAGGTGGGAAGTGGGGGCTTGAGTACAGTTCCTTGCACATGGCACTATGTGCACTTAACCAGGTACACAGCCTTCAGGCCCCCTAAAAGTGGACCTTGAGCATTTTCACTCATGGTAATTGTTGTCTTGCCGCTGCTGACTTTTTTCAGAAAGGGAATGGGGAAGGCACCAGAGCACTGAAGCTTCCACCAGTGCGGTGGGAGCCAGACAAAGCAGGCATCTTCCCAGGTGAGCTATCTTGCTGGCCTTGCTGTAGTATAATTCTCTATAGTCATTCTTCATCCATTTGGCATGTTTGGAAGGTGGGTTTGGCTTTAGCTGCTTTTGAGTTGAGGGAATTTGATTGATCTTCTATTCTAGGTTCCTTATCTATATAGATCTGACCATCATCAATTCGTCTCATCTGAAATGTTTAGAATTTTCTTCCTTTAACTTTCTCTAACAAGAGTACTCCAGCACTATGCTCACAATTAAACCTGTTTAACTTCATAGATTGGCTCCAGACTTTTAGAGATAAATCTTTCCCACAGTTGGCATTCCTTAAAGCTGGCTCTAAGCCTTCAGACTTTCTGAACAAGGCTTCTTTTCTTAAGTACTTTACTTTTTTCTTTGATTGCCATAGGAAGTTCTACAGCAAACACTCATGATTAAATGATTGAACACCTCACCATAGAAACAAGAGAATAGCAACAAATTCAACAAAAGCTACACATACTATCAAGTCCCATGGGAAATTCATAGGAAATATTACCTGATATCCTGTCTTCAAGTAATACTGCATAGTTTTGAGAACCGACCTCAGTCACAGCTGAGGGGCAGGCATGGGACAGTCCATCTTGCCAAAGACACCTGGCACTCACAGAGCTAGGTCCTGTCCTAGCAACAACAGCCAACAAACAGCAGGGAACACCACAGTGTTCTGTCTGGAACCCAAGAGTAGAACAAACCACTGTGGAGTCAGCTGCAGGGGTTGCTGGGAGCATCAAATGTCCACACTGCCAATGATGGGGACCCCCCCCCCTTGCTGTGGTTCTTAAGCTCTGTGCCCTGAGGCACTGCCCATCAAAACCCATTACCACCCATCACAGTGGACAGGAAGGGACACCCTCTTCTTGCCACCCCACCCCTGGGTTTAGAGAAATACTTCTTTCTCATTGGTTTGTATGTGTTCTTCTGATCTCCAGCTAGAGGGCCCCAGTATTCTTAGTTCTTGAATCTCTCTCTCTCTCAGCTTAATGGTTGAATGCCTCTATCACTGACTTTGCAATTGCCTTTGAAAATCATACACTGTTACTATTTACTGTTTATATCTTACTTTGAATTCTAGAGTCATTTATTTAGCTGCTATCATAATATTTATAACTTAGCCAAATGTCCCAGACAAACTCCTAATGTTACTTCCTAATAAAGACAGAATGAAAAACAAAAACAATGTCAACATCCTCTGTGTGTGTGCTGTCCACTCCCCCCCCCCTTTAATTTTACTCATCTTGTTAAAAGGCAAGTGAATTCCAAGTACTAAATACAAGTGAGTTTTCCTTACCTATTTTACACGACAGCTGCAGCCCATGAGCAAAACTCAGCAGGTGTCTGCACTTGACATCAAGCCAGAATCCAGCTACTACTCACTGTGTATCCACTGTGTGCCAGACCTCCATCATCTCTAGAGACTACTGTTTAACCTTGTGATTGACTTTCATTTGACTCTGTCCATCTACAAAACGGTAGTGTAATCTCTTAAAAACTATCAGTATTACTTAAAATTTTATAGATCTTTTTAATCTCAGGATAAAAGTCAGTTTTCTGCTTTTGATGTGACCTTCAAGGCACTGCAAACTGCCATTCATTCTTTTTTTTTTTTTCCCTCCAGGTGAAATGTGGGATTTCCCTGAAAAAGAAATTAAGTCTATGTGGAGTTAATTTTGTTAATTGACTGACCTTCAAATCTGCACTGTACTGTGCAGGTTGGCCCATTAAATTGAAAGCAGGAGAGGGTAATTAAAAGTAGAAGAGCAAGGCAGAAGCAGAAGGTCAGGGAATATGACAGTTGGAGAAAGAGCCGCATTGGTGGTTTTGACGACAGAGGAATAAGGCCATGAGCCATAATAATCCCCCCTTACGTAGAGTATCTAGAATGTAGTCGGTCAATACCTTGGTTTTAGTGTTCTGTCTTCTGTTCTCCAGCCAGAGTACCCCAGTGTTCTTAGTTCTTGAATCTCTTCTCTCTCTCTAAACTTAATGGTTGAATACCTCTGTCACTAACTTTGCAATTGCCTTCTTGAGACCCATTTCACACAGGGTTTATATGGCCCTGTAAGTCCCCATAACTGTACATTTCTATTGTGAACTCTTCAATTCATAAAGTTGTTAACTTTGTGATGATTTGCTATAATACCCAAAACTAATAAACCTCTGTTAAATTTGATGTAATTCCCAGTGCTCTAACTTTTCCCTTACATAGTGTTAAATTGCTTGCTGATATGTATAACATTGATTAGTTAATAGTAAATCACTTGCTAATGTATTGATATTTTGCTCATTTATCTTATTTTGGTCTCCACACAGGGATACAAGTTCTGCAAGGTCAGCAAAAACAAATGTTTTGGCTTTTTTGTCATTGTTGTAACTCTAGTTCCTAAATGATTACCTAGGACATGAGAGTTACTAAACAGGGTATTGAACAAGTTGTTGCATATGTTTGCATATGTATAACTTATCAATCGACATAGCAAATTTTTGTATATTTGTGCATTTATATGCATACTGACTATTAAATTTGTTATTTATTTTAATGAGAGAGACTAGAGCACTGCTCAGCTCTAACTTACGGTGGTGCTGGGGATTGATCCTGGGACCTCAGCTTCAGGCATGAAGGTCTTTTTTGCATCATAATGCTATCTCCCCATCCCCTAAATGGCTTATTTATAAGCAAATATATCCTACAATAACTATATTGCAGAAGAAGGTTGAATACAATAAATAATAAAGCAGTTCACTAGTAAATTCCGAAAGCAATGATTAAGAACCGGTCTGTAACTCATTCTTTAATTATCAGAGTGAAGCAAACACACAGTTAAGAGAGAGTGAAAGAGACCACAGCACCAAAGCTTCATTCAGTATGAAGAGGACCAGGCTGAGGCCAAGGTCACCTATGTGGCAAAACTGCTCACTATCCAAGTGAGCTATTTCACGGGGCCAAGAATTCACAGCTTTTTTAAAATAGGCCAGCATCCTCTAAGGAGTTATCAACAGGGAACTCAAGTTCAAAATGTGTCTGCAGGTACTCCTGTTGTGTTGTCTTATTCATGGGCCTTTAACTCAAGACATGGGAGGATTTGGGACTAGAACTCATCACCCAGGGTTTTCTTGGAATTCTAACCCAAGATCTAGGGAGTCAAACCCAGTACCTAGCCAGACCAAAACTCCTCTCTTGAGAGGAAGGCCAAATCATGATCCCTCCCACTCCAAGGAGAGAGAGGCAGAGCATGGCCTCCTTTAAAGAGAGCCCAAACCATGACCTCCTCTGAGTAGAGGCATGCCAAACCCAGAACCTGAGTTCAGAGACCAAGGCTTATTTAAAATATATTGAATTACTCACCCTCTCAGACACCGTACCTACTTGAGCTGTTTCCCTTTACAAAAGAATCAACAATGTCTTTAGTCACTACAATGAGGAGCAGCCAGCTTTTAACTCTTAGATAAAAATGGCCAGATGGCCCCCAGACTACCTAGATGTCTCTCCTCTCGTAGGGGCATCTTGTCTCAGGGAGAGAAGAACCACCTGGGGTGCTGGTTTAAAGCTGAGTGAGGGCACACTGCCTGCCACCACACTCACACCAGAGATGGGAGTTTGTTAACTCACATGACTGCTGCCCCACCCCTGCCTTTCAGAGAGTGTCAACTTTTTCTACTGGTGGAAGTGGAAGAGGGCAGAGAAAACCAGGAGCTAAATTTAGGGGCAACAGAAGAAAGATTAAAAGCCCCTAAGTCGTCCCCTCCACCCCAATCTGTAGCTCCCAAAGCATCCTCCAGGAACATCGTTCATACTGGGTTTCAGATATTTATTGTTTGAAAGGGGTCTAAATCTAAATCTCATAGAACGCAGCTGCCATCTTATTCCCAGATTCAGTTTTGGCATATTGACTGCTGGAGTTAAATTCTACCCAGGTTATCAATCTTTAGTCATCTCCTCCCTCTAGGGCCAGGGCTAGTTTCATGATGGTTGACTACTAAATTCCATGGAAAATTCTTTTTTTTTATTGATTTTATTGGTGTTACATTCTAATTATGAATTTCTTTGGAGAAGATTGCCTTCCAATACATGAACATGGTACACTGCTTTATTCAGATTTCAGTAATATTTTTTAATTTTTTCCCCAAGAGATACTGAGCACCTTTGGTTAGTTTTATTCCTAGCTATATTGTATTACTTCTGTAATGATTTTCCCCCTAATTAACTGTTCTTGCATCTAAAAGCACTTGTCCCCCTTTATGAACATGTTATTCTCTCCTCTTCCAGTAGATGGCAATAGAATGCATGTAAATTTCATCCTTAAGAAAATACTTCCCTTTTCAATGGTATCATTGTCCCCCTACTGAAATTAAGATGATTTTGTTTGAAAGGGACTACAAGATAGCTCAGCTGAGTGCGTGCATGTTTTCCCATTTGCACTACCCAAATTTAAACCCCAGATATTCCTCAGGAAGCTTTAATACTATCTCCTCTCTCTGATTATCTCTCTCTCCCTTTCCCTCCCTCCCTCTTCCCCTTTCTCCTTCTCTCTCCCTCTCTCTCTCTACCTCTCCCCCTCCCTCCCTCCCTCTCTCTCTGCCTAAAAAAGTCAGCCCAGACTATTGGAACCTTTGGTAATGACAAAAAAAAAAACAGTTTATTTTAAAAGCACTGATTCTGAAATATTTCTAAATCATCTTCCTGTATTCCATCTAGGAGGATAAAAAGAAGCGAGATCGGGATCGAGTGGAGAATGATGCAGAAAAAGACTTCCAGTGTCAAATCCCTGTGAGATTAGACCTGCCTCCAGAGAAGCCTCTTGCAAGCTCTTTAGCCAAACAAGAAGGTTGGAATAACTATAAATTGCTTTGAAATGATTTTAAGAGAAATAGCCCAAGGTGGGGCTGGGTGGTGGCACACCTGGTTAAGCTCACATCTAACCAGGAGCGAGGACTTAGGTTTGAACCCCCGCTCCCTACCTGCAGGGGGATGGGGGGATGCTTCATGAGCACTGAAGCAAGTCTACAGGTGTCTGTCTTTCTTTCCCTCTTTTGTCTCCTCTCACTGTCTCTCTGTCCTATCAAATAAAAAATAATTACCAGAGAACGTGCTGTTTTTAGCTCTTGAAGATTTTGTTCCCTTTATCTGGGGGAATTAGTGGTTTACAGTCAACAGTAAAATACTGTAGTTGGTGCGTGTGTAACATTTCTCAGTTTTTCCACATAACAGTCTAAACCCCACCACTGCCACCTAGGTCCTCCTCTGCCATCATGTTCCAGATCCTGAACTAACTTTAAGATTTTAAAGGTTTTAAGATTTCTTATTTTTCTAACTGTATAAGAGATGTAAATGAACTTCAGTTTTGAATTTGTTTTCTTAATAACTTTTATAAAATAAATTTCTCTATGGCATTTAATGATTGATAGAGATAAGTCAGAGGCTGAGCTAAAAACAGTACTCTCTAGAATATTTCTTTTTGACACCCACTTTTCCTTTTGCTTTAGAAGTAGAACAGACACCCCTTCAAGAAGCTTTGAGTCAACTGATGAGACAATTGCAGAGGTAATGTTTTTTCCAGTGTTCTTATAACATAGAAATTACAATGGGCAATGTGTATGATCAAACCACTTCTCAACTTTTTATTATTTTTCAGCCACATTTTATGGTCTCAATCCATATATACTTAATTTTATAGCAGAATGAGAAATATTTTGTCTGGCAATAAAAATACCCCAAGAAAATCACTTTTAGTTGTTCTTCTTTGGTTTGTTTTAACTGGCAACTTGAAAAGTATTAACATAATACTTTTAATGGCACATTCCTCTTTAATCTAAAGTGATAGCTAGTACTAAAGCTTTAAACAAAAAATAAATAATGCATATATTTTTATATTGCTACAGGTAGATTTGTGTATGCATTGACTGGATATTCAAAAATTATTAAATTTCGAGGAAGAAGCAAGATAACATAAATAGGATTTGTGACCCACTCTTAAAATTCAGAAATTTGTTCTTAAAATTCCAATATCTTTATTAAACCCAGGCTAGTTTCTTCAAAGGGAAAAAAAGAATAAATCCTTACTAGAATATTTATTTTGTGGCCCAGGAGATGACACAGCAGATGATTGGCTAACATGCGTGTGTACATGAGCTCCCAGGTTCAAGTCCCTAGCACTGCATGTGGCAGGACAGGGCTCTGGTTCTCTCTCATGGGTACATTCATTAATACAAAGTAATGAAAAGGACTAGATATTTCTTTTGGGCTAGGGAAGTTTGCATCAAGTTTCATGCAAACAGGACTTGCATGAAAAAAATTCTGGTTTGATCCTGGCAACAGCCAGAGCTGAGTGGTACTCTGATCAAAAAAGTAAAATATTTCTGTTACTACCTCTCTTTATTCAGTATTAGGATTTTTAACTCAAAAATGTCTGTATTATTCTTACCTGGTTGTACTTGGATATCAACCTGGAATACATCGTGATAATTTTTCTGAAAGTAAACCTTAATACTGTATAGCTAAGGTCAGAAAATAGTGACCCCTCTCCCTTTTTGGTGATACAAAGTAGCAGAAAATTATACCTTTTGTCTTTACACTTGAATAAATCATTCATTGCTAATCTCAGATCTCAAGGTGTATACTAATGGAGTACTTCATCTGTGTTTTTACTCTTTTTTAAAAAAATTTTATTTATAAAAAGGAAACTGAAAAAACCATAGGCTAAGAGGGGTACAACTTCCCACTGTTCCCACCACCAGACCTCCGTATCTCATCCCCTCCCCTGATGGCTTTCCTATTCTTTAACCCTCTGGGAGTTTGGACCCAAGATCATTGTGGGATGCAGAAGGTTGAATGTCTGGCTTCTGTAATTGCTTCCCCACTGAACATGGGCGTTGACAGGTCGATCCATACTCCCAGTCTGTCTCTCTCTTTCCCTAGTGGGGAAGGGCTCTGGGATTTCAAAGTTAACCCAATTGTGAAACAGTGTGATTATTGAAATAACTATCTATTGTCTTCTTAAACCCTAAGACAACAGGAATCTCCCACTTCCTCTATAGAGCTTATGTGTTTTTATTCTTGTAACATAAGATCAGGATTTGAGTTGATAATTTCCCCTCAACAAAAAGACTTTTTAGCCTGCTTTGTCATATGCTCAACCCAGATTAAAGCCAGAGAGAGGGAGGAAGGGAGAGACAGAGAGACAGACACTCTCTATCACCACCACCGCCACCTTGGAGGAAGTCCAGTACTATGGTTTCTTTCTGTCTGAAAAAGCCCAGAGTGGTAAGGCCTCAGTAGTGACACCCAAAAAAGTCCACTCAAGTTTTTTGTTTTTTTTTTAGTTCAAGAGTGTTCGTTTTACTGGAATATGTGAGGAATAATTAGAACCTAGAGCCACATTATTTTGAGTAGCCTTAATAGTTGGATGAGTCATCCAAGCACTAGGATTTAGTGTAACGCTTACAAAAAATGTAGTTGATTAAGTTTAATAATAACACTTTGGTCAAAGCCAAGTAAAGGGCTGGAAGATGGCATAATGTCTCATGCCTGAGACTCGAGGTCTCCAGGTTTAAACTGTAACACTAGCATAAGCCAGAGCTAAGCTGTGCTTTTCAAAAATATTCTTTATTTATTGGATAGAGAAAGCCAGAAATCAAGGAGGTAGGGTAAAATAGAGAGAGACACCCACAGCACTGCTTCACCACTCGCAAAGCTTTTTCCCTGTAGGTGGAGACCAGGGGCTGGAACCCAAGACCTTGTGTATTGTAACAGGTGCACTCTGCTAGGTGCACCACCACCCGACCCCAGTGCTCTTGTTTTTTTTTTTTTTTTTTTTTTAAGAAGAGAAGGCAAAATCAAAATAACCAAGTGGGAACCTACATTAAAATGGTTTCTTTCAAAGTATGTAAATAATGCTTTCCATAAAGGTCATCCGGGATTGATTAGTGTTATTCTCACAGTAACTGCTATGGATAGCACACATAAAGATGTATGCCATTCATACTGGGTATTATTGCTTATCCTCAGTAGTTTTGTTTCACTGTTGAGACATCCCATGAGAAAGAACAAACTTCTATGTTCCAGTTCTATGTTTATCAGATGTATGGCCTAGAATAAGTTGTGTGACCATTCTGAGCCTCAGTGTCCTCCCCTCTGTTTGAGGGTATCAGCTCCCTGAATGATGTTTCTGAGGATGAGATAAAAGTGTATCATCAGTACCTACTGTTGTTGAGCCAGATGTTGTTGAGCGCAGGCTGCGGAGATGAGAGAGAGGAGGTCCGGAGCGAAGAGGAAACACAAATCTTTATTTGCGCTGGCACCTCAGAGTTGGGTGCTAGAGAAGCAGGTTGGGCCACGTGGAGGTAGCGAAAATGGCCGCCTCACGCAGCAACCTTTCCTGCGTCTGAATACCAGAGTGGAGCACCAGCAAGAGAGAGAGGTGTGGAAGAAGAAAGGCTTTTATAGGAGCAGCTTTCACGAGAATGAGAAGGGGGAGGAGTAACCAGAGCACTCCAGGATAGGATGATAACTCTCGTGAGAATGGGAGGGGGGGAGGAGTGACCAAAGCACTCCAAATATCGCGGGGGGATATAGACAATGCCCTGAGGGCACAACATGGCTGAACAGGCACTCCCAGAATGTCCCGACTCTCGCGGGAACTAGCAGTATCCTGAGGAGACAACATGGCAGATGTGACTGCATCGGCATAATTTCCCAGCATCTCCCCCTTTCCTTTTATCTAATGCCCAGGGCAACAGTGTGTAAAGTCTGTGAACTACTCAGGGTCAGTCTATGAAAAACCAGCAACGTGAAGGGAAGAAAGCTGCTGTAAAATTGTCTAAAGTGTCCAAAGGGTATACCAGCAAGTCCAATAAAAGTCTCAGTCCAAAGTAGGCGACTAGGGGGAGAAATGGCAGGGGATGAAATGCTGCATGAGGAAGGTCAACCTCTGGAATTCTGCTTTTCTGTGGAGAAAACCGCCAAAACGTGACAGGTCAAAGCAGAAGCAGGAAAGGCAGACAGGCAGTAAAAAAAGTTCTGTCCTTGGAGTCTGTGAATCAGGTTCTTCAGATCGCGTCAGGTGACATCTAGGGGTTTTGGGGGGGTTGCCACTGTAGTCATGCCATCTAGTGGGTGATGTCAGGGTGTGCAGGGGTCCAGATGTTTTTTTTCTGGGATTCCTGTGGAAGAAACACAAACAATCTGCTTCTCGTGGTTAGCAGGGCATCTGATTTGAATGCTTTATAGAAAAAGAGGTTTGGTGCCTTGACCAACTGAGTATTGGGGGATGTATCTTTCCTATTCATTTATGATTATATTTTATATTATTTGTCATGGTAGTCAGCCGTTATCTGGAAGGTCCTGGGTGATTCATGGGGAAAAAGAACTTATCTTTTAACAAAGACTCTAAGGTGTAGGGAAGCGGGAACTATCTTATCCCTTTTTTTTTTTTTTTTTGTTATCTTGCCTTTTGTTGCCCTGGTTGTTTTATTGTATGTAATTATATTGTTGTTATTACTGATATTGTGGTCATTGGATAGAACAGAGAGAAATGGAGAGAGGAGAGGAAGACGGGGAGAGAGAGACACCTGTAGACCTGCTTCACCGCCCGTGAAGTGATTCCCCTGCAGGTGAGGAGCCGGGGGCTCAAACTGGGATTCTCAAGCCAGTTCTTGCATTTAGCGCCACCTGCGCTAAACCCGCTGCACCACCGCCCGGTTCCCAGGAACTATCTTTTAACATAAACTCTATGGCCATGCCAATAGCAACCTTGAGGGCACATGTGGCTCCCCACATGTCCCCCTGTCTTATGTCATGTTTTGATGTTTTGCGGACTTTGTTTTGTGGCAGGGTGGACTGTGCCTGTCTTAGGTTGGGGATCAGCCTTCCATCTTACCCGTCATTGGAACACCTGGTCATTTTTGCCCAGTAGTACCAGGTGCCCTGTCTTAGGTTGACTGGATAGCGCTAGTTTCCTCTTACCCGTCATTGGCTAGCCAGCCCTCTATATGGTGGATGTTCTGATGGAGGGGGGCAAATCCTCCACAGCAACTCAATATTCTGCCATGTCCAGCCTATGATAGTGAGTTTGTATAGGTTGCATCTTTATGGCATCAATCTGTTGCCGCAAAAAGGCCATGAGCTTGTTAAGAATTATAGGACCATGGTCTGGGAGGTGTCGCAGTGGACAAGGCGTTAGACTCTCGAATGTGAGATCCCATGTTCGATCCCTGGCTGCATGTGTACCAGAAAGATATCTGGTTCTTTCTCTTTCCTCCTCTCTTTCTCATTAATAAATAAATTAAAATGTTGAAAAAAGGAATTATAGGACCTATTGTGAGCAGAAGAAGTAAAACAAACTAGGGTCCTACAACTAAGGGTAGACAGGTAAGGAAGGGGGAATGTATCTATTGTATGAAGAGGTGGGATCATATCTTAAGTCTAAGGGAAGCAGTCAGTGGATGTGATGTCCAGGGGAACAGCCATTTGTCTTTGGGGGTAGTAAAGGATGTCTGTGGCATGGGTGATGTTATAAAGGGAAACATCTTTAAATTGTTGGCTGACAAAGGCTTATGGTGGCAAGACAAGATACCCCAGTTAAGTTTACAAGAATATGTGAATGTTGTTAATTCACATAGGTTGGATATGGAGGAACTTCTTACAGTTTACTACCTTACCATATGAACAGATGATTCTTCATATGAAGGCTTGATAGCTGTACTCACTTACTTGTGAAAAAAAATAATAAAACTTGTAACAAGTTAGAGGTTTACTATAATTGACTTTGGACTATAAGCAGACTCAGTTTACTTAGAGAGTTAATGCATTTTAGTGACAATGGTTTTAACATTTAGAGTACTCTGAGCAGATGGGTCATACAAAAATTTTTGGTCATTCAACACACTCACTCACAAAACACAACTGGCCAGTCATAATATAAGACATTCAGGAAAGGGGTAGGAGAGAGGGCTCTGTGAGCCAACTTTTGTAGGTTCTGCCATGTCATATTATGGATCCTGGGATGTATCCTGCATCTAGTCCTCTTGTATTTCTTGTTCTTCAGGGATAACAGTGCCATCATGAGGGTATTGTCGGACATGGCGGGCAGGAACCCAGACAGGTTTAGAGTAATTATGAGGGAAAATGCATGCAAAACCTCTTCCCGTGGTCAATAGAGGGTCAGGCCCTTTCCAAATTTTATCGAGTGGGTCTCTCCATTTGACCTTAATAGATGGGAGAGTAGATGGTGTTTGCCAGTGAAGAATAATAGGAGGTAAGTCCGAGCTATTGTAAATATTAAAGAGATTTAACGTAGTTAAGGCTTTTGCTAGCTGGATATTGGGGGGGGGGTACATTCCTTCTTTATCTTTATTTAATTGAGCCTTAGGGGTTTGATGGGCCCTCTCGACAATGCCTTGTCCCTGTGGATTATAGGGAATGCCTGTGGTATGAGTAATGTTCCAGAGGGAACAAAAATCTTTAAATTGTTTGCTGGTAAACGCTGGTCCACGGTCAGTTTTCACTTGAAGAGGTAAGCTCATCATCACAGCAAAACAGGAGAGCATATGGCTTATAAGCTTTTTAGAGCTTTCTCCTGTCTGAGCTGTTGCCCACATAAATTTAGAAAAGGTATCAATTGAGACAAACACATATTTTTGTTTGCCAAAGTTTGGTATGTGGGTGACATCAATTTGCCAAATAGCATTAGCTTTTAAACCTCGGGGGTTAACACCAAGAGTCTGAATAGCAGGTGTCTTTATGAGACTTGCACAAGAAGAGCATGTAGCGAGGATATGTTTCAACTGTGGTAAAGGAACATCAGGAAGTCGAGCTCGAAGGCCTTTAAGATTAACATGGGTTAGGGAATGAAAGTCAGCAGGATCAGAGACAGAGACTAGGAGAGCTCCTGTGGAGTCAAGGCAGTCAGCTGCAGCCTTCCCTTCGGACAGGGCACCAGTAAGAGGGCTGTGGGAACGAAGGTGCTGAATATATAGTGGTTGGGTTCGAGAACAGAGCATAGAGGTAATTTGAATCAAGAGAGGGGAAAGTGGGTTGTCATCAATTTTCACATAAGAACGAGCAAGCCATGGGAGTAAGTTAACAGTATACACACTGTCAGAAAAAAGGTTGAAGGATTCTGGTACAGCTTTTAATGCAAGGAAAACAGCATAAAGTTCTTTGTACTGAGGGGAATTCTCAGGAAGCTCAGTAAAGAGAGGTTTAGGAGATTGTTTGTCTGGGTAATATATAAGGGCAGCAGCTCCCTTTTTTCCACCATCAGTAAATACTGACTGTAGGAGCAGAAGGAATGGGATCTTGAGAGAAAAGTTTAGGTGCTAGTAGAGGCAGAAGAGGTAAAGAAGCTATCAATTTATTAGAAGGAAAATGGTTATCTATTTGTCCTGGAAACCCCATGAAGCTTATGGCAAAGCGGGAATGATGGCGTATGAGCCACTCTGTATCTGTGAGAGAAAAGGGCAGAATAATTAAATCCGGTTCTTTCCCTAAGACCTGCACAGACCTATTTCTCCCTTGGTGAACCATGAAATGCTAACGCGTCTATCTCAGTGAGGAGTCTTGGAGTTTCTCCTACTGGCTTGTGAAGCCACTCAAGAACCCCATGGTCTTGCCACAATGCCCCTACTACTGTTGGGGTGGAGTTGAAGATTAGAAGGTTTACCAGAGAGGAGGGAGAGAATCGAACAAGGTGCATGTCCTGGAGGGCCTTGTTAACCCTTTCCAGTGCCGAGGAGGCCTCAGGAGTTAACTTACGTTTTGAAGAGGGCTGTTTGTTTCCTTTTAACAGGTCAAACAGTGGTTGGAGGCAGTTTGTAGGCAGATAGAGATACTGCCTAAGCCAATTTAAATTTCCTAGAAAACTTTGTAAAGAAGCAAGAGTAAGGTTAGAAGGAAAGGTGACATTAGGTTTTAAGGGACGAATTTGCATTAAAGAAATCTCTGAACCTAAGAAAGATATTGGAGGGATTAGCTGTATCTTCTCAGGGGCTACATTAAGGCCGCTTTTCTTTAATGCAGGAATGAGAAAATCATGTAAGGCATAGAGATCTGTATCTGATTTTCCCCATATTAAAATATCATCTGTATAATGAAAAACATTAAGGCCCTTATTAATATATGGGACAAGGGCAGATTTAACAGCCTCTTGACAAATTGTAGGACTATTGGCCATACCCTGGGGCAGCACCACCCATTCAAATCTGTCAGCAGGGCTGGCGTTATTAATAGAAGGAACAGAGAAGGCAAAACGTTTACAATCTTGCGGATGCAAGGGAATAGAGAAAAAACAATCTTGTATATCAATAGCTATAATTGGAATTCCTGTGGGAATTGCAGAAGCAAGAGGCAAACCCCTTTGGGGGGAGCCCCAGACCTGCGTGGTTTTATTAACTGCATGGAGATCTTGGAGGAGGCGCCATTTTCCCCAGCACTTTTTAATCACAAAGACAGGAGTATTCCATGGGCTTCGAGAATGACGAATGTGTCCCAAGGACAACTGCTCTCGGACGAGCTCTTTTAAAATTTCTAGCTTATCCCTAGGTAAAGGCCACTGTTCCACCCAGACAGGCTCATTAGAAAGCCAGCTTAAGCGGGGTGTTTGGCTACGAACAGTGGCATTTAGTATTGGGGGTGCTGATTAGACTTTGTCTCGCGGGAACGAGTGTTACGCTCTGCAGAGGCATCTGTGGATATCCTAACATCAAGACATTCCAGAGTATCCCAGCCCAATAGGTTGGTGCTAATACTAGATACCAAAGGGCGGAAGTGTCCGGTAGAACCTTCTGGGTCTTCCCACATGAGCGAATCTCGTGTGCGAAATGATTGGGTCACCCCTCCTACTCCATGTAAACTGGGTCCAGAGATGAGTTCCCAATCTTGGGGAACCTCTTCTTGCCTTAAAATCGTCTTTGCTGCCCCCGTGTCAATCAAAAATTTAAAAGGAATATTGCCAATCTTTACTGTCATAGAAGGGTGACCTCGTTCTAAAACAGGAGTGGTCCACAAAATCTCAGGCCCGAATTTGTACCATTCAGGGACGTGCCATCTTTATGAAATTTGGACCAACAATCTCTGTTCCAGTGAAACCCTTTAGGACATCTTGGACAAACAGTACGTGGCCTCTGGCTCCCTGACTGAAAGCGGGGTTGCTCTGACTGGAGGCGTGGTCACTCTAACTGGAGGCGGGGTTTCCCTGACTGGAGGCGTGGTCGCAGCTTATCAGGACATTGGTTACTCTAATGTCCTTGGCAACCGCACTGAAAGCAGGCCCCGTTTTGATTACGTGGGGTAACTGCATAAACCTGTGTCGTAGCGGATGCTCCATAACTGCCTGATGTAAGTTCCTGTGTCGCTAAAATCCAATTATCTCGGTGTAGGTATTTAAGATTAAGGCATGCCTGACGGAATTGTGGTATCATGCCTTCCCAGACAATAGAGCGCAGGAATAGTGAGCGGACGTCAGGATTATAAACCTTTCTCTCTAAACTTGTCTTCACCCTTGAGATGAAGCTCGCTAATGATTCATCAGTGCCTTGGCGAAGAGAGTTAATGGGAACTGACGAATCTACATTGGGTGGGGTCACCCTTTCCCATGCTTGTGTTGCGCAGATGTGTACCTGTTCAAAATAACCGGTTGGAAACCTGGCTTCTGCCTGCTGAGCTCCAGATTCATAAGCTCCTTCTCCAAACAAAGCATCAGAATCCCATTCTACCTGTTTGTTACTATTTTCCTGCGACTGTCTAGAGCACTCATTGCGGAAGCATGCCTTCCACTGTAGGTAGAGGGGGTCTGGGAGTGCAGCACGAGCCAGATCTTTCCAATCTTGAGGCGTGTTAAGATGGTGGTAAAAACTCCTTAAAACGGACTTGGTCCATGGAGCATGCAAACCATCCTCCCTGACCGCTTGACTGAGTGCTCCTATTTCTTAGAGGAGTATGGCTGCCACGGCTGAGTGTTTTGTTCAGAAGGGGCCACATTTACCAGGAAGGTGTGGATTTGGTCTGATGGCACGGGAGAGGGAGCTACAGAAGTGGAAGGTGCCGTGGAAACTGCTGTAGTGGCCGCAGGGGAAACTGCACACATATCTACGGGGACGGAGCTCTTGGGGTGGACTGCACATAGTTTAAAGTCCTTAAATGCTGCCTTTAACTTCCGTACCTCAGCCACTAGGTCTCTTAATGATGATGTATCAGCAGGTGGTGGGGTCAGAAAAGCAGAAGCCTCAGGGGAAGCCAAACCCGGGGTGGTAGGAGGAGGGGCTAGAGAACCAGAAACCTCAGGGGAATCGGGGCGGGGCCAGAGAAGCAGAAGGAACTGAACACGTGTCTGCCACAGAAGGAACTGAACACGTGTCTGCAGGGACAGCGGGTGAAGGGGTCATGGAAGCCGCAGAAGGAACGGAGCACGTGTCTGCAGGGACAGAAGTTTGGGTGCTGACTGCAAATCGCTTAGGGCGTTTAGGTTGTAAGCACATATCTCTTAACTCTTGTATCTCAGGAGAAGCTGAACCCTGGGCGGCAGGGGGCGGGGTGGGAGGAGGAGCTTCCAAGTGTACGTGTCTGTGGGAACGGAAGTTCTGGGTCTATCTGCTGATTGCTGAGGGTGTCTGAGTCTTAAGCACATGTGCTTTAACTCTCGTATCTCAGCCTCAAGGTCACTTATCCTCATGGCAGACCACGTTGTACATATCTTGTAAGTGGCAACCACAGTTATAAAAATCCAAGCGGTAGCGAAAATTAAACCGTCTGTGAGAGCGCAAATCTGTCCCAGGGCAGGAGATAATAACTGGGACACCTCCTCATAAAACGAAAAAATTCCCATGGTGGAGGGAAACACGGGGCCACAGAGGCGGGCAGATGCCACTTACCTGTGTCTGGGCGGCCTTTCTGGACCTCAGGCTGGGTGTGAGTGTGGGACACGTTGAGCGCCAGATGTTGTTGAGCGCGGGCTGCGGAGATGAGAGAGAGAAGGTCCGGAGTGAAGAGGAAACACAAATCTTTATTTGCTCTGGCACCTCAGAGTTGGGTGCTAGAGAAGCAGGTTGGGCCACGTGGAGGTAGCGAAAATGGCCGCCTCACGCAGCAACCTTTCCTGCGTCTGAACACCAGAGTGAAGCGCTGGCAAGAGAGAGAGGTGTGGAAGAAGAAAGGCTTTTATAGGAGCAGCTTTTGCGAGAATGAGAAGGGGGAGGAGTAACCATAGCACTCCAGGATAGGATGATAACTCTCGTGAGAATGGGAGGGGGGAGGAGTAACCAAAGCACTCCAGATATCGTGGGGATATAGACAATGCCCTGAGGGCATAACATGGCGGAACAGGCACTCTGAGAATGTCCCAACTCTCACGGGAACTAGCAGTAGCCTGAGGAGACAACATGGCAGATGTGACTGCATCGGCATAATTTCCCAGCACCTACCACTGGGCTCAGCACATGATCAATAACTTTTGAAATTTGTGATTATATTTTAAGTCACTGACAGGATTTAATAAATAAAATAAAATTGCTATGATTATTTCAATTTTTTAAATTGGTATTTAAACTTTCTGAGAAAACTATTCATACAAGTGACTTAGTCATATAGAGCAGTAGTTCTTAGCCCTGTCAATACTAGAAACACCTATGCTAAATACCCAGATAACAGTACCAACACTAAACCCTGGTAATATCAGTGCCTAGACCCATCCTTCCCCAAGAGATTCGGATATAATATGTCTAAGGTGAGCCTCCCCGCTGGAATGTTTCTAAGTTCCTCTCTAATGACTATCATGCATAGGCAGAGTTGAGAACCTATGATAGAAAATACTGTGTGGTCCAGGAGGTGGCGCAGTGATAGGGCTTTGGACTCTCAAGCATGAGGTCCCAAGTTCAATCCCTGGCAGCATATGTGCCAGAGTGATGTCTGGTTCTTTCCTCCTGTCTTTCTCATAAATAAATAAAATCTTGAGTCAGGTGGTGGCACAGAGGGTTAAGCGCACATGGCACAAAGTGCAAGGACTGGAAAAAGGATCCCGGTTCAAGCCCCTGGCTCCCCACCTGCAGGGGAGTCGCTTCACAGGCAGTGAAGTAGGTCTGCAGGTGTCTGTCTTTCTCTCCCCCCTCTGTCTTTCCCTCCTCTCCATTTCTCTGTCCTATCCAACAACAACGGCATCAATAACCACAACAATGTTGTAAACAAAAAAGGAAAACAAGCAAATAAATAAATATTAAAATTAAAATATATATTTAAAAAGAAAATACTCATTCTTGAGGGATATTGGTACTTGGGTGGGCATGATGTAATACACAACATAAAAAGGTGTGAAATACTCTCATAGACTAACATTACAGCATGTGTGCGTGCATGCGTGCGTGCAAAGAAAGCACTGGTTCTCAAGTTTTGAAGTAATATGCTGGCTTTAAAAAAAAAAAAAAAAGATTTATTCCTAAGAGAGCCAGAATATTGCTCCGGCACAGGTGTTGACAGAGATTGAACTCAGATTCTCATGCTTGAGAGCCCAGTGCTTTATCCACTGCTCCACCTTTTTTGTTGTCAGTTTTATTATAAGGACCTTTTTTATCGTCAGTTTTCAGAGCACCCTCCACATACACACAGGATAAAGGTGTGTCTATTAAGAAAACACACATAGTGATCCGGGAGGTGGCACACTGGTAAAGCTTTGGACTCTCAAGCACGAGGTCCCAAGTTCGATCCCCGGCAGCACATGTGCCAGAGTGATGTTTGGTTCTTTCTCCTCCTATCTTTCTAATAAAAAAATAAAATCTTTAAAAAAAAAAAAAAGAAAACACACATAGTGCAAATTTCTTAGAATAAAAGGTTACAAATGTTCATAGTTACTATCTCACTTCTTTTTTAAGGTTACTTTCTTTCCTTCCTTCCTTCTCCCTCCCTCCCTCCTTTACTTCCCTCCTTTCCTTCCTTCCTTCTTTCCTTCCTTCTTTCCTTCCTTCCTTCCTTCCTTTCTTCTTTTTTTATTTTTTTATTGACAGAGCAGCCCTCTGTTCTAGTATACACAGGGCCAGGGATTGAACCAGAGGGTCACATGAATGCACCTCCTTGGTTCTACCCACTGAACCCCCTCAGCTGTGTATAGCCTTTTTTTCCTCCCTGAAGCTAGTAAACATGCATGTTACTACTTTCCCAAAGGCTAGTCAGTTCCTTTAGCTTTTTCCATTTTGCTTCATTTTTCCCTCTGCGAGAGTTGCTACTAATTACTAGACTGCATATTTTAAGAGGTTGTCTTTAGGCTACCACTAGAATGGAAACTTAGCTTAACCTTATGATTAAATACTTATTAGTCCTTAAATTTTTTCCTTTAATTTCCAGTGAAAAACATGTTAGCATACCAGTGTTTTTCTACATCAAAAGAGTTTCCTCTGATTTCTGCTCCTAGACCAGTATTTGTTTATAATAAAAATAAAATTGCCTTTTTCATATCTTCACAGAAAAGACCCAAGTGCTTTCTTTTCATTTCCTGTGACTGATTTTATTGCCCCTGGCTACTCTATGATTATTAAACACCCAATGGATTTTAGCACCATGAAAGAAAAGATCAAGAACAATGACTACCAATCCATAGAAGAACTAAAGGTAACTTAGATACTTGAGTTGTGACTGGAGAAATAGATTGAGCCATAGTATAAAGTAGTGCGTCTTTATTCAGTTGAGAGTTAACCACTTACAACCTGTATATACAAAGTCTTACAAGAAATCTGTGTGTCCGGTATTCAGAATCTTTGTGTTTAACTTTCTGCTTGTCAGATAATTGAGAGTTATTTTAATAGCCACAATCTTTGTGTTCTAACAGGATACTTTTTAACTTGGTGTTAGTAAACAGGATGATTATTATTTTAATGGAAGTCTAATAAGACTAGTTTCCTTTTCTATTTATAATTATCTTTGGAGTGTATTATTATAAAATAAAGAGTAAAATGGTTTGTCATAAAGTCTAATCACACTTTATAATTTGTTAAAAAGCAGTTGCTCTGAGTTTACTTCAGTTATATTTGTTGAACGTGTTTAACTACACAGGAATTTTAAAACTTGCAAGAACCTATAAACCCCCAATATGATGTACATTATCTAGTGTTGTCATTGAAGATTTTTTTTTTAATCTTTAAGTAATCTTAGTTTAAGTTGGTTTCAGATGTGTGCCTATTTGACTCTTTTGGAGAAAAAGAATTGCATATTTTATAAAATTTCTATGAAAGGTCAAGTTTAGCTAGTTTAGATAATATTATTTCACCTGAACATTGTAGTGCTCTTCTGATCTCAGAGCTAGACCTTAATTAGTTAACAGAAGGAAAATAAATAAAATCTTACTAGACCTCTGACTTTTTCCATTCAGATAGCTATCAGTTGGGACTTAAAGAAAAAATTGACACCACCAGAATTTAATTGTATTTTGATTATCAGTTTGAGTTTATATGGGACACTCCCTTAATTTTTAAAAATAGTTTTATATATATTTATTTTCCCTTTTGTTGCCCTTATTGTTTTTCATTGTTGTTGTAGTTATTATTGCTGATGTTGTCATTGTTAGTTAGGACAGAGAGAAATGGAAAGACAGAGGGGGAGAGAAAGATACCTGAAGACCTGCTTCACCACCTGTGAAGTGACTCGCCTGCAGGTGGGGAGCCGAGGGCTCAAACCAGGATTCCTACGCTGGTCCTTGGCACATTGTGCCACGTGCACTTAACCCGCTGCACTACTGCCAGACCCCCTGCTCCCTTAATTTTTTTTTTTTTTTTTTTTTGGTGTGGGGGGAATACTGAATTACATTCCTTTACAATAGAGAAATGGAAAGTTTTTCCAATATTTCATATGGTGAGAATTAGACTAGAACTGCTCTAGCATATTTCCAACATTATTGCATAGTGGGGGGGCACTTCTTTTTTTCTTTTTGTGAAAAAATTTTTTCTGATCTTATAGTAACAGGAGAGAATAGAAGTATGCCCAAAGTCTTGTACAAATAGTTAAGGTTTGTCATCATTGAAATAAACAGTATTTTGTGGCCTGGGAGGAGGCACAGTGGGTAAAGCATTGGGCTTTCAAGTATGAGGTCACAAGTTCCATATATGCCAGAATGATGCTCTGGTTCTCTCTCCTCTTTCTCCCTCCTTAATACATAAATCTTTAAATAAATAAATAAAAAGAAAAAAGGACTGGCAGGATAACATAATTGTTATACAAAAAGCCTTTTGTCCCTGAGGCACCAGAGGTCCCAGGTTCAATCCCCATCACCACCATAAACCAGAACTGAGCAGGAAATGTTTGGGAGTCTGGCGGTAGCACTGAGGGTTAAGTGCATGTGGCGCAAACCGCAAGGACCAGCGTAAGGATCCCGGTTCAAGCCCCCGGCTCCCCACCTGCAGGGGAGTCACTTCACAAATGGTGAAGCAGGTCTGCAGGTATCTATCTTTCTCTCCTTATCTCTGTCTTTCCCTCCTCTCTCCATTTCTCTCTGTCCTATCCAACAATAACATCAATAACAATAATAACTACAACTATAAAACAAGGGCATCTAATGGGAAAATAAATATTAAAAAAAATTTTTTTTAATATTTATTTTATTTATTTATTCCCTTTTGTTGCCCTTGTTGTTTTATTGTTGTAGGTATTATTGTTGTTGTCGTTGTTGGATAGGACAGAGAGAAATGGAGAGAGGAGGGGAAGACAGAGAGGAGGAGAGAAAGATAGACACCTGCAGACCTGCTTCACCGCCTGTGAAGCGACTCCCCTGCAGGTGGGGAGCTGGGGTTCGAACCGGGATCCTTATGCCTGTCCTTGTGCTTTGCGCCACCTGCGCTTAACCCGCTGCGCTACAGCCCGACTCCCAAAAAATATTTCTTTAAAAGTGCAAAAAAAAAAAAAAAGAAAAGAAAAGAAAGGAAATGTTTAAGTCCTTGGGGTTTTCTACATTGCTACTTTTTCCTAGGGAAATTTCAATAACCCGATGTATTTATTAGCCAATTCAGCTCAATACACTGCATGCTTTAGGGTTGAAAAGTATGCAAAAGTATCTTTTTGCTTTCTGGATGACTCAAGCCTACAGAGCATTATAGTTACTATTTATGGAAACTGTAAATTGCCTTGACAGACCAGACCCGTGGTTAGTAGAATATTCCAGTGCTGTTTCGCCAGTTATATGTCCAATGATCATTTAGTATGACTAAAAGTAATCAAGGGCTGGGGATATGACAATGGTTATGTAAGCAGCTTTCATGTCTGAGGATCCCAGGTCCCACACTCAATCTCCAGCACCACCATAAACCAGAGCTGAGCAGTGCCTAGGTTGGTAGGTAGGTAGATAGAAAGAAAAAGAGAAAGCAGTCTAGTTTTCTCCCCCTTACTTGCCTCTCCCCCACCAAATAGGTATTTATTAATTTTTAATGAATTAAAAGCTTTTTAGAATATCTGTACCAAGGCCACTTGACCTAGGTAAGCGGGGGGGGGAAACTTTAAAAGGACCAGGACCCTGCAGAACTTACATGAAAATGTTTATGTTGGCCTTTATGTGTACATATATATACACACACTATAGAGTAGTGGCTCCATAGCTTTCATCAGGTTACTAGAGATTCAGGACCTAGCAAAACCCTGACTGACTATGAAGACTTGGCCAGGAACTGAGATTCCATAGATACTGCTTCCACATTAAATGTGACCATCAAACCAATCCTCTCATATGCTTTTTTAAAAAGCCCACCCTCCCTATTTTTACTACGTGTCTGTCCTAAGCTGTCATCCCTATTAAGTAGTGGGGTATGGATGTTGTGTTTAGGATATGGAGGAAAAGGAGATTTTGTTTTGTTTTGTTTTGTTTTGTTTTAATCATTTAAATTTAGGCCTAGGTATAAGAACTCTCACATTATATGATAGAAACATTATTTAACCACAAAAATATGCAATGGGATTTAGTTCTCAAGTGCATGTGCTTACTTTGAAATTTAAACCAAAGTAGTTATGCTACTTTGGCTGTTCCAGTTACATGTTTAAACTCTTTGAGGTTGTATGGTTTATTTCACACTGGCATGATTTTGCAACATTTGGCAGATTCTGTTTAGCTTACGGTAGTATCCAACTATTCACTTAAAAGAAAATTAGTGTAAATTTTGCTGAGTTAATTTGAATTTAGAAGGAAACATTGTGGTAATTTAGCACTGTTCTCAGTCAAGATTGGAAATAAACTATTTAACTCATAAACGGAAAATTGAAATGTTTTGTCTTAAAATGTAAGAGCAATATTTTAATTACTATTTAATTAAATTTATTCTTTTAAATATGATTTAGAAATATTTTAGCTCTTTGAGTACAATTATACTGTAGAAACCCATTTAGAAAGTTCATCTTGAAATCTGAAGTTTATACATAGAGCATAGCATGTTTAAGAATTCAGAAAATGTCTTAAAATATATTTAAATTAAAAATATATTTAATTTAATTTAGAAGTGTTTCTTTTGTTAGTATTAAAACATTGTGGTGGGCCAGCAAAATAGCTCACCTGGACAGGGTAGTTAGTTTGTCATGTGTATGAGCCACGTGAGAGCCCGGCCCCCACCACACTGGAGGAAGCTTTAGTGCTGTAGTGTCCTTCCTTCTCTCTCAACCTTTCTCTGTTTACATACCTGAAAACATTGGTCCAGAGGGGTGAAATCCCAAAGACAAAGTTTGTGTGTGTGTGTGTGGGGGGGGGGGGGTGGTGGAGACGACAACCACAATGGATTAGATCTTCAGACAATAAAGTGTTGCTAGTGTTGTTTAATAAACAGTGAAAAAAATTAGGTTTTTGTTAGTGAGTTTTCTGCTTTGGTTTTTTTGAAGACCTACGTGATTTCAGACCAGGACAAAATGGTACTTTATTTTATTTTAATGCATTTTCCCCTTTAATATTCTCTCCACAGGATAACTTCAAACTAATGTGTACTAATGCTATGATTTACAACAAGCCAGAAACCATTTATTATAAAGCTGCAAAGAAGCTGTTGCACTCAGGGATGAAAATTCTTAGCCAGGTAAAGGAAACTCTTTAAAATAAATATCCCAATGCCTGGGAGGTGCCTCAGAGCACAGAACTTGATGTGTGTGGCCCTGCATTAAACCCTAGCATCGAGCCCCCGGCTCCCCACCTGCAGGGGAGTCGCTTCACAGGCGGTGGAGCCGGTCTGCAGGTGTCTTATCTTTCTCTCCCCGTCTGTCTTCCCCTCCTCTCTCCATTTCTCTCTGTCCTATCCAATAACGAACGACATCAACAATGGCAATAATAATAACCACAACGAGGCTACAACAACAAGGGCAACAAAAGGGGGAAAAAAATGGCCTCCAGGAGTGGTGGATTCATGGTGCAGGCACTGAGCCCAGCAGTAACCCTGGAGGAAAAAAAATAAAAAAAATAAAATAAAAAATTAAAAAATAAACCCTAGCATCATATATGCCCTCGTAGTGCTCTGTTTTTTCTGTCTCTCATTTCTCTCTCCCCCCTTCCCCTTTCTTATATATAAAACAAAGAAATATATGGATCCATTTTAAAAAAAAAAAGATATAAACAACATCTAAAAGAAAAAATGAGTTGGACATAGGACAGTGTTTTTGGTTATACTTACATCCATCTGGTATCCTACTGGTTTACTGTATAGCCAGAGTGTATGGGGGGGGTATAGTATAGAGTAGAAGTAGTAGAAAAATTCTCAGTTGGAACCATACAAATAAATATTGGCATTCCCTTGTAATTATTTAAATACTCTTAAGTTGATATTAACTATATAGACTTTTATTGTGAAAGAAACATCAAGCATAATCTGTGTTTCCTTATCCATATTATCCTATAATTCAGGATAAAATGGGTGAAATGAATCATGAGATCTTCCAGAAGGAAAGCTCTCTACGTCCCGTTGTAGGAATGGAATCTAATTTAATGTACGTGCCCTTGAAGCATAGGAACTCTGTCTAGTAGGAGGAAACAAGCTGTACAAGTGAACAGTAACTTGGAATAGTCTCAAAGCTACTTCTTCACAGGAGCAAACTCCCATGAAGAACAAGAACTGTTGGGTAACAAGGCATCTGAAGTGGGAGAAATGTGTGTATTGCACAGACAAATAAGCATAAAGCTTCATGAGCAAGCTTACACATGATAGCAACCAAAGACGAAATTGTGTTGACAGTGGCAGCAAATGATGTGTGTTGTTTTAAAGGGATAGCTGAAGAAAGACCCTGAGAGTAAATTAAGGTGATGGTTTCATCTGCCGGTAGGAAAGATGTACGCACAATGTAAGTCACATCCTTTGAAGTCTTTCTCAAAACTCTAAAAGAGAGTGTGAAATAAAATGGGCTTCAGTGTTCTCATTCACAAAGAAAATTTAATCTGTCACGCGAAGCGCAAATATGGGCCGTAAGGATCCCGGTTCGAGCCCCCGGCTCTCCACCTGCAGGGGAGTCACTTCACAGGCGGTGAAGCAGGTCTGCAAGTGTCTGACTCTCCCCCTCTCTGTCTTCCCCTACTCTCTCCATTTCTCGCTGTCCTATCCAACAGTGACGACTTCAACAACAGCAATAATAACTACAGCAACAATAAAAAAACAAGGGCAACAAAAGGGAAAATAAATATTTAAAAAATTTAATCTATCTCTTAAGATAATTGCTAGCATAAATATGCTACATTTAGAGAAGAGTTAGGATACGGGAAAGCATTCTGGAAAAGCCTTGCAAGAGTAATAAGTATAAAACGTGAAAACAGAGAGGGAAATCAGAATTAAGAGTTTGAGTTCAAATTTGAGAAGTTCATGATAATAGAAGAGAATTTTATAGGTAGCTACAAATGGTTTTCCAGCTGTTAAGAGGATCACCTGTATCAGTTTTAAATTTCAAGAAATGCCTAGCTCTACAGATTTCTGTACTTGGCTCTGAAAGATTCTTGGATCCAATTAGCTGAGGGAAGAAAAACATTTGGATTGGTTGATCTTGCACTCATAACATTTAGACAGCATCATTTCCCAGCCTTTCCCTAAAGACTTTAAAAACTGTAATATAAGCCGGTTACCTATTGGCAAAATTTGCAGAGGCAGGAGGAATGTGTATGCCGCTGTTTGCAGTCTCAGAATCTTAAGCCTTACCAATGTTGGTTTGTTGTATTTTGAGGTAAATGTAAAAGTACATCCAGCAAATTCTATTTTTAGTCACTTTTAAAAGTATATAGAAAACTTAATCTGTAGCGATAACCATAAAAAATCTATTAACTTTGATTTACAACTATTTTCACTTTAATTAATGTAGTTAGTATAACTTACAAAAGATTTTTATTGTTGGATAGAGACAAATTAAGAGGGGAGGGGAGTATAGAGAGACACCTACAGCTCTACTTCTCCACTCATGAAACTTTCCCCCTCTTGTTGGGGACCAGAGGCTTGAACCAAGGTCCTTGTGCTCTGTAGTCTTTGCCACTGCCTGACCCCACTTACAAAAGATTTCAGTTTTTCTTGAATTTTACTGGGGTAGCGTGATTGGAAACCCACAAAATAACCTTTCTTTTCCACTTTCCCTTTTCTCTCTGTTGTCTTCCCCCTTTTTCAGATCTCTTCCTGTTGAGGAGCCCTACCCATCCTGTATTATAGCTTCCTGTTGACTGTTCTCTCCACCCTATGTGGGAGGGATCCTTATGACAGCAATTTTTAAACCTTTAAATTTAGATCTTTTGAGTTAACTCTTCTAGCAGCAATGCTCCCGAGAGTCCTGCACACCCTTCCTTGAATGGTGTCTAAAAAAATAGCAGGCTTTGAATGGTCATTGTAAAAATTATAGTTATTCATCATATTTTCATTTACACCAATAGTGACTGTAAACATGTTGTTTTTATAATGGATGGATTCCCAGGAATGTTATAGTGAATAGAGCACCAGTTTTTAAACATGAGACCCCAAGTTCAGTCTCTAGCATCATGTGTGTCAGAGTGATGCTTTGATTCTCATTCTCTCCCTTTCTCATGTTAATTAACAGATAAAAATGAATGGATATATTTAGAATGATTCTCGATCTCCTAGATGACTGGTAGGATGTTGAATCCTGGTGTCTTTAGAAGCAGAGTAGTAAAGATTCAAGTCCTGACTGTATAAATGCTGTGTGACTATAGACGGGCTACGTAACTTTCCTCAGCCTTTCTCCTGTCATATAAGATGAGATGATAATATTAGTACTGACCCCACAGAATATGGTAAGCACTCAGTAAGTGTTAGCAGTTATTACAGCAAGGAAGCAAGCAAGTCCTTTAACATTAGAAAATTAAAGATTAGTAGTGTGCCAATTTGGAAATATTTTAAGTTTAAAAGTTACTGATAATTCTATGACCTCTAAGCCTACCCATTTAATCAACATCTTTGAGTGCCTGCTATGTGCCAAATCTTACTTCAGGTGCTTGAGATAAAGGAATAAGATATGATCTGAGTGATATACAGAGGGAGGCACAAATAGCCAAAAAAAAAGAAAAAATATATAGAAATAACCAAGTTCACTAATATTTTTAAATGTTAAGTATTAAAGTTTAAGTGTCAGGATTTTTTTTTAAATCAGGGTCGGGTACTGGCACACCTGGTTGAGTGCACATGTAACAATGCACAAGGACCCAGGTTTGAGTCCCCAGTCCCCACCTGCTGGGGGAAAGCTTCACATGTTGTGAAGCAGTGCTGCAGGTGTCTCTCTGTCTCTCACCCTCTCCGTCTCACCTTTCCCTCTCAATTTCTGATTGTCTCTATCAAATAAATACATAAAGATAATAAAAAAGATTTTAAAGATGTTTTAAAAATCAAAACTGGCTATTTTTATTATTATATTTATTTATTGAATAGAGACAGTCAGAAATCAAGAGGTAAGAGATGATAGGAAGAGAGACAAAGAGACATCTGCAGCCCTGCTTCACTACTTGCAAAGCTTTCTCCTTGCAGGTGGGGACTGGGGGCTCAAACCTGGGTCCTTGCGCACTGTTAACATGTGCGCTCAGGCAGGTGCGCCACCGCAGGAGCCCCAATTGGCTATTTCTTTTTTAAGTGATATCTGGCATGAATACTTTCAAACACTGGTAAATTTTCTGAACATAAGCCTTGGAAGAAATATGTATTCCCTCTGACCTAGTGCTTCTACTTACAGAAATTTACCCTAAAGGGATACAGGTTCCTAGGAAGATTTTATTTCGTGACATCTGTCAGATTTATTTTTAATAATGGAAACCTGTAAATAATTGAAATGTCCAGTTGTGTGTTGGTAGTTAAATTGTGACACATACAGAAAGTGGAGTTCTATACAGTTACTAAGAAAATTTTTTAAAATATTTAATTGTGGGGACTGGGTGGTAGCATAGAGTGGGTTAAGCACACATGGCGCAAAGCACAAGGGCCAGTGTACCAATCCCAGTTCAAGCCCCTGGCTCCTCACCTACAGGGGGGTTGCTTCGCAAGTGGTGAAGCAGGTCTGCAGGTGTCTATCTTTCTCTCCTCTTCTCTGTCTTCCCCTCCTCTCGATTTATCTCTGTCCTATCCAACAACAATAACAACTACAATAAGGTGAGGAAAATGTCCTCCAGGAGCAGTAGATCTGTAGTGCAGGAACTGAGCCCCAGCAATAACCCAGGAGACAAAATACATATATATTTAATTGTATAACTGGGAAATGCTTATAAATTATTAATTGAAAGGTGTTGGTATGCTTCTAATTCTGCTTCTAAAAACCCCTTCTGTTTCATTTGGTTTAATCCCCCCTGATTAACACTGTATTCTATTTGCATAACCACTGTTAACTAAGCACTGGCATGCCTGCATGGCATTGGTTTGATCCCACTGCTGCGGTCTATTGACATAAACCAGTATTAACTAAGAACTACCCTCCCTCCAAGGCATTGGTGGTTCAGTGGTAGAATTCTGGCCTACTCCGCCCCCTCTCCTTGTCACACCCTGATTTTCACCAATCTCTTTTTGTTCCACCCTCTCTACGTCACATCCTATTTACACCCTACTTGACAAGTATATATAAGGACAGAATTGTGAGTTTTTAGTTTAGTTTTAGTTTAACATAGCTTGGCTTAGATTGTGCTACATTCTGCATGAATAAAGAGGTACTGCATACAGCTCAGCCATGAGTCCCTGGTTATCTGTCTCCTGTCAGTGAAGCTCAGCCTGGCAGAAAGGGGCCGGGCAGCAGTGCATCAGGTTAAGTGTACATAGTGTGAAGTGCAAGGATCCTGGTTTGAGCCCCCAGCCTCCCACCTACGGGGTGATCGCTTCACAAGAAGTGAGGCAGATCTGCAGGTGTCTGTCTCCCCCACCGCTCTCAATTTCTCTGTCCTGTCCAGTAAAAATAAAAAATGGCGGGAGTTGGGCGGTAGCACAGCAGGTTAAGGGCACTTGGCGCAAAGCCAAGGACCAGCCTAAGGATCCCAGTTCGAACCCCCCGCTCCCCATCTGCAGGGGAGTCACTTCACAAGTGGTGAAGGTCTGCAGGTGTCTATCTTTCTCTCCCTTCTCTGTCTTTGCCTCCTTTCTCCACTTCTCTCTGTCCTATCTAACAACGACAACAATAATAACTACAAAAACAATAAAAAGACAACAAAGGCAAGAAAAGGGAAAACCAATAAATAAAATTTTTTAAAAAATGAAAAATGGCCTCTAGGAGCAGTGGATTCATAGTGCTGTCACTGAGCCTCAGAGTTAACCCTGGAGGCAAATAAATAACGTTTTAACTGGAATATATACTTATTGCTAAATACTCCAGAGTATTCCAGTCTGCTAGTACATAATGCTTAGAAAAATATTGCGGTGGTCCGGGAGGTGGCACAGTGGATAAAGCATTAGATTCTCAAGCATGAGGTCCCGAGTTCAATCCCCAGCAGCACATGTACCAGAGTGATATCTGGTTCTTTCTCTCTCCTCCTATCTTTTTCATTAATAAATAAATTCTTAAAAAATATTTAAAAGAAAGGAAAAATACTGCAATGACAAAAATATTAAGGAGCCAGATGGTTGGTGCACTTAGTTGAGCACACGTTACAGTGCGCAAACCCCCAGTCCCCACCTGCAGGAGGAAAAGCTTTGCAAGTGGTGAAGCAATACTGCAGGTGTCTCTCTTTCTCCCCCCCCCCCCCAGCTTCTCCTACCCTCTCAATTTCTGGCTGTCTATATCCAATTAATAAGTACATTTATTAAAAAAAAAAAAACTATTTTAAGCCTATTAACACTGGTTCCTCTTTGGATAATTAACAAGATTTTTATTTTCTCTGCTACTTATATCTCTTGCAATAATAAAATACAGTACTTTAATAGTTTTGTGATAAGTTTAAGATGGAACCCCACTAAAAATAGAAAAGCCCATAACTTTGAGGCTCTCACAATCTGTACTGCTAATATAGCCAAGTGTGATAACTAAAGGCCTAACATATGAGAGATAAGAGGCCTGGTCTTACCTCACTGCTTCTGTGATCTTAGATGAGTCATTTGGCATTTCAGGGCTATATTGTTCTTAATTGAATGATCTGTAGTCTCTGTTACTCTGCTAAAGTCTTCCTTGTTGCTATGTATCGCTAAGGAGATAACATTCCATATTTTAGCCAGTGACGACTTTTAGAGTTAAAATAAAGCAGGAGTAGTCACTGGAAATAAAGCCACGCCTAAAATTTGTGTCAAAACCACATGTTTTTAACCACAGTTAAAACTTCACAGTATATCAGTGTGGTGGAAAACTAAGCACATGGGCTCTTTGGTAAAAAGAACATTATGCACTCTGAGAAAGAAACCACTAGCAAATGTTTAATCTTTTAATACTAAGGTATGTTTTCATTGAGAAGTGAAAATGCCAGCATCATCAATGTTTATCCTAAGATAACCAGAATGCATCAGGTGCTTATTTCAAAAGATAAGTCATTCTGTGAAATTCTTAAAATTTTAACATCTAGTTAAGCTACACTTTACTTTTAAATCTAATACTGCAAGGAATATTTGGTCTTAATTCATGTTTTCAAGCATTCTTTTACATTGGAAATTAAGTTATCTAAATTGAAGTAATGAGTTTACTACCCAGGGTCCTAAATATAATAAGCACTCCCTTGGTGTAATTATGTTTCATTGTTTTTCTCTCCTGCATAATGACAGAATAAGTACAAACTCTAGTGAGAGAAAATGTGTTACCTGAAGAATCAATAACAAAATGTACAGTAAGAACTTTTTAAAAATACTTCTAGGAGAGAATTCAGAGCCTGAAGCAGAGCATAGAATTCATGGCAGACTTGCAAAAAACTCGAAAGCAAAAAGATAGAGCAGACACCTCGCAGAGTGGGGAAGACAGCAGCAGCTGGCCAAAAGAAAGGGACGATACTGGAGATGCTGAAGCACAAGCTTTCAAGAGTCCCAATAAGGAAAACAAAAGGTAATTATTATCCCAGTGACTTTCGGGAAAACCAATTCCTAATTTGTCTCCAGTTGTTGGGGTTTTAGCATGAAAATCCATTCTGATGATATGATGTAGCCCTTTTCTCATACAAAACACCATATGGAATTAGCCATAGTTCAGAATGTGTATTCTTAGGTGGTTTCAAAACTTATAAATTATTGTTAGACTCACATTTTTAGCAAGTCTATTTAAGCATGTTTATTTAAGGGGAAAAATGTATTCATCATTTCATTCCATGAAAGAATTGGGGCGGTAGTTGAGCGTAAGCATACGTTAAGCTCCTTCCTAAATAGATGGGCTGTCACTGAGATCATGCATGTTTTCCACTATACGTCAACAGACAGGAGTAATAATGAACCACTTGGCCTGCCTGACAGTGGTCAGCACGTTGTAAGCAGTTGTGTATATCCTGCTCACATCACTGACAACTAGACCTGTTACCTGGCACTTCACAAGTGGGGAGGAGGTGGTCAGTAAGGTTTTTGTAATGGAAAGCAAATAAACTTGTGATGAATGTTTGTTCTAAGATGACTATATTTTAAATGTATGTTCAACTTAGATTTTAACAATCAAATGTAAAAAAATGTGTGCCGTTCTGTCTTCAAAAAATTCAATTTAGAATTGATTTTGTGAATGCACTGAGAAAAGTGTTTAAGACAACTAGACACAGAAAGCAGAAGTAATCTTTTTTTCCCTTTTTACTTAATGTATATTTTTCAGGAAAGACAAAGATATACTTGAAGATAAATTGAGAAGCAGTAATTTAGAGAGAGAGCAGGAGCAGATAGACCGCATCGTTAAGGAATCTGGTGGAAAACTGACCAGGAGGCTCGTTAACAGCCAGGTGATTAAGCTTTCCCTTTCTGATTCAGGTTGTCTGAAACTCTGCCCTTAAATATTTTTTAACTCATAGATGCCATAGAACTTTCAGCAGAAGATGTAGTGATATATTTGTAAATTACGTGATCAGTCTTAATAATTCTTCTTAGTTAAGGTAATGGGTTCTAAAAGTGGAAATTGAGGGGCTGGGAGGTAGCCCACCCTGTAGAGGAAGACTTGGTTTTGAGTCTTGAGTCTCCATTTAAAAGTGGTAGAGCATTGCTATGATGTCTCACTTTCCCTGCCTGTCTCTCTGTCTCTCTTCCTCTCCCCCTTAACCCCTCTTCCTCTTCCTTCCTCTCCCTCTATGTGGAAAACAGAGGGAAAAAAATAAAAGAAAAGAGTCTTCTAAGAGCAGAAGAATCATACAGACACAAAGTTCCCATAGAGCCCTGGCAGCCAAAATAAAATAAATTTGGAAAATGAACCCCATACCTTTACATAGTTAACAAGAAAATATTTCTACTCTGACTGTTGGGAAAGAGGGCTGTTTATTTTTTGAATAGAAACAGAAATTAAAAGGGAAATGGGAAATAGAGACACCTGAAAAACTGTTCCACTACTCATGAAGCTTCATGCCTGCAGGTAGGAGCTGGGGGCTTGAACCCAGGTCATTGAGCACTATCATGTGTGCACTCAACCAAGTGTGCCACTGTCCTAGCTTATACTCTGGACTTTTTTTTTTTTTTCCCTCCAGGGTTATTGCTGGGCTCGGTGCCTGCACCATGAATCCACCGCTCCTGGAGGCCATTTTTTCCCCTTTTTGTTGCCCTAGTTGTTGCAGCCTCGTTGCGGTTATTATTGCCATTGTTGACGTTGCTTTGTTGTAGGATAGGACAGAGAGAAATGGAGAGAGGAGGGGCAGAGAGAGAGGGGAGAGAAAGATAGACACCTGCAGACCTGCTTCACCGCCGTGAAGCGACTCCCCTACAGGTGGGGAGCCGGGGGCTCGACCGGGATCCTTACGCCCACGTGCGCTTAACCCACTGCGCCACCGCCCGACTCCCTACTCTGGTCTTTTGAAAGCTTATGTTTAGTACATTGGTTTTAAAAACCAAGTGGATTAACACAAGAACATGATCAAATCACTCTCCTTCCCTGGTCTTTAGAAACTTTTTCGGGCGGGGTTAGAGAACATAATATTTATGCAAACAGACTCATGCCTGAGGCTCCAGAGTCCCAGGTTCAATCCCCACGACCACCATAAGCCAGAGCTGAGTAGTGCCATGGTAAAAAAAAAAAAAAAAAAAATCTGTTTTTTTTTTTTTTTTTAAGTGTTGATTTAATGAAAGAGGGAGAACCAAAACACTGGCATATGCAGTGCTGGGGATCAAACTCAGGACCCCACACATGCCATTTTGGTACCTTTTTTAAAATTTTTATTTATTTTTATTTTTTTAGTAGAGAAAACACAACTAAAAAGTCTATATGACTCTTTAAAGTTCCAAGATTTGCATTAGCTCATCAGCATCTGTGTACATGGTGATAGGTATGAAGCCAGTGTCTTGAGTATAAAGTTGGTAGCCACTGTGGTATTTGTTTGATTAAACTAAAGTGAGGTTTTCTAATGTTCTGTCTAACTTTATGCCATTTTAATACTCTGGGTCATTGCAGTGTGAATTTGAAAGGAGAAAGCCAGATGGTACTACTACCTTGGGACTTCTCCATCCTGTGGATCCCATTATCGGAGGTAGGCTCACAGATTCTACAAAGAATCAGTATTTTTAAAAAGCAGCTGTAATGGTGGATGCAGTGTGAAACTCTACCCTGCAAGTCGTACAGTCTCATTAACTCGCTAGCAAAAATAAGAAACATTTTATGTCAGGTATACTTCAGTAAACTTACAAAAGTTATTTTAAAGCAGCTAGAAGAGTATATAACAGATGCTACTTATGTAGAGTTTGGGGGCCAAAGAGGCTTCTAAGGACATGGTGTCTGGGGGATTCTCAGAATGTAGAGCTAGTGAAAGAAACCTTGAGGCAAGAAGGAGCTGTTGAATTTGAAGACAAAAAGGGTAACATGTTTGTCATATATTAATATGCTCACGTAAGGAAAGGAACTATTATCACATGTTTTGGTTTAGGTTTCTGTTGTTTGATAAAGACAGGCAGAATGAACATGTGAACATGAAAAAGACCACAGCACAGACCCCACTGCAGATGTGGCCACAGCACACTTGACTCCTCACATACAGTCGCTTCCCTGGGAGGCCAGTTGTTCACCTGCTTGTCTTCGTTTTCCTGGTGAAGGTGTCAGCGCCCATTAGGACACTGACCCCAGACTGCTTAACAAGGGACTCTTACTAAGTTGGATGCTTGAAGTTTCTAACCAGCACTTTTATGTTATCACATCATCACCTGTGACTGTAGTCTGTTCTAGGTGTTCATGTTACTACTTCCATGGCATTTTGTTACTTTTTAAAAAATTGTTTTTATATTTATTGATTTTCGCTTTTGTTGCCCTTGTTTTTTTTATTGTTGTTGTAATTGTTATTGTTATTGATGTAGTCATTGTTAGAACAGAGAGAAATGGAGAGAGGAGGGGGAGAAAAAAATAGACACCTACAGATCTGCTTCACCACCTGTGAAGCGACTCCCCTGCAGGTGGGGAGCCGGGGTCTTGAACCTGTATCCTTATGCCGGTCCTTGTGCTTTGCGCCATGTGCGGTTAACCTACTGCGCTACCACCCAACTCCCGCATTTTGTTACTTTTACAAATGTGGACTCTTCTTTAGGGAAGAAGACATCCTTTCTGTTGATTATTGCCACAAACCATGTTCTCTCCTGACAACACCCTTCTGTGTTCTGCTTCTATCACAGATTTCCAGTGCCATTACAAGTGTTCATTTCTGGCTTAGAGATCACACCTTTAAATAGTTTCCTTCACTGAACCAGAACTGTGCATTGTACATAATTATTTATCCTGAATATATTATCTTTAATCCTGTTATTATCCTTTGCTCAGCCTTTTTGTTTTTCTGTTTTTATTAATAGGACAGAGAAATTGAGAGGGGGCATAGAGGGAGAGAAAGATACCTGTAGCACTGCTCATGAAGCACTCACACACACACACACATACATGGGAACCAAATTGCTTGAACCCAGTTCCTTGAACATATTGATGTCTGCTTATCCAGAGTCACCAGCCCTCATTAACCTTTTCTGCTTTAGTTCACTTTCAACATCTTAATATGAAAAGATCTAAAATCTAACATTTTTAAAGTGAAGTGTGACATGATACAAAGAATTCTTGAAAGCAGTAGAGTGTAACAGAAATCAGAATGTTGTCCTGGTAACATTTTTGCCTTCCTAAGCTCAGGTTTTCTTACCTGAAAGATTAGTATAGTAATTGCTCCCTAGCCTCTTTCACAGAGTCTTATTCATGGCAGGAAGCACTATACATGCTCATGACCATGTGTCTCCTTCATTCCACCCCATCTAGAGCCCGGATACTGCCCGGTGAGACTGGGAATGACAACTGGAAGACTTCAGTCTGGAGTGAATACTTTGCAAGGATTCAAAGAAGATAAGAGAAACAAAGTAACTCCAGGTAAGGGGAAACACACCTAAGGACTATTGTTGCAGTAGTTGATAATTTTCATTAGCCTAGTAAACTGAGAAACCAATATTAGTATTCAAAGATAACTTTCTTCTTTTTCTTTTTATTTATTTATTTTAAAAAGGAGACATTAACAAAACCATAGGACAAGAGGGGTACAACTCCACACAATTCCAACCACCGGATCTCCGTATCCCATCCCCTCCCCACTTTCTTTTTTTTCCTTTCTCTTAGATTTTTCTGCCAGTCAGTAAAGTTGTAAAAGTAAAGAGGAGTAAACTTTAATAATGTACGTTTTTTAGAACAGCAATGATATGTAAGCTGAAAAAATAATGTTGTAGTATGTCATTTTTATCAACAGTATTATACTTGAATTATGGACCCTACAGTTCTTATGCACCACATTATGACTCCACATTTGCAAATATCAGCAAGGATGACTCTGACTTAATCTACTCAACCTATGGAGAAGAATCTGATCTTCCAAGTGATTTCAGGTGAGTCACTAGGTTTAACTACTCTGAGTATCACATCTTGCTAAGGTATTTACATTTTATCTGTGAGTAGTGTTAACAGAGTTGTCCAGATAATGGGAAATATGTTCATTGATTCTTTTTTTTTTATATTTCTTTATTGGGGGATTAATGTTTTACATTCAACAGTAAACACAATAGTTTGTACATGCATAACATTTCTCAGTTTTCCACATAAAAAAGCAACCCCCACTAGGTCTTCTGTCATCCTTTTTGGACCTGTATTCTCCCCCCCACACACACACACACATACCCCAGAGTCTTTTACTTTGGTGCAATACACCAATTCCAGTTCAGGTTCTACTTGTGTTTTCTCTTCTGATCTTGTTTTTCAGCTCCTGCCTGAAAAACATCCCATATTCATCCTTCTGTTTCTGACTTATTTCACTTAACATGATTTCTTCAAGCTCCATCCAAGATGGGCTGAAAACAGTGAAATCACCATTTTTATTAGCTGAGTAGTATTTCATTGTGTATATATACCACAACTTGCTTAGCCACTCAACTGTTGTTGGACACCTGGGTTGCTTCCAGGTTTTGGCTATTACAAATTGTGCTGCTAAGAACATATATGTACCCAGATCTTTTTGGATGGGTGTGCTGGGTTCCTTAGGATATATCCCCAGGAGAGGAATTGCAGGATCATAGGGCAGGTCCACTTCTAGCCTTCTGAGAGTTCTGCAGACTGCTGTCCACAGGGGTTGGACCAATTTATGTTCCCACCAGCAGTGCAGGAGGGTTCCTTGGTCCCCACAACCTCTCCAGCATTTGTTGCTGCTATCTTTTCTGATGTGTGACATTCTCACGATTCTTTTTTTTTTTTATTGACAGTAATTAAATAGACCCTTAGTTATCTTTCTTTAGTGGAAAATAAATATTGCAAAGAGAGCACATACCTCCCTCATGCTCCCTGATGTTGGCATCTTCAGTAGTTTAATTCTTAGAAAAATGTGTTTTTTAAGATGTTGTATACCTCAGTTGATGCTAAATAGTTCAGGAACACGTTTCTGTGTACCATCTGTTGTACAGTGGTGTGCCATATGTTCTGTGACATTTCTAATATCAGTGAGGCCTGTTGCAAACTGGATCAGGGTGGAAACTGATCAAGAATGAAGACATAATGACTTGATTCCCTAGGCAGTCCAGATACAAGCCTAGCTGACATATATGCCAGTACACTTGTAATTACATTCAATATCTCTCTCTTCCACTAAGATTTAATGAGAAAGCAAGCCTGGGAGATAGAGGAGAGAGAACGAAACTGCCACATGTGATGTCAAGAATCAAACTCTGGGCCTCATCTTGCTTGAGACTCCCAACACTCCATCCACTGTGCTATCTTCCAGGTCACTCAGTATCTCTTATAACATGTTTCTGTGGAAAGACTTAGCATAGTCTGTGTTCTGTTTAAGATATTAGGTACTGCCTATCACATCAACATACTGAAATACCTTCCTGATTTACCAGGATTCTGGCGCAAGATGAGGCATTGAGCTTTCACACTTGTACCTTACTAACTTTATATGTAAGAATTCACTATAAGTTAGCTAGCCTGGGGGGAGGGGAGAGTATTCACTATTTTTATGTATGCCCGTTGGTAGTGGTGGCAGTGTTTTTGTAAGGCAAAGATACTTAAGTCACCTACTGACTGATTTATGATCAAGCTGCTTACATCAGTTAGACCTCTTTTACCAGCTCGAACAGATTCTTTCTAGATTATCTGTCTTTGCATTCCTCAAATGGGCATTGCATGCCCATTCTGTACTAGGCATTTTCTACGTACCGGAAATTCCACAGTAGATGAATAGTGATAAAGAACCTATGTCTTCTTGAAGGTGTGGCAACAAGTGCTGAAGCAAAGGGAGAGATACAGTGTGCGAAGAGAGGGAGTTTTTAAATGGGGAGGGGGCATACAGGGAAGAACTTAACTAAAAGGGAGGGTACACATTGTGCAAAAACTGAAGCAGCAAATATCATTACTGCCTTCTGCGAGAAAGCAGTTCAGCCAGTGGAGTGTCTGCTAAGACCCTGAAGTGGGAGCCTGCCTGAAACATGTAAACGCAGAATGAGGAAAACAGTAAGAAACCAAAAGAACATAAGAGGAAAGGTCAGAAAGCGGGGAGATCATTATAAGAACCTGGGAACTTCATCTAAGTGAGATGAGGAAACAGACTGGTGGAATTTAAGCAGAGTAATACGCAAGCTGGTTTATAAAGGGGGCACGATGACTATTGTGGGATGTAGATTGTTTGGGACCGGGGCAGAAGTGGAAGGCTGGTATCTTACTCCAAATGAGAACTCGACTACAGGAGTAATAGTTGTGGTGTTGAGAAGGGATGTGTAGGACTTTTTCACCAATTGAAGTGGGGTGTGAGAAAGCAAAAGCAAAGATTATTTCATAGTTTCCTAGTGGCCTAAAAAGATGAAGTTACTGTTTATTGAGAAGGGAGAGATTTTAAGACTACATTTTAGAAATGACCCACCTATTCAGTCCTGGGCATTTTAAGTTGGAAATGCATATTAGACCACCGAGTAGAACTGTCCGAGTGATCCAAACAGATTCTGTAATTTTGAGGATCTTTTAAAAGATGTATATCCAGGTGTGAGTAAGATCACCTTAGAGAGTAAAAGTAGACTCAAAGACTAGACTGAACCATGGATTCCCTTCATCATTCAGGTCATGTTTTTTGGGGTTGTTTTATTTTGATTTTGTTCGTTTGTTTCTACAGTTTTCTCTACTGTGTGTTTAACCTGGTGCACTACCGCCTGGCCTGTAGAGTTTTCTCTAGGAGGATTTTATGTTTGCTACTCCTTTATATTTTGGGATTATCTTGTGATGATAGGTACTATTAGTCAATATGCACATACAGTATAATAAAGTTCTACATCCTGATTTATAAATTAAGGGTACCTAATGGAAATAGCCGGCAATGATAGAAAAAAGCAAATGGAGATGATGTATGTGAAAGTGACTTTCCAATCACTCTTTTTCAGCATCCATGAATTTTTGGCCACATGCCAAGATTATCCATATGTTATGGCAGATAGTTTACTGGATGTTCTAACAAAAGGAGGCCATTCTAGGACCCTGCAAGAATTAGAGACGGTAAGAGTGCTGCTAAAAGAAGTGGGGTCATTTATTATTGCCACTTGAGCATTAGTCATTCAGTGTTATGAAACCATGGAATTAACCAGGATGACAGCTGAACTAGATTCCCCTGAAAGAGAGAGCCCAGCTTGGGTGGAGAACATGAGTGGAGGACAATGAAAGGAAGCAACTAAGTTTGCTACTAGAATCTGTGAGAGCCAGAGCAATGTCATTATTTTCTAATCTTGGGAGTTTATTAATCAAAAATAGGATTACAACTGAGAAGTCAGCAGGTACTTTGTCCCATAACAGAAATGGGAAGTTTGGCTCATTGGTTTGAAACTAAGCTGACTTTTCATTGTTATATAATAATAGCTAAGAGGAACCTCACGCAAAATTGGAAAGGAGCTTCCTCATTTATATCGTATTCACATTGTAAACTATCTCCAGTCCATTTGGACACAATTCATAATCTTAGATAATTTAAAGGATTAGAACCAGAAAATGTCTCTTGAGAAATAGAGGGAAGATGATGTACAGAATGTTCTTGTCACTGTACTTAAAGCTCTTGAAGGTCATAACCTTCCTGGTAACTTTGTTGTCCTCAGCCCTCAATGAACTATGGCTGCTAGTCCTAAAGTGGCCCCTGAGGAGAGCTGCATCTGCACCTCAGGTTCATTGAGAACTGCAATACAATCTGGTGGCCTTTTGATCCATTGGTATATCTTCTCAGAATTTATCCTAGAAAGATACATATTTTTTATTTATTCTGGATCAGACAGATTAAGAGGAAATGTAAAAATATGGGGAGGGGGTATTGTTGAAGAGGGAGGGATGGAGAGACTGATCCTATAGCACTGTTTCAATGCTTGTGAAATTTCCCTCCTGTGCAATGGGGGATAGGGGCTTGAACTGTGATCCTTGTGCTTGAACCGTGGTCATGGTAATGTGAGTGCTCAATCAGGTGCACCACCACCTAGCCCCCTGAGTGTAATTTTTTAAACTGAGAATTCGTTAAATAAATCAGTATAGCCTGTCAAAAAAGATAATTTGATTTTCGTGCATGATACATTTGTGTGTTATTTCTATATATGCTTTATCTCTGAGCATTAGTTATTATGAGAATCAGGGTCTCTGTAGGATTTTAATATTTCTCAGTAATGCCCTGATATCTGAGAGTATCACTCTGTCATAAAAATAGTCTTGGGGCTGGGTAGTGGCGTACCTGGATGAGCACTGGTTACTATGCTCAAGGATCTGGGTTCAAGCCCTGGTTCCCACCTACAGGGGGAAAGCTTCACAAGTGGTGCAGCTGTGCTGCAGGTGTCTTTCTGCCTCTCTATCTCCCTGTCCCCTATCTGTTTCTCTGTCTCTATTCAAATAAATAAATTAAATATTTTTAAAAATGAAAATAGTCTCGTGGTAAAAAAAGGAAAAAGGAAAGGAAACATTCCATTTATTTAGGTATTTTGTGTGCTGTTTCCAAGTTGCTTCTTAAACATAATCAGGCATAGATATATCAATCTTGGAGTCACCCATAGATACTCATGACTCAATACATTGAAAATGCAAATAGTTTTTGTTGTTGTTTATAAAGTTTATACCAGTAATCTGATATTATTTGTTTTGCCGTGAAACATGACATTTGTCTATTTTCTATGATACATCTTTTAATAAAAAGTTCTTTATCCTTTTAGTCATCACCTGAAGATGAAGACCAGATTAGAACACTGGACACAGTAAAAGAAATAGAGGTGATTATATTTTCTTCATTATAAGAAACATGGAGATTAAACTTAAAAGTTTCAGTGATAAAGTTTTATTTTAAAAGAGAAGTATTTACTGAGAAAATTCTGAGATGATGGGAGTGGAGGTCCTCTGGGGAACACAGTAGTAATGCAGTAGACAGGCATGTCACCAAGGAAGCAAACCCAGTTACAGGTAGTGTAAATGTATGTTGTGGGAACACACTTTGGAGAAACTGATTTGGACTTCTGAAAAGATTCTCTCAGAGGGTGTATCAGATGAACTGAGTCTAGAAGGATGAAATAGTATTCTCCCAGGAGGCAGGGCCAGGCATCTGAAATGGACCGAACTGCTTGTGTAATGATTAAACAGGTCAAAGAGAGCAGGGCTTAACATGCAAAAAACTTCGAAAGTGTGTGGCCACTGGTATCTGTAGAGGGATGAGAAGTGGTGAGGCTGAATGGCTGAGAACGAAATGAGAAGAGTCCTAAGTACAGTGTTGACAAGCTGAGATTTTATTCTAAAAGATTTGTTTATGGTGCAATATAGAAAAGAGAGGAGCTCCAGGAAAGGGATCAGCAAAATATTACAGAACTTGCTAAGCAAAACAAGAAGTAACATTGCAATTTAAAGAGGCTAAAGATTTTAAGAAATACAGTAGAACCAAACTTGATAGAAGTTGATATATTATTTGCTGTTATCAAAGGTATGAAAAAAGGAGCAAACTTTTGGCAGGGAAAGACTTAACATTCAGTTTCAGATGGTGTGAAACTGATTTACAACATCATTGGAGGTACAGTCTAAAATCCAAGATCTGCACTGTGAGTGTGGATCTGGATGTATCTGGCCTAAAAATAGTAGAGTTGTGTTTTATAGTCATTTGAATGAGCAAGACTACCCAGCATGTAGAATAGAAAAAGGACAGAAGACAGACCATTGGAAAAGACCAATAATTAGGTAGGGGTGCTGTGAATGAATTATTTGCGAGGAGAGTTCATCAGTATCAGGTACTACATAAAAGGCTCATATGAGGAAGCCAGGGTGTGATTCTAAGCCACTATAGTATTTTCTAATTTAATTTGTTAAAGTTTATTATGATACAGAACAAAGAGAACAAGAACCAGAGTATCACCCTGGCACACACAATGCCAAGGATAAAACTGGCCTTAATACTTATAAATCCATTGTTCCAGCCACTGTGCCCCCTCCCAGACCACCCATGGTGATATTAGAATGAATTTGGTAAAAATGGTGGGGGCAAAGATAGACTTCAGTTGGTGCATTTAAGATTGAAAGGATAGAAGTTCTGTTGGGGAGTTGGGCTGTAGCACAGAGGGTTAAGTGCAAGTGGTGCAAAGTGCAAGGACCGGCGTAAGGATCCCGGTTCAGGCCCCTGACTCCCCACCTGTAGGGGATTCGCTTGACAAGCGGTGAAACAGGTCTGCAGGTGTCTGTTTTTCTCTCCCCCTCCTCTCTCCATTTCTGTCTCTCCTATCCAACAACAATGACATCAATAATGACTACAACAATAAAACAGCAAGGGCAACAAAAGGGAATAAATAAATAAATGTTTTTTTAAAAATGACAACAAAAGGGAAATAAATAAATAAAATAAGTTCTATTAAGAAAACTTGAAGATAGGAGATGAAGATACATACAGGTAAGTAGTATTTATAAAACTATGTCCTTTTTAAGGAAAGAGGACCCAGGTGTGGTCATGCATGTGCTTAGTGAGGAGTCAAGAATGAAAGGATTCTTGAAAGTGGGAAAGGAGTTTGGATAAAAGGCCCAAGTCTGGTGTACAGTTCAACAGTTTTTCTTTAACAAACACTTACTAGAACAAATATTCTAATGATTTGATCTTGGAGCACAATACTAAAGTATAAATGGAACTATTAACTTTTAGTTACCTATTATCTCAGTTGCTCTCTTCCTAAAAATTAATGTTGAGGTTATGAAACCGATGCTTATGATTTGAAAAATAAAAAGCCCACTCTTTAGGATTTTTTTTTATTATTACTATTCCTTTCTCACACAATACTGATAGCCTAGCTTTGGGATCTGAAAGAGACTCAAGATGTATCTTATGTTCATTATCTCTAGTACTGTAAGAGTAGAATGGGAGGATGGAGGGTGGTGTAAAATGGTGGTTAAAAATATTTTCCATGGGGGAGTCGGGGTGTAGCTCAGTGGGTTAAGCGCAGGTGGCGGCGCAAAGCGCATGAACCGACATAAGAATCCTGGTTTGAGCCCTCAACTCCCCACCTGCAGCGGAGTCGCTTCTCAAGCCGTGAAGTAGGTCTGCAGATGTCTTTTTCTCCCCCTCTCTGTCTTCCCCTCCTCTCTCCATTTCTCTCTGTCCTATCCAGCAACAACGACAACAGTAATAACTACAATAAAACAAGGGGAACAAGAGGGAATAAATATTTTTAAAAATTTAAAATATATATTTTCCATGAGCATCAGACATAATGCGACACTGTCATAATCACCAAAAGTTGTTTCACATCTCAGCAGTTACACAGCTCTCTCTTCTCTGGAGTAACTTCCATGTAAAACAAATGGTACAGGTTGATAAGGTACAGAACTGCATAAGAAGTGCAGTGAGAGGTACCAGTTTATGGACACCAGCTTTGCCATATTGGGGAATAACATTTCCTAAAAGTGTGTTGGAAGACATTTTTCAAATATACCAAAATTACCTCAGAGTGACTACTTGGAATAGCTCTGCCTATAAATCCAGACCATTCAAGTTTTTCATTCTAGCACTGTTGTGGTTTTAGCACACTCACTTAACTTTTTTTTTTTTTTAACAGATTACAGAAATAGAGCCAATGGGACATTTAGACTCCAGTAATCAGGACCGACTCACAGCACTGAAAGCAGTAACAAATTTTGGTGCTCCCATTGAAGTATTTGACTCTGAAGGTGAGTGTCCAGAGGGTTTGACAGAAGAACTACTATATGACATGGGCAATCAAGATTTAATACCGTAATACAGATTAATAGCCAGTTGCCAGAGTACAGTGTTAGCTGACCACGCTTCAGTGAACAGTAAAGCACTGCTCCTTTGATAAATGGAAAATACCAGAATATGTGACTTGGTTTACTGCACATGGTCAAATAAGTATGTCCATGCTTCCTTTGGCATATTAGTTTTCTTTTCCTTTTTAAATATATTTTATTTATTTTATTTTAATGAGATAGGCACAGAGAGAAAGACAGAGAAACACCAGAGCAGTGCTCAGATCTGGCTTATGGTGGTACTGGGGATTAAACCTGGGAACTTGAAGCTGCAGGCATGAAAGTCCTTTGCATAAGCATTATGCTGTCTCCCCACCCCACCCTCTTTTTTTTTTAAAGATTTACTCAGTCATAAGCAATCCCGGGAATACAGTCCAAAGCCTCATGATGCAGAGGATATGCTCTGTCTGCTGAATCACTTCACTAGTTAATATGTTGATTTTCTTACCACACAGAAGCTGAATTGTTCCAGAGGAAACTTGATGAGACCACCAAGTTGCTCAGGGAACTCCAGGAAGCCCAGAATGAGCGTCTGAGCACCAGACCTCCTCCCAACATGATCTGTCTCTTGGGTCCCTCATACAGAGAAATGCATCTCGGTATGTTGCCTCTCCAGTCAGAGGAAGGTTGGGAATGCACACAGGAAAAACTTGTGAGCATTGATTGACACCACTGTAAAGTAATACTGGAATACCAGTTTGGTTTTTGCATTTATGTAGTTATTGTGAGTTTGTTATCTACAGGGACTTTTCAGTACCTAGAACTGTTTGACTTTTGTTTTTCCCCTTTCTAGCTGAACAGGTGACCAATAACCTTAAAGAGCTTGCACAGCAAGTAACTCCAGGTGACATTGTAAGCATGTATGGAGTCCGGAAAGCAATGGGAATTTCCATCCCCCGCCCCGTCCTAGAAAACAACTTTGTAGACTTAACAGAAGGTATGTGCCTGTTGTTGCTGGAGAGTGGAGGGCTGATATGAGTAAAAGGAGTATCAGCTCTGTCCCGTAAAGTTCTATCTCTATTTAAAATAAACTATTTTTACCATTTTATCTAAACAATAAAGACTTCACATTTAAGTCCTTTAAAAACAAACAAAAAAGCTATAAAAATAGCCTTATGGGAGTCGGGCGGTGGCGCAGCGGGTTAAGCGCACGTGGCGCAAAGCACAAGGACCTATGTAAGGATCCCGGTTTGAGCCCCCGGCTCCCCACCTCGGGAGTCGCTTCACAGGCAGTGAAGCGGGTCTGAGGTGTCTTTCTCTCCCCGTCTTACCCTCCTCTCTCCATTTCTCTCTGTCCTATCCAACAACAACGACAGCAATAACCACAACAAAGGGGAAAAATAAAACAATAGCCTTATAAGCACCTAGTAGTCTTTAACCTTGAGCATGGTAAAGAAGGGGTGTTGGTAGTTCTTCTGAAAGCTACCTTTAATGCCTACTTTTTTAATCCAGAGCATTCATTGTTTAGCTCTGGCTTGTGGTGAAGTGGGGGATTGAACCTGGGACCTCAGGCATGAGAGCCTTTTAACATAACCACTATAGCTGTCTTCCCTACCCATCTCTACCTTTTTAAATTGAAAGGGGAAAAGTGCTAAGTGGAGTGGTCTATTTGTTTTTTCTTTCAGATTTTGAAGATCCTAAGAAGACAAATGTAGTTGAGTGTGGACCTGATAGGCTTTGAAGCTAACTGGTATTTAATTATATATTATGTATATATATTTTTTTCATTCTTAACTTGGAAAATGCTTTTCAAAAGATATTAAATATTTGTAAATTGTGTTTTTAATTAAACTTGGAACACTTAATTTCAATGTTCCAGAGAATTGGACTTCTATTAGGTAATAAAGCTAAATCTTAGACAATGAGCCATGTTGTGTATATCCACTTAGTTTCCTCTTAACATTTCTCTGAAAGCTGAATTTGAAGATGAAGTGATAGAAAATAGTGCTCAGGAAGTAAAGTAGTTAATTTCATGACTACCCATTATGAGAAGTAAACCCCTAAAATAGTTGAAATTCCTCATTTTTCCCCCTTACATTGTACACTCTACAGTAAAGAAATTATAACCAGGTAGTTCCTGACTTAACCAGATTTTGTCTCAGTTTATTCAGCAGTGGACCTTGTGAGAAATGAGTATGACTTTGACCTCCTGTCTTTCTGAGCAGAAAGTAAAACTAGAACAATGTTGTTTCAGAACATGTTTCATGGCCTACCCTTTTAGAAAGTATCTTCACCCAGTAAGATCTCCCATTGTACCATGAAGCAAATACGCTTAATTTGATTGATTTGAGAGAGGAATGGGAGAGAAAACAAGCACTGCTCAACTCAGACATAAATCGGTGATGGGAATTAAATCTGGGGCCTCAAGTGTGCACGTTGGTATCCGGATGAAACTGGGGATGGTGTCCTTATAGAAGGATTAAGTGCTACCTTTGACCACTTCCGTTGAGGGGTTTCATAGCAGTGACTTGTCTGGTCCTTTTTTATTTGTTCCACTTTGAGAATTATAGGTAAAGTTTACACTTCTGTTGGCTGTCCCTCCTAGCCACCTGTGCCTCAGCAATACCCCAAACTAGGCTTAAGACCCCACTAAGATTATACAGAACCCTATAAAATACCCGGTTGTAGAAAACAGCTTTATTGTTATTCTCGACTTTAAAAATGAGCATTTATCAAGAACGAGTACAGGGAGGGAAATTTCTTTCCAGAATGAAAGATGAGCTGATCTTTTTTGCCTGCCAACAGGAGTTCACTGGGGCTTTGTGTCTTCACAGTTCTTCTGCCCTTTGTGTATGCTCTTTCTCCTTCCCAGAGAGAGGGAGGGTGAAGGAGAGACACCACTACTTGTGAAGCTTCCACTGTGCAGGTGCTCCCATGTAGTGACGGGGGACTTGAACCCAGGTCCTTATACATGATAGTGTGCAGTCTCCCTTCCCAGACCCAATCTTTTCATAAAAAACTATTTAAAGGGAGCTGGGGGTGGTAGCACAGCGGGTTAAGCACATGACACAAAGCGCAAGGGCCGGTATAAGGATCCTGGTTCGAGCCCCTGGCTCCCCACCTGCAGGAAGTCACTTTTCAAGCACTCTTTCTCACTCCTCCATCAATTTCTCTCTGTCCTATCCAACAACAATACAAGGGCAACAAAATGGGGAAAATGGCCTCCAGGAACAGTGGATTCGTTGTGCAGGCACTCTGAGCCCCAGCATAACCCTGGAGGCAAAAAAAAAAAAATTTAAAACCTATTTAAAGTTGTGCGCCAGCAGTCAGGAAGGGAGCCAAGCAGATCTAGCAGGGGACTTGTCTGTGTGATACCTCAGGTCTGAGCCCGAGTACTACAGCGCGTGCCAGAGCAGTGCTCTCAGGTCTCCTCTCAGTATAAAATAAGTTCTTAAAAAATTGCCCAAAAGAATTAAATCAGTTCAAATATGTACTCAACAAGTCTCTCAGATATAATCCAGACAGTAAATGATGACTTCAACATTCATACTTACCTAGGTTTCTGAAGAATAAGGATAGTGAAATGTAAGACACTAGAAAATTCAGGTTTTCCGTGTTGCTAATTTAATGTATGAAAGGCTAAACAAAGTAGAAAACACTGGTGCTTTATAAAAATGAAACAACATTTTGGAACAAATGTTACAGATCTTTAAATATTCAGTATACAGAATAACCCCTAGTTGCCTGCATATAGCTTCTCAGCATGTTTTTGTACATTGACCGATTATAGACAGTTTGTATACAGTGGCTAATCGTGTTAGATTTTCTTAAGTAAACCAGAAAATTTCAGGTGTGTTTTTTTTTTTTGTTTTTCACCATCAGAAGTCAGTGAGGCCATTAAATAGGAACATTAAGCAAATCCTCACCCCGAAGAGAAGGTGTTAGAAAAGATACTTGCCCTGCCATAAAACAAAATGACACCTGGGGATTAAGAAGAAAAAGTAAGTGACTTTTATGGTCAGTTATTCACCATGACCCGAACATCAAAAACTAAAAGGTTATAAATTATCCTTATGTGAGCACAGTGCTTTGAGTCAAAATAAAGATACATGAATGGTAACCAATTTCTTTTTTCCTAACCCCCAATTTGGGATTTCTGCTACTAAGGAAAAAAAGTAAATTAAAATTGCAAGAGAGCAACTCTGTCATCCTGAGAGCCCTGGCACCCTAGCAGGTGTCTGCATTGTCCCAGCCCCAGAAATCTTCTTGACTTCCCAGGAGGCCCTTGCTGGGCAGCCCTGGCCACTGCTTGGCTTTAAGAATATAGACTGCAGGGCTATACTCACCTGAAACTAGCCCATTATGTGAAAAGTTGATGTGTTTAAAAGACAATTTAAGTAAGGCTTACCGGCACTTGTTTTCCCCCATCAACTTCTTACAATTTTTTCATACTTATTCTGGTTATATGAAAAACAATAGCAGCCACTAGAATGGCATCCAGCACCTTTGTGCAAATCAGAATAGGCTCCCTTCTGGGGGTGACGAAGACACTAGACAAGCAAACAGCAAGTTTAGTGTCAGTCCCCTCCCCACAACCACCCTGCAGCTCAACCAGGAGCATGAAGCCACAGGCAAACCTGGCTGCTTAGTCATCCTGTCTGCACCCCCTCTGTAATCTGAAGTCTCCTTTATCCAAAATTACATTTCATTGCGCAGAGTTGATGGATGACTTCTGTTTAAGAACCCCTGCATACAGTGAATGTCAACTACCTTAAACTCTGAGAGGCTCTGGCTAAGAGACACTGAAGTCAGTCTGTAAAAACACTATGGGGCCATTTGGCTCGTCCTCACCTTGAAACATAGCTATGGCGACTTCTTGTGATGCTTTTGGACTTCAAGCACTGTAAAACAGTCTTACAACCTGGCTTTTTACATTTGGCTTGTTTAATTCAGATTCAGAAAAAAGACATCTTAGTACTTGTGAGACGGCTGGCTGGCTTCTTACATACAGGAGCCTTGACAGCATGCTTGTGCTGGCCGATCGTTTGAGTTGAGAGCTGTTCAGAGAGAGCTATGAGGACTAGAGAGAAGGAAAGAAGTTCTGCAGGTTGTCCAGGTTCTTCCTGCACAGCCTCCATTCCTTTCCAGTGTAAAGGTGATCGTGCAGCTAAAGATGATAGGGGAGAGCTCAGAAGTGCATGCTCAGTCAGTCTGGGGAGGGCTGAATGGTACCTTACTTTCTGGGCTTTCGCTTACTGAACATAACTTCAAAACGCTCGCATCAGAGTCCTCTGATTCAAAGCCAGGCTTCCTCCACTGTCCACATTCTTGTTATAAGCCACGGTCCTCAGAACCCTATTTTACAACTGGGCTAATCCCATCAGCTGACACCAGGCAGTGATCCTACTTATGTGTAGAGAGAAGGGATTTTTGTCTAGCATCTAAGAAGTCATTAAAAAAAATAAAATCCCTATTAATCGTCCATCCATTTAAAACAACCAAATGTCAGATGTCAAGAAACAGCAAGTGATTTTTTTTTTATCTCCATACTGTGAAACGATTTGTGGACTTTACACAGCTTTTCAGCTCTATTTATTTACCAGAGTGCCTGTGTGAGAAATGTAGAATACTGTAGCTGGTTAGTTCCCAGCCCCTCGTGGACAGGTTGCCTTGGAAGACACCACTGGCTCTGCAGCTCTCAGGCCCACGCGGGGCATGCTTAAAGGTCTGCACAGCACCCAGGGAAGGGGGGTTAAAACTTGAGAGTGAGCTTCTTCCAGTTGTGCCGGAGGCAACTGTGGATGCCAACTGCATGGAGGTTCTGTCTGCCTCTACACGGTAAGGCCCAAAGGCCACCTCAAGCTTGCAGGAGTCCAAGAAATCCTCTAGTGAAAGCCCAAAGTCATACTGTCAGGGTGGTGGTGGGCAGCCACTGGAATGCTGTTGTGGCTGGGGTGGGGCTGTGTTTCCTTGACTTGCTTCAGAGAAGGAAGTTGGCTTCCTGCATACTCCGTACCCACCAGACGCCTTCAGTTCAACCCTAGCCCTTGAAACTTGGCGGTATCTGTACAGACAAAGTAAGTCCTCAGTTCACCTTTGCCTTTGACATTAATCAGTCCTCGACATTCACAGGAGTAACCTAGTCCCTGGAGGATGACACACGTCTCTTCAGTAACCTGGGAAGGGAAAGAAACCCATGTCTTCAGAGGCAGGAAGAAAGCCAATTGTGGGAAGGACAGATAGAAACCAGCCGATGGGCAGCAAACATGTCTGGTTGCCCTTGAGAATTTGATGGCTGGAGTCACTGTTAGGCATAGCCATATCTGAAATTTGGGTCACCTCGCCTCTGGGGAGATCCTTCCCCTCAACCACAAGTTTCCCCATCAGGGTTTATACCTGGATCTTCCCGAGTTCTCCAGTGCTCTCCATGCGACTGGCGACATTAACTGTGTTTCCCCAGATGTCGTACTGAGGTTTCCGCGCCCCGATCACGCCCGCAATCACAGGCCCATGGTTTATACCTGCAGGTAACATTCACATTTGGCAGATCACAGAGGCAGAGCCTGTGGCTGAGGCCATTGAACCCACCCACCAAGCACTGAAGTCACTGACAAACAACTAAAACGTACACTAAAGCAGTGCTTCCCAGTCTGCATGGTGGGAGATCATGTGTAGGAGGCAAAAGAGGGCATTCCCTGTTGCCCTGGAACTGGTAGACTGTTCTAGTATATGCTGCTTGCCCTCTGTCCATGCAACCCCCCTACACACACACACACACACACACACACACACACACACACACAGCTTTCCCACTTAAAAAATAAATGAACGTGTAGCTGACAGTGACTTGCTGGGGCTAACAATTTTTTTTAATTCAACAGAGCACTGCTCAGCTCTGGCTTATGGTGGTGTGTGGGAATTGAACCTGGGAGTCTCAGACATGTGGCTCTTTTTACATAACCATTATGCAGTCTCCCCCACCCACAAGGGTTAGTAACTTTGTTCTCCATGTAAAAGATTGTTGTTTGGCTTTTGTTTGGCGGAGCACCACTCAGCTCTAGCATATTAGGTAGTTCAAGTCCTGTGTGCTCTCCTTGGCACACTTAAATCTTAAAGGTATGCAGAGTCAAAACCCAGTCAGACTACAGGACAGAGCTTGCCTGGGAGCAGAGGGCAGCAGACTTCCCCCCAAGCCTCCTACAGACTCACCAACTCTGAGGCGAAAGGAGTTGAAGGAGTGCCTGTTGATGCCATCCAGTTTGCTCATCAGGGCGATGCTGAACTCCACCATGATGCCAATGTGGGCATGCTGCCTCTCCAGGTCCTGCAGGACAGAGTGCTGACTGCCGGGTCCTGGGCCCGCTTGCCAGGCTGAGCCCCCAAGACAGGGCATAGGCTGTTCCCCCCTCCCCTCCTGGGGGACTCATTGTATTTCCCCTCTTGTGGAGACGACACAGGAGGCCAATCATTGAGTACCTGGTTCTCGTGCCCTGAGGGGATGCTGAGCCCTGCAGCTGCCATATAAGTGCTGCCAATGGTCTTGATCTTCTCTACACCACTGAACTTGGGTTTTAACAGCAGCTGTGGAGCAGAGGAAAGCAGACTGAAGCAGGGCCATGCAGGGCCATACAGCACGGCTGCCACCCAGGACTGTCTCACACTCCGATATGTGGCCAGGGTCCCTCCCTCTAGCATTTCTTCTACTGTAGACTGCTCTCCTGCTGGGCTCTTCCTGCCTGAGCTCAGTGGAGGTGGCTACAGGGCCTTTGCCTGCTCTCCCTGCTTTTCCTGCTGTCTAGTCTTCCCTGATGGTTTCTTCCTTGCTCCTTCCATTTTCCATTTCCTCATTCCTATTAAGCAGACACAGCTCAGATTTACCCACAGGAAATATTGGTTATTTGCAACTAAGTTAAGTGACTCTCTGAAACACTCTGGTAGCATGGATTTAGCTGGAAATCAAACTGCTACAAGGATGTAAAGTAATCTAAGCAAAACTGCCTGTCACAAAGATGTGAACAAAACACCAAATAAAAACATGGAAAAGGCTAATGTGTCTGTTTTGTAATGTGTATAGTGCAGGGTTGCTGGGGGAGGCAATGGCACATTTGTTTGTGAGACCTCGCCTTCCTCCCGGGCCTGACAGAGGCACCTCGTCAAAGTCGGCGATGATCTCGTTGAGCAAGCGCAGACACTCCAGCCCCTCCTTGTTGACGTCACACTCCGTATAGAACACTTTGAAGTCCGGCACCGACGCAAACATGACACAGACGCAGTCGTAGGACTGATGGTACCAGTCCTAGATGGGTTGGCGGGAAGAAGCGGGAGCTCATGGCCAGGAGCTGAGGTGGGGAGTGTGTGGGGGGGGCCAGCAGTGATGCACAACCCACTGACTACGGCCAGCCAACCTGGGGTGACTGAGAAACTGGAGGTTCCCAGGCACTCAGGTAGGAAGGGCTCAGGCTGTGCTGTGTTACTTGAGCACCCTGGGTCTGGACAGCTGGGAGTGAAAACCCCTAAGCACTGAAAGGTAACAACCAGGAGGCCAAGTCCACACCCGCTGGGTCTCAGTTCCCTCGAACTGCTGGGGAACGGAGAGAGAGACAGCATAATGGCTATGCAAAGATTTTCCTCCCTGAGGCTGCAAACTCCTGATTCAGTACCTGTACCACCATAAGCCAGAGCTGGGCAGTGCTCTGGTAGGGAAAAAAACAAACAAAAAGTGGGCGGGGTTGTGAAGGGCACTATGGAGGTAGTACAGTATTATGCAAAAGACTTCCATACCTGAGATTCTGAGGTCCCAGGGTCAATCCCCAGCAACACCATAAACCAGAGCTGAGCAGTGCCCTGGTCAGTTTCTCTTCCATTAAAAATAAGCAATTATAGAAGCCACACCTTCAACCTTCTGCATCCTACAATGACTGGTCCATACTCCCAGAGGGTTAAAGCTATCGAGATAGGGTGGAAATATAGGGGGTAGGGGAAAGCTATCGGGATAGGATGGAATACGGAGTTCTGGCGGTGGGAATTGTGTGGAGTTGTTTTTATAAATAAATTTAAAAATATAAATAAATTAGTAATTTTTAAAAGAATTACAGGAGGATGGGGACACACCTTTCCACCAGCACAGACTGTCTAGGTTACAGATGGCCAGATTCTTGTCCAGGGATTTGTCCCATTTTTACAGATGTGAAAACCAGGGCTCAAGACCAAGCGGGCAGTCAGTCGTGTCAACAGTCACACTTGAACCCAGGTCTCTGTTTCCGAAGCTGCTATCCTTACAGCTGTGACCATGCTCTGTCTCCTAGGTATCCAGGCAAGCCCAGAACCCAGGGAACCAGCCTCCAGACCACAGGACTATCTCTGCCTCTTGTCTCCCTCCCCGGGCAGCCTAGCCCCATCTCACACCACACCTCATTGAGCTTGTCACCAATGAAGTGCGCGGCCACGTGGGCTGGCAGGACGTTCTCCAGGAGAAGACGGTTCACATTCTCCATGGTCTCAAATTCCTCATGCTCCTTCTTGAACTTCTTCTTCCACAGAATATCCAAGCGGCAATAGTAGTCGATCTGCAGGCGGGGGTGGGGGGGTGGAGATGGGGGTGGGGGGGGTTAGGGGGGAGGGCAAGACCAGCATCCTGGCCACATGTAAGCAAGGGCAGGACACCCCCACCAAGCAGCTGGCCATGCAAACACTAGCAGCCTTCAGAGCTAGTGAGCCAGCCCACAAGTCCCACCAAGTACTGTGTCTGCAGTGCCACAGCCACCTCCCAGTGAACAGGGGGCCCTAGCCAAGCCCAGGACCTGGCTCCCAGCTGAGCCAGAACATGTAATATGAAGTCAGTACTGACTCTGGGCCCCTGGCCCCAGGACTAGAACTGTTCTCTGTTCTATGCTGCCCCAGGCCTTAAGCACCCAGTCCCCACCTGACCTCTCTATGGGCAAGGGGAAGAAGGCCCAGCTGAGCCAGGAGGCAGCAGGGTGTCTCCCAGCCTGTACCTGTCTGGAGAGCAAGATGAGGGTGATGTAAAACAGGACCAGGTAGAAATTGGTCACCTCTTGACCCCACCTGGAAGAGAACGGAGAGCTGCTGGAAAGGAAGAACAGAGGTAGAGGGTCATTTCCAGTTCCTGCCCAGTCCTAAACAGGGTGGCAGAGGACACACACACACACACACACACACACACAAACTGCACACACAAGGGAGAGAGCCCCACCTGCTGGTGTCATTGCTCGTGGAGATGCTGCCCACACCGCTCCCCTTCCAGCACGGGGAAATGTTGAAGAGCGACAGGTAGGCCACCAAAGCCACCGTCAGCAGCACGACCTTTAGCTCCAGGCTCATCCTCAGGAAGACGGAGCAGGCGATGAAGGCCAGGAGGCAGCTGCAGGTGTAATACTGGGGAGACAGCGCACCCCTCCTGTCACCAAGACGTACCTCCAGTACCCACAGCCTACAGCACCCCCTTCCCACCCAGAAGATACCGTGGGTCTTCAGCACCAGTCACTCTCACCTTGCTGACCTTCCTTAACAAAAAGGCAGGCAGCAGAAAAGAAAGTGTACTTGTACTGCACTGTTTTGACTATGGTTTGCCTCTAATGAAGTCATTTAAGTGGCTGTACACACCCCTCGGCCACCTCCTGGCTTCCTCAAGTCCCAGCTTGAGCTTCTCCTCTAAGAGCATCCTGCCCATGTCATTCCCCCACTCTAGTTCATGCTGTGGCTCCCCAGTGGCCCCAAAATAAAGGCCTTCACCCTGACACACCCACTCCCCCAACCCCTATCTCCACTCACCTGGATCAGACCTCCCTCTAACTCACATACACACACACACACACATACACACAACTTTTCAGAGGCCATCTCCATATTCCCTGTCACCCCCAAGGTCAGCCTCTCATTCCAGAATGCCTGTGACAGCCACAGGAAGTCAGCTGGGCCCTGCTCTCCACCCCCACACACCCCTCTTGGCCTTAGGTCGCATGGCCACTGCCCAGTGGCTTCAGCATGGACACTCACAGACAGGTGCACACACGGGGAGCTCTCGGCACTTGTGGTCCCCAGGCACGTCTGGTTGCCAGCAAACTGCCAGGAGACAGGTCTCTGTGAGGAGTATGAGGGCCAGGGAGGGAGAGCATAAGACAGAGGTGCGTGGATGCTGAACACCACCAGAGCATTTTAAATAGGGAGGGGTCATGGGAAGTGGGAGACACCCCACCCCCACCCACCCTCATAGGGAGAGCAGGGGATCCTGAAAAGCAGACTCATTGGCCCTGCCCAGCATCAAGACCAGGGCAGTTCAGGCCTAGTGAGGCAATGGAGCCTTGAACCTGAGGGCTGAGACCATGTGATGGGAGATCAAGGGCTCCAGACCCAGCCTTGTGGGCTTGGCCACATAAGAACACTAGAAAAGTCAAATGAGGATCCCTGAGCCTCCCCAGCCCCTCAGCCCACGGCACAGAGCTCCAGATGGGATCAAAGTAGACACAACTTCACACAGCAAGGGGACAGGGTTCTAGAGTCTGGAAGGGTTCCCCCACATCCCTCTCCCCAGAAAGCATGACCCACCAGAGCCACCTCCAGCCCCTGGGACCCACCAGGCTGACGATGGTGACGGCAAGCAGGCTGCCGATGGTCAGGACTGCCAGGGTCACTCGCAGCAAAGGCAGTGTCTCCACGCTTTCTGCCACGGCCCGCAGCACCCCCCACGTTGGGAAGCACCTCTGTGGGGTCACAAGGCTGAGCTGGCGGACCGGGGTCCTACCACAGCCCAAGTCCCATGGAGCCCAGATGGAAGGGTGACAACCACCCTCAGCAGTGCTCTGCCAGAACCATGCCCACTCACCAAGAACTGGTCGACAAAGCAGAGACCAAGCACCAGCGCCAGCACACAGCCCACCAACCCGAAGGACAGAGTCTTAGCCTTGTCCATTCTGGAAAGGAGAGACCCCAATTTCTCAGGACCCAGGTCCCTACCCACCCCAGTATCCCAACCCTCAGGTTCACGGCCACCCTCTACCCTGCTGCTGCTCAGAAAAGGCCACCTTGGGTCCAGTGTCCCCCTCCCCCCAGCCACAACACTAAGACAAGTCCACACCATGCCCCAGGGCCACCTTCTGGGCCAAGGACACAGAAATGAGTGGCCAGGGGATTCACTGACTCATGCCTGGCACAGATATACCAGGCAGAAGTGTCCCCTGCTCTTTCTTTAGAACATCTGGGGCCTGACCTCCCTTCCAGAAAGCACTTCATGCCTGACCTTCCCCCATGACCTCACAGTCCCACCTACAGGGCCTGAGGCCAATGTGTGATTCTGAGGCTCCCAGCATCCAGGGCATATGCCCCGCACAAGGTCCTCAGAGCCTGCCCTTTGAAGACTCCACACACTACACAAGGGACACAAACAGGAAAGCCTACAGGGCTGCCTGGCTAGCAGGTGATTTCAAAGGTAAGAGGCGACCAGGGAAAGCAGCTCAGTTGATAGAACACAGGACTTGCAAGCCTGGTTCAAGGCTCCTGGTTCAATCCTGGAGGATGCATGCACTGATGCAGCACTTTTCTCTCTCTCTCTGATGTGAATAAATTACATTTTAATAATAAAAAAAGGGTGAGAGGGGCTGGACAGTAGAGCATCCAGGAGAGTACACAAGTCATTGACAGCATGTTCGAGGACCTGGGTTCCCTCACCTGCAGAGGGAAGCTTCATGAGCACTGGAGCAATGCTTTATACATCTCTCTTTCTCTCCCCCATTTCTATGTGTCTATCAGAAGAAAGAAAAGAGGAGGAGGAGGAGGAGGAGGAAGAGAAAGACCATTAGCACCCAGAGAGAGAGAGAGAAGGAAAAGGAGAGGGACATATGGAGGTAGTAATGTTGTGGCTTGGAGGGGAAGAGAGGATTGAATCAGAAAAGGGGGGAGCAATTATGCATAAATGGGGTCAGATAGTTGTAGAGATGATGGCGGGCCCATGTCTACAACCTTAGGGGAACTGTGGTCAATTGCAGTGGGGAGACTGAAGATCAGAACTGTGGTGGTGGGAATGGTGTGGATTTAAATCCCTGTTGACATGTAATTCTGTAATATAAAAATAAATTTAAAAAAGAAAAGGAAGGGAGGAAGGAAGGAAGAGGCTGATGGTAGCACATCTGGTAGAGTGTACACATTACCAAAGGTCCAGTTTCAAGCCCCCAATGCCCACATGCACTGGGGAAGCTTCATGTGCAGTGAAGCAGGGCTGCAGGTATCGCTCTCTCCTGCTCCCTATCTCCTCCTTCCCTCTCAATTTCTGTCTCTATCAAATGAATAAATGTATAAGAAATAAGGAGAAAAATGACCACTAGGAGTGGTGAGTTCACTGTGCAGGCAAAAAGCCCCAGTGATAACCCTGATACCAATAAGAAAACTATCACAAAAATGGGTGATGGTGAGAAGGACAAGAAGACATCTTTAGGTGAGAGGCATCTGGAAGGGGCAGGGGCTATGCTGAGAGAGAGCAACACATCCCAGCAAAACAAACTGGTAGTGTTAGTCACGCCAGGTCGGTCACAGCTCCTGGCCCAGTTTCTGGGGTCCTGGGTGTCCGAGGACTCAAGCCTCTGAACCCTAACAGCCCATCTCCTGCGGTCCTACCAAGCCCCTGGCCCACCCCCAACACACACCCCTGACCTGGACAGCAGGATGTGGATGAGCAAGATGCAGATGAAGACGAGGCTGGCACAGGCAAAGTAGTAGCGGACACGGGGGATGGGCGCCAGGCGGTACTGGGGTGACAGAGATCACAAGAGGAGTCAGGCCAGCAAGGCCCAGCCCTGTGCCACTGGCTCTGGCCCCCACCAGCTCAGGTCCCTGAGCTGACCCGAAAGTCCCAAGGGAAGATGTGGCCTCAGTGAGTGACTTTCCTATTCATCTGCCCTGCCCTGGCCCCCACTTTATTTTTGAGGCCCCTGAGATGGTCCTGGCTACAAGTGCATGAACAGAGGGCCCTGTTGGTGGCACACTTGGTTGAGCACACACGTTATCATGCACAAGAGCCCAGGCTCAAGCCTTTACCCCCCACCTTTGGGAGGGAAGCTTCATAAGTAGTGAAGTAATGCTGCAGGTCTCTCTATCTCCCTTTCCTCTTTCATTGTCTCTCTGTCACTATGGGGGGGTAAGGATGGGGCTGGACAGTGGCACGCTTGGTTGAGTGTACATGTTACTACACACAAAGACACTTGGTTGAGTGTACATGTTACCCACACAAAGGCCCTGAGTCCCCACCTGAAGAGGGAAAGCTTCACAAGCTGTGAAGCAGTGCTGCAAGTCTGTCTCTGTCTCCTCCTCTGTCTCCCCCCTCATTCTTTCCCCTCTCTGTTTCTGTCTCTGTCCAATAAAATAACAAAATATTTTTTAAAAAAGAGAAAGCATGAGAGACAAAATAAGTATAGGTCAGTGCCCAGACTAGAACCAAGCCTGAGCTCTGGGGTGGCTGGTGGATCCACCCTCACTCCACAGCCAGCTCAGCCAGAGAACCTGAGCTATGGGGGAGCAGGGGGGCTAGGGAGGCAGGACAGGCAGAACCCATCCCCACCCCTGCACAAGGCAGAAAACTGAGGCTCATGGAGCCTGAGGCCTGCACAGATCACAGGGCCCCTGCCACCCACATATGCCTCCAGGCCCTGCAGTCCCCACCCAAACCAGGGCTGGGGTGACTGCACAAGGGTAGGTGACACCCCATACACCTCCTGAAACTGCTGGCAAGCACTTAGCCACTGGCAGTGCAGAAAGCAGCACCGGAAGACCCAGGGGCCCCCTCCAGGGCGAGGAGCATACTGGGACGTTGCCCCGACCACACAGTGGGTGCAGTCACTGGAAGGGAACTATGGTCCCAGGCCACTGCTGGGGGTGCCAGGCACCCCAGGGAAGGAGTTCAAGCAGGGCTGGACTGAGTACCCTGACTGCCAGCCACAGAGATTCCCCACAGCCCCCGCCCCCAGAACCCAGACCTGAGAGTGCCATCTAGCCCCTCCCCCCAACAAACACACACACACACACATACACACACACACACACACACACACACACACTCCCACCCCAGGCCCTCACCTCTCTCTCAAAGCCTTTGTCCAGGAAGATGGAGCCAAGGGTGTGGAAGTCGTCAGATTTGGAGCAGCAGGGCCTATAGCAGGTGCAAGGCAGGAGAGTGGGGGGTTTTGTGGGGAAGGGTGGTGGGGGGCTGAGGAAGGGAAGAGGCCCACCCTCAAAAGCAGCACCAGAACACACAGGCGGCCCTTGGTGCAGCAGGAAGCTAGCAGGCATTTGGGACCCTCACCGCGCAGAGCTGAGTCCCTCAATGGCGGACAGCATCTCGTCGTCATAGGAGTCGTCCTCTGTCCGCCCCTTGGGGGACGTGCTTCTGGAATCAGACACCCACCACTTCCTCAGCCCGGGGACCTGCACCCACTCCCCCAGAGGCCTGAGTCGGGGACATGACACCCAGTGGGGCTCTGGGCACCTTGGACAGAATGGGTGAAAGGAATACAGGGAGGCCCAGAAAGGGCAAGTGAGGGACCCAACACACCCAGCAAGATGCAGAGCACAGAACCCAGACTGCAGCCTAAGGCCTTTGTGCCAAACCCCCAGGGCTCCCCTTCCACACACCCCCGCTGCCCCACACCAGGAGGGCACACTTTGGCTCTCAGAAACGCTTTGACCAAAACACACAAACTCCGTTCAGGGATGAGTCTCCCAGGGCTGCCCCATGCAAAGGATGATCAGGGTAGCCTCCTTGGAGGAGGTGACAGGGTAAGTCACTGCAAGACAAAGGAGAGAGGACAACACACTTACCTGTCAGGAGTCCTATGGCGACGAAGGGGGATGGCCTGGAAGGGAGGGGAGGACACCATGATTCCTGGTATAACATGGAGCCCTGAGGTCTCACGGTGGGACGGGGGCTGTGATCTCTGGCTCGTTCGCAACACCAGAGAGGGTGTCAGGAACTGTCTGGGCTGAACCAGGTCTGGAAAAGGAGCACCCACCAAGCACTTTCATCACCCCCCCCACCACCACTGCCAGGGGTCCTGGAAGGAGGCTGGCAGAGTAGAGGCCCATTTCCCAGGTGGGAAAAGTGAGGACGGGGGAGTAGGAAAGGCCCCCTCCAAGGGACCCAGCTCTGGGAGGCCCCAGGAGGTGGGGACCCACCTTGGGCCTGCGCCCGTTGGGGACAGGGGTCCCACTGCTGCTCACACTGTCACGGTGGTTGAGGTGGGCGAAAGGCCGCGCAGCCCCCCAGGACTCGAGGTAGCGGGTGACACGCACAGAGGCCCGCATCTTCAGGGCTGCATCCCCCTTGGGCTTGGGGAGGTGCTGGCTGGGTGGGGGCGGCTGCTGGCTCTGCAGACACACAGACATGGTGTCCAGTCCCACCCAGCCAGCCCCCTCCCAGCACAGGCGCTGGCCCATGTGGTCATGGAGCCACTGGAGGCTGGCCAGGGGTCTCCTTGTTGCCCACCACGCAGAGTCCTCCAACCCTCAGCCTCCAGGGAAGAGAGGCAGGTTTCAGCCCTAAGGTCCCCCACCCCCACCCCTGAGCCTTCACCAGCCAGACACTGTCCGTGGGGCCCCAAGGCGCCCAGGGAAGCCACAGGCATCCCGTCCTGCCCTGCCACATGTGGCCCGCACATGTCTTTCCTATGAGAGGGTCACCCCGCCTCCCTAGAGCCACATTCCAGGGTGCGCCACTCCAGGCATCCCCAAACCACAATGTGGGCCCTGACCTGCCCAGGAGTCTGTCCTGACTGAGTGGGAAACACGGTGGCCTGTAGACCCTGCTGAGGGGTCCAGTGTCAGAGACCCCAGCTCTCATTTCTCTCCCATGACAGATCGGCCAAGTGTGTGTGTGTGGGGGGAGGCAGCACCTCTAGTGGTAGGTTTAGGCCATTCTCAAGGCATGCTGCATGCCCCCTGTAGCCCCCTACCATTTCTGCCCTCCAAGAGTCCTCAACATCTCTAACGCCCACAAGACAACTCTAAGCAGCACCTACAGCCACAAATGCCAGCTAAGCCACAGCAGCACCATCTCTGGAAAGTTCTAGCTTTCTTCTGGGATGGAAACACTCTTCCAGCCCTGACAATGCCCCAGCCAGAGCCAGCTTACTGACTGACTATCCCAGTGAGACGGAGAGAGTCCCGACTGGCCAGAGAGAGCATGTGGCTTGTGGGGAGTGCCCCACTCCTGGGGAGGGGGGCATAGTTCCCTCAGCTTCTCCAGCTTATGTCCTTACAGCTTCTCCAGCTCAAGGCTGCTGGTGTTATGTCAGGGCCTGCAGAGGAGGGTGGGGAGAGACCTCCATGGCCCCCACACTAGTGGTGGGGGACATCTCAGAGAGGACAGGAATACCTGCACACAGAGGGGAAGGTCCCTGAGGTGTCCCAGCAGGTGAAAAAAGCAATCTGTAAGGGTTGGGAGGCTGGGATGGTGATGGAGGGGATCAGGGGCACTGCTGTTGGCCAAGTAGGAGGGAAAGCACAGACAGGGGAAGGAGGACAACTGTGTTGCCCCCAGTTAAACACACATATTACCATGCACAAGAACCCAGGTTCAAGCCTCCACTCCCCGCCTACAGGCAAGGGGGGGGGGGAGAGTGCTTCACAGGCTGTGAAGCAAGTCTGCAGGTCTCTCTCTCCTTCCCCTCTCAATTTCTCTGTCCTATCAAATAAAGTAGGAAAAAAAGAAAAAAATGGCCACATGTTCTGGGAGATGAAATGGCGCATTAGATAAAGCACTGGACTCTCAAGCATGAGGTCCCAGAGTTCAATCCCTGACAGCACACGTACCAGAGTGATGTCTGGTTCTTTTTCTCTCACCTCCTATCTTTCATTAGTAAATAAGTAAAATCTTGAAGAAGAGGAGGAGGAGGAGGGAGAAGAAGGAAGAGAAGGAGGAGGAAGATAATGGGAAGGGAAAGGGGAAAGGGAAGGGGAAGGGGAAGGAGAAGGAAGAGAGAGAAAGAAAGAAAGGAGGAAAGGAAGGAAGAAAGAAGAAAATGGAAAATGGCTGCTGGGAAGAGTGGATTTGTAGTGCTGGCACCACACCCCAGTGATAACCCTTGTGGCAATAAAAAAAAAAAAAAAATGTAAAGGTTAATAAAAGGACATGTGGAGAGCGGGGTTTCCAGGTTCAGCAGAGGATGACCCATTAAAGTCTGTGAGAGGCGTGTGATGCTGGACCCTGTGCCCTTGATCTGAAATTCAAGTCTCACTTGGTCCCCGTAGCACACAGGTGGGATCTGGAGGCCCGAGGGGGTGGCCTCTGGGGCACTGTCTTTAAGCCGGGGGCTACATGAATGGCTAGAAAAGGGCTTAACTGGGGAGCACAGGACTGACTGGCCCTGGTTCAATCCCCAGTGCTGAATGGACCACAGTGGTACTCTGACTACGCTCTGTCTCATGTGAAACAGTCTCTCGTGTGTAATAAAAAATAACAGTAAAAGCTATTCAAGTCCCTGCTTTACCAGGCCCTATGGTGGGCTTGGGGGCTACAGTTTGGAGAAGAGGGGACACTCCCTCCCAAGTTCAGTCCAGCCCCAGCCCACATGGAGCTCACACTGATGATAAGCAGGAGAAGCAGGAAGAGTGGGGGCAGAGGAACAAACAAGGTTTCTGGGGCTGGAGAGACAGCATAATGGTTATAGCTGACACTCTGAGGTCCCAGGTTCAATCCCCTGCACCATCATAATCCAGAACTGAGCAGTGCTCTGGTCTCTGTCTCTATCATTCTCTGTGTATCTCTTTTGTTAATAAATAAATAAAATATTAAAAAGGAGGGGAGGCCACATGGTAGCACAGTGGGTTAAGCACACATGACACGAAGCGCAAGGACCAGCATAAGGATCCCCGTTCAAGTCCAGCTCCCCACCTTGCGGGAGGGGGGCTTGCTTCACAAGCAGTGAAAGTGGTGAAGCAGGTCTGCAGGTGTCTACTCTCCCCCATCTTCCCCTCCTCTCTCAATTTCTCTCTGTCCTACCCAACAACAACAGCAGCAATGGCAATAACAAGGGCCAACAAAATGGGAAAAACGGCCTCCAGGAGTAGTGGATTCATAGTGCAGACACTGGGCCCCAGCAATAACCCTGGAGGCAAAAAAAACATTAAAAAATAAAAAAATATATATGGGGGGTGTGTTTCTGGGCATAGGGAGCAGCAGCAATCATGTAGGTAGGAAAAGGCTGGGAGCAAAGAGACAAGAGGACAGGACAGACATGGGGTAGGGGGCTGTTCAGGAGGAACGAAGGATGGCAGAGGAGTATGGGCAGGGCCCAGCTCTGTGGGGTGAGATGGAGGGCAGGCACAGCCCCAGGCACCAGGAGAGGCTCCCCTGGGCACTCACACACCAGCAGCAGCTGTCCTTGGACTCAGAACCCCAGGCCCCGGCCACAGCACCCCCAGAGCCAGGCCAGCGGGCCAGAGTAAGAGCTGGAGGAGCCTACCCAGCCAACATTCTTGAACAAGCCCCAAAGATGATTCACCCACAGCCGTCAGACGAGCTGGCCTCCCAGGCAGGCAGGCAAGCATGGTCTGTACCTGCAAGAGGCCAGCTGGGTGCAGGGCTGGAGTGCCCATGGCCACACCCCAACACACTGCCCAGAGGACCCAGAAGGAGGAGGAGGCCACAAAGACCTGGCAGACATGAACGCTTCTGCCCAGGCAGCCTACCCATTCCCACTTCCCCAAGTGACAGCCAAAGTGAGCTTTGGACAGATGTCATCCGAAGACCTAGCAGTGCAGGACACACAGCAAACAAATGAACCAGTGAGTTTCCAGAGTGTCTGTGATATCAGCCCTGGTCCAGACCCTCTCTGTATCCCCAGCTGTCTGTCATTCCCACCACACCTCAAGGAGCATTGAGACCTCAGTAATAGTTTCTTGGGAGGCAGACCACACCTGCTGATGGGCATCTCACACTGTACCTGGACCGGCTTCCCACCCACCTCCCTACCACCTCTGAGGGGAGACACTCACAGCCTGGGAGGTGGCACACTGGCTAGAACACTGTACTTGAAAACATGAGGTCCTGAGTTCTATCACAGCATCACATGTACCAGAGTGATGTACCAGTGTTTCTCCCTCTCTCTCTCTCTATTTTTATTTTATTTGCCTCCAGGGTTATCTCTGGAGCACGGTACCTGCACCATGAATCCACTGCTCCTGGAGGCTATTTTTTCCCCTTTTGTTGCCCTTGTTTATTGTGACCATCATCATTATTGTTGTTTTATGTATTGTTTTATTATGTATTGTTATTATTGTTATTGGATAGGACAGAGAAAAATGGAGAGAGGAGGGGAAGACAGAGAGGGGGAGAGAAAGATAGACACCTGCAGACCTGCTTCACTGCCTGTGGAGGGACCCCCCTGTAGGTGGGGAGCCAGGGACTTGAGCCGGGATCCTTAGGCTGGTCCCTGCGCTTCATGCCATGTGCACTTAACCTGCTGAGCCCCTGCTTGGCGACCTCTCCCTCTCTCTTTTATTAATGATATATCTATTTCCCTTAAGGTTTATCTCTAGGGCTCGGAGCCATCATTATGAATCCACTGCTCCTGGTAGCCATTTTTTTCTATTTTATTGACTAGGACAGAAAAAAATTGAGAGAAGAGAAGGAGATAGAGAGGGAGAGAGAAAGACAGACCCCTGCAGACCTACTTTGCAGCTTATGAAGTGCCCCAGCTACAGGTAGGGAGCCAAGGGCTCAAACCTGGATTCTTACGCGGGTTCTTGCACTTAACCGGGTGCAACACTGCTAGGCTCTCCATGAGTAACATATATAAATATAGCTATATATAGGTATATATAGGTATAAATAGAGAGAGACACAGAGAGGGGAGTCAGTATATCTAGCAGAGTACTACCATGCACAAGGACCTAGGTTCAAGTCCCTAGTCCCCACCTGCAAAGGGGAAGCTTCACTGTAGGTGTCTCTCTCCATTGTTTTCCCCTCTTATTTCTCTGTCTTGATGAAAAATCAAAAATAAAAAGGCCATCAGAACTCTTTGAGTCATTATGTAAGCACAGAGCCCCAATGATAACCTCGGTGGCAAAAGAAAGAAACAAAGAAAGAAGGGGGGGGATTCCCTCTGTGGGGATCTCCCCCTGGGGTGTGGCACTGCTCCCCTGCTGCCCAGGTTCTCTTCAATTGGACCCTCAATGCTGCCAGGGGCATCTGTGCCCACATACCCGGGGGTCGATGACCAGGTAGGTGCGGATGTTCATCTCTCGCAGGTAGGGGTCCCGCTGCTCCCCGTGCCCGTCCTCTACTTCATATGCCTGGTCCAGGTGGCTCAGCGTGGCCTCCGTGATGTGCACCCGACTGAGCGAGAGCAGGGTCAGGGACAGTGGACTGGAGGATACCACACACACTCCCACCCCTCCACCCCCACCTCCCCCATCACCGTCCTGCAGAGCCTCACCCAGGCACGCCGGCCGCCTCCATCCTGTTGGCCAGGGACACGTCGTGGGACCACACGTCGTACTGCCACTTGCGCAACCCGATGACCCCGCACAGCACATTCCCCGAGTGGATGCCCACACGCATGCTGATGTCTACGCCCGTGGCCTCCCGCACCTGCCTGGGGCACCATGGTCTGTTCACTCCAGAAGCCAGGCCAGCAGAAAGCAGAGGGGGCCTGCACCTCAGGACAGACCCCAGGTCCCTCAGCTGGGTGGGAAGGGCCAGGCCCCACTCACAGGAGGACATGTTTTCAGGCTATAGGGAGCTGCTTTTCAGAACAGGGTGAGGGAGTCTGACAGGCAGCTCATGCAGCAGCAGCTGCGTGAATGAGGCTCAGGGTGGATCCCCAAGCACCATGTAACAAGCAGTCAAAATAACGCATCAGTGGCCAGGTGGTGGCACACTCAGATGAGCGCAAATGCTACAATGCACAAGGACCCGGGTTCAAGCCCTTGGTCCCCACTTGCAAGAAGGAAACTTCACACGTAGTGAAGCAGTACTACAAGTGTCTCTGTCTCTCTCCCTCTCCACTTCCCTCTCGATTTCTCTGTCTCTACCCAAACAAATAGAATACTTAAAAATAAATCATCATTGATGATGATGTGTGCTCTTTCTAGGGGTGAGCGCTCTGTCTCTGAAACACATGCCAATGGATGTGTCTCCCTGGGAGCAAAAAAAAAAAAAGACAGAAACCCCAGCTGTGCCTGGTCACTCCAACTGATAATAACAGGCCTAAGATGCCTTCACTGGGAGTTTTTTGCTGGGCTCCCTAAACTGGCTTGAGCACACAGCTGGAGTATACAGGGGGTGCCCCAGCTGTACCCCAAACCCAGAGACAGCATGAGAGCCAGCCTTTGGGAGCCTCTTCTTGCACCTCTGGGAAAGACAAATCCAGGCAGTCTAAGCATCCCCAAGTTAGAAATTTCTGGGGCAGGATTCCCACCCCACCCCCCAAAAATGAGTGGTGCCTCTGACTCCTTCTAGCAAGGAAGCAGGATTTGGGGACCACAGAGCCTGTTGGGGTCACAGCCAAAAGAGAGCAGAAGGGAATTTTTGTAGTCTTTCTCACCATGGGTGGGGGTGGCAGGGGGAGCCCCAATCTCACAAATTATAGGAAGAAGCCCCGACCTCCACATGTCATAGAGGAATTGAGATGGGGACAGATGAGGGAGTGGCATCTGAAAGAGGTCACCCAGTGGTGACATGGAGCCAGGTTTGGACATGGACCCCCTACTTCCTGTCCAGCGTTTCTTGTCCTCTTCCAGTGAGACCATGCGAGGAAGATCAAGGTGTTCCCCCCACACACATGGAGTCTAAATTGTGTGTAGTACACCTGCAGACAACCAGTCTACACTAGTCGGCCCTAGATGCTGGTCAAATATCCACCTGGGGCCCACTCCCTGCTGGGCAGTGTGGGAGCTGGGGAGTCGGATATCGGCAGAGTGGAGCTTGAGGAGGCTGGGCATCTCCCTGTGACTTGAGTTCTGGGGTTGGGGGGCAAGAAACAGATGGAGTCTGGAGCTGGCCCCCAATACTGCTGCAGCTAAGACTCAGCCCCTGAGGAACCTAGCCCAGCACACTAGTCTCACCCTTTAGACTCTTGAGTTTGAAGCTCTGGGCCACCAAGGCTCAAGACTACCCAGATTACAGGGTGCTCCAGGCAAGCCTCCTGCACCCCCAGAACCACATCTGAATATGGGGCCCGGGAAGCAGAAGGGGGCTGCCTCAACACCCCAGGCCAGCACGGTACCTACTTAATGGCCTCACACATGTCCAGTCCCATCTTCACACAGTTCCGGGCATGGGTGGGCAAGGACACTGGCAAGCCAGACACACAGTAGTAGCAGTCACCCAGGATCTTGATCCGCATACACTCATTGGCCTGCAGGGAGAGAGCAAGGCCTGGTCAGTAGAGAGCTTGGGGGTACTTCTCCACAGCCTGTAAGGAGCACCAAGGGTGCCTGGGGTCCTAGCTACCAGAGGCTGCACCCACCCAGCAAAAGGCCTGAGAACCTTCAGGAGGAACCCCATCGTTGAGCTGCCTGAGGGTGGCCACCTGGTCCTTCTGGTTTCCTTCCTCTGAATAATGTCTGAACACCAACTGATCACTGTGCCCTGGGCCCTGGGCATAGCCAATAACAAAACAAACAGAATGCCTGCTGCCAAGGGCTCCCATACAGCAGCAAGGCTGGACACTCAACTAAATGGAAAAAAAATCACAGACACTCAACCACTGTAGGTACCAAGAAGATAACGAGAGCCAGCCTGTCAGGAGAGCGGAAGCCCACAGGACTTGAGGGAGCAAGCCAGCTCAGTCACTGGTGGAAGAGCACTTGGCCAAAGCAAACAGCCCATGGAAAGGTCTCAAGGCCACAATAACTAGTATCCACCTGCATATCAGATTTCAGGCTCAAGGAGAAAAAAAAAAAAAAACTAGTATAGCCACAGGCCCTTTGGAATGTAACTAAAGTATGCCTACTAGCTATCTACAGAACGGAGGACCCCCCACACACAACTCTTCATCTGCACTACTCCAGCCTTTAGGTTCATGATTAGTCAACAACCTGTTTGGCTTTTATGTTAACTGTCTTTTCAGCCACCAGGTTCCAGATGCCAACCAGACATTCCTGGACAGACAATGCCAACAATATGTCCTGGAGCTCTGATTCCCCAGAACCCCACCCCACTAGGGAAAGAGAGAGGCAGGCTGGGAGTATGGATCGACCTGTCAATGCCCATGTGCAGCGGGGAAGCAATTACAGAGGCCAGACCCTCCACCTTCTGCATCCCACAATGACCTTGGGTCCATACTCCCAGAGGGTTAAAGAACAGGAAAGCTATCGGGGAAGGGGATAGGATATGGAGTTCTGGTGGTGGGCATTGTGTGGAGTTGTACCTCTCTTGTCCTATGGTTTTGTCAGTGTTTCCTTTTTATAAATAAAAAATAATAATAAATAAATAAGCTATTTGCAACCGACCCAGTGGAGCAGCCAGTGTGGCTGAAGGCAATGTGAGCTAAGGAGGTGAGGATAGACAGGCATGGGGTGACCCAGTGACCCCAGGGGGTGGAACACTACTAGGGAAATAAACCCAGCAGGGCTGGGGTTGGGGTGTGGGGGGAGGGGGCTTGAGCAGAGAGAAGAGGCAGGGTGAAAGTAGTGTTGGGAGCACAGAGGAAATTGCTCATGGAGGGAAGGGTTGAGCCCAGGTGGGGCTGCAGAGGAGCCCACTCAGGTCAAGGCCAGGGATGAGGTTTCAGGGTATGTGAAGGCCCTATCTGCTGGCCTGCCCCTCTCCCTGCCCCAGCCCCCCATGGTGTGGCCTTAAGGAAGCCTTGCCCTCTGACTTATTGTGGAGAGAGGGGCCAGGCACCCTCTGCTGGCTCCTACAGATCCCCAAAGCCCAGCTACCTCTCAGCAGCAAGCTTTCCTCTGTCTCAGGGCCTAGCATCCACTCTGGTCAAGCTCCACCCCCAGGCAGGGTGAACATTGAGGCCCCAATTCGTACCCTCCTCCAGGAACCCCATGCAGGGCCTGTTTAGACACCCACGTTATCAGTGGCTTTCTACAGGGCAGGGGAGCAAAGAAATAGCTAGACCTTCAGGGGCCGGGCAATGGTACAACTGGTAGATGGACATGTTACAATGTGGAGGGGCTAAGGTTCAAGCCCCCAGTACCTACTTATGGAGGAGAAGCCCCATGAGCAGTGAAGCAGGGCTGCAGGTGTCTATCTCTCTCTGTTTCCCCTTATCTCCCCTTTCTCTCTCAATTTCTCTGTCTCTATCCAATAATTAATTATTAATTCAGCTAGACACCCAGACACTGGCTGGGGGTCCTTGCTCCCCTTACCTCTTCCTGAGCCAGACACAAGGTGACCCCTCTGTACCCAGCTCCTATGGGAGGCCACGCTCACAGCCTGCTCTGGGCACTGCTGTCAGGTCTTCAGCATGGCTATCACTCAAACACACACACCTGCCTGGTCACTGGGTAAGAGCACTGGGCCCAAAGGCAAGATGAGGGTGCAGAGCTCAGGCCTGGCTCCAGAGAGGAAGCTGCCACTCTGAAATCTGATCACTGGCAGGAGGAAAGGGCTGGGCCCAGAGGCTATCTGTGTCCAAGAAAGGCAGGGCAGCTCCTGACAGAGGTCCTTGTAGTGGGAAAGGGCGGTCTGTCTGTTGTTTTCGTCGGGCTGGCTTCACAGGCAGGTAACAGATGACCCAGGACTCATGGCTGGGTTGTACGCAGTATCTCTTTATTCATGTGGGATATAGCGCAATCTATACCAAGCTAAGCTAAACTAAAAACTACAATCTTGTCCTTATAAATATACTAGCCCAGTAGGGTGGGAACAGGATGCGACGCAGAGAGGGTGGAGAGAAAAGTGACTGGTGAAAATCAGGGTATGACAAGGAGAGGGGGCGGAGCAGGCGAGAATTCTACCACTAAACCACTAATGCCCTGGAGGGAGTGTGGTGCTTTATGTAAATGTAAAAGTGATTTATGTAAATAGACCCCAGCAGTGGTTATGTAAATAGAATACAGTAGTTATGTAAATAGAATACAGTGTTAAGCAGGGGATATTAAACTAATGAAACAGAAGGGGTTTTTAGAAGCATACCAACATCTATCACACACACACACACACACTTGGGCCTAATGTGCAGCCCATCCTCTGAGGACGCCACTGCTGTTTCAGAAGCCCCTGAAAGAATGTCAGACAGGTCCTCCACAACATCCAGAACAGGATAGTTGTGAGCACCCCAGGTGTGTCTATGGGTATGTGTGTGTTCTAACTCAGTTGCTTGCTTTCTTACACCATGTGCTCACCCCCTGAGATGGAGTCCATTTCTGGTGAGGTGGTCTCTCCTTACACTGAATAGCTGACTTTTTTAAAAATATTTATTTATTCTCTTTTGTTGCCCTTGTTTTTTTATTGTTGTTGTAGTTATTATTGTTGTTGTTATTGATGTTGTTGGATAGGACAGAGAGAAATGGAGAGAGGAGGGGAAGACAGAGAGGGGGAGAGAAAGATAGACACCTGCAGACCTGCTTCACCACTGAAGTGACTCCCCTGCAGGTGGGGAGCTGGGGGCTCGAACCAGGATCCTTACGCCAGTCCTTGCACTTTGCACCATGTGCACTTAACCTGCTCCATTACCGCCCAACTCCCAACTTTTTTTTTATTATTAGCACCAGGGGCTAATAATAGGGTTACAGGCTCAGTGCCTGCATGATGAATCCACTACTGATGGCCTTCTTTTTCCTCTCTTCTTCCTTTTTTGCCTTCTTTTTTCCCCCTTCCTTCTTTCTTTCTTTCTACTTTTTTTTAATAGAGACAGAGAAATTGATAGGCAGGGAGAGATAGACAGACTGACTGACCTGTAGCACTGCTCCACAGTTGGGGAAGCTTCTCCCCTGCAAGTGGGGGCCAGGGACTTGAACCCAGGCCCTTGTGCATGGTCATGTGTGTGCTCACCTGGGTGCACCTCTGCCTGGCCTGCAGCTCTGACTCTGAAAAAGTCTCCCTCCTTAGCATAGGAGATGGTGCAGTGGATAGAGTGTTGAACTCTCAAGCATGAGGTCCAGAGTTTGAGCCCCAATACTACCATGTGCCAGAGTGACGCTCAGATTCTCTCTCTCCTTCTCCCTCTCATAAATAAATAAATAAACAAACAAACAAATAAATAAATAAATAAATTTTTACATTTTCCTGGTCTGGGGGAAGCAGGATTACTTCTAACCCATGGATTTCCATTCTGGGGTCATTTGGAAGGTTCTTGAAAGCTCTCATGGGGCTAGGGAGGTGGCTCAGTAATGAAGCACTTCCTAGGCCCAGGCTCTGGATTCAGTCCTGGCAGCACATGGGGCAGCAGCCTCACACTCTGGGAAGCAGGATTCTGGCTCCCTGATCATCATGACCTCCCCACTCCTACCACAGGATACTCAGAGTGCTTGCTGACTGCAAACCAGGATTCAGCCCAGGCCATCCTCTAGCCACCTAGGCCCAGCACCAGGCACATACACCATGGATGCAACTGGGGGGCGGGGGGGTCCCCACCTTTACATCAGCAGAGAAAGGGGATCGGCACAAGCCGAGGGCTCACCTTGGCGATCTGGTCGAACTTGCCAAAGAGTTCATTCAGGACCACTACCAGCTCCTTGGGGGAGCAGTCGCTGGCCAGCCTGGTGAAGCCCACGATGTCGGCATAGAGGATGCTGGGGGCGGAGCAGGGGGAGGGTCAGAGCCAGGGCCCTGGAAGAGGAGTCTGCAGGAGCAGGGGAGCAGCCTGGTGCCCCTAAGCCCCAATCAGCCTGCACAGGCATTGGGGTGAGGGGAAGAAAGTCCTGACTGATCACACAGGAGAAGCAAAACACCAGAGACATCACATTAAAGCCAGCCAGAGGGGCCAGGGGAGTGATGGTGCACCCAGCAGAGCACACATGGCACAACACACAAGGACCCAGGTTCAAGTCCCCAGTCCCCACCTGCAGGGGAAAAGCTTCACAAACAGTGAAGCAGAGCTGGCATCTCTTCTCTCTCTCCCTCTCTATCCCCCATATCCTCTCAATTTCTCTCTGTCTCTATCCTAAATAAATAAAATATTTAAAAAAAAAAAAACCAAACCAGAGCAGACTCCAGAGTCTGCAGGACCTGTGAGCACCCACCCCCCCCAAGCCCATCACTGAGGGGGTGCTCCCACAGCTCAGAACCCCTCTCCTCAAACCCCACCTTCATGAGGGTGGGGGCCCACAATCCCTCCAGCCAGGCTGCAGGCCCACCACTCCGCACACACCCAGACCCAACACTGCCCGTGTAGACCCCCACTACACATGAGCCAGTGAGGCTGCGGAACGAGGGAGGGGTCTGGGATGCCACAGGTGCCAGGACCCCCAGCTCCATCACCTGTGAGTCCTCAGCCAGAGGGAAATCAGGAAATCCCGTAACCCCTTTAAATCAGCCACAGGTACGGCTCTCTTGGCAGTTACTGGGTGGGGAAGCTCATCTCCTGTGCCCCTCTGGACACCATCTAGTGAGCTGGGAGATAGCTCGACTGGTACACTGCACACTTTACCACACTCGAAAACCCATGTTCAAGGGCCCGGTCTCCATGTAGGAGCATAATGCAGAGGGGATACTTCAAGAGCACTGGACCAGTGTTGTGCGTGGTCTCTCTCCCTCTGTTTCTTCCCTCCCTTTCCTTCTATCTTTCTTCGCTATTTTATTTGATAAGAGAGAGAGAAATTGAGAGGAGATGGGGCGATAGAAAGGGAAAGAGCGGGATAGGAGGTGCTACACCAAGGTGAGACCACACATTACCACGCACAAGGACTCAGATTTGAGCCCTTGCTCTCCACCTGCAGCGGACGATTCACAAGCAGTGAAACAGTGTTGCAAGTGTCTATCTTTTTCTTCTCCTTTCTCCCCCCCTCCTCTATTTTATTTGCTAGGACAGAGAGAAATTGAGAGGGGAAGCAGAGATAGTTTTCCTTTAATGAGAGATAGAGATACAGAGACAAAGATAACAGAGTACTGCTCAGCTCTGGCTTAAGGTGGTGCTGGGGATTGAACCTGGGACCTTAGAGTCTCCGGCATGAAAGGCTTTTTTTTTTTTTTGCATCACCATTGTACTATCTTTTCCCAGACCTCTCCCTTTGTTTCTATGGTTGAAAAACATTTTTAAAAGGAGGAAAAGTCTGCTGAAAGTGGTGGAACCACACAGACTCAAAGCCCTGGTGGTGGTAATAATAATAATTAATAATAATTATTATTATTATAATAAGTAGTAGTAATGGGAACTGTCCCATTCTCCCTCAACATTCACATTTATATCCCAGTGCAATTCTACAATATTAGGGGGTTACTAGATCTTCCTGAACTTAAAAGTGATCTGCCCCCACCCCCTGAGGACTCAGATGGGGACCCAGGAGCCCAAGGAGCCAAGAGGCCCCAGTGTAGCCCTGGGAGTATGTGCCCAGCTCCACCCACCTGACATTCTGATGCCGCTTGACATAGAGGTTGTGGAAGTTGTTGTCGGGCACTTGGCGCCGGTCCCGACGTTCCTTGAGCCGCTCGATGATGGTCAGTTTCATGCCCATGGAGATGTGGGCAGGCAACACTGACAGCAGCAGGTTCTCCTGGATGGGGAGGGAGCCAGGGGCCGGGTTATGTCTGCTGAGCTAACCCTGCCACTGGACACTCATACCCCCCATAGCACCCCCACCCCCAGAGTGAGGCCTGCCACAGGTCACCCGATGAAAGTGAGATGCTCAGGAAAAGGTTTAGGGGTTGCCCACCTGCTGACGCTTCTCAATGCGCAGCTTCCTGCGGATCTGGATGCACTTGACCGTGTAGGTGAAAAGGTCACGGGAGGCGTCCTGCATCTGGTGCTTGTGGAAGGCGCCCGTGAGGTTCCCACACAGGAAGATGAGTGTGCTGGCCAGCAGCTGGGGGATAGGAAGGGAACAGAGAACCCACACCAGGAGAGGCTTGGCACATGGTCCTGGGGCACCAGCCTGGTGTTGAGCAGGTAATGGCACTGTCTATCCAGGTCCCCTTCCCTGACCCCTAACCCACTGGGCTAGGCTGGCACTCTTCCTGGGCCAGGCTGGGAAACTGAGGTTCATACAGGAGCCTATGGACTAGTGAGTCACTGTGAGGAGAGGCCCACAGAGACGGGGGGGTGGGGGGGGAGACAGTCACATCTGGGGAGGCAGAAGCATGTGAGCTCATGGCCCAGGACACATCTGAGACACTCACAGGAGGCAGAGCCCCCCCACCACCCCTTCTCTGCCACCTCTCCCTGCAGACACACTTCACTTAGTGCAATGGCACAAGATGGGGTGTCAGGGAAGCTCCCCAGCACAGCACGGCAGGGGCAAACATAGGGGACAGAGAGTTCTCCCACATCAGATACTGGTAAGGGGCTGAGGGTCAGGCCCAAGTGAGGGGTGGCCTCTAAGGGGGCTGCCCAGACATGCTCACCACCACTGCCCCCATAGGTCCCCATGTGCTCTCACCTGCAGCCCCACCTGGTGGCCGGGTGTCTGGAAGGTCCTCAGCAGCAAGCCGAGGGCCAGGAGGTGGGAGGCACCAGAGAGGACGCCCACCACCACGGCTCCCCGCATGCTGAAGGGCAGCAGTGTGTACACCACAAACACGATGAATAGGAAGAAGGGCACCTGCAACAGGCATGGAGAGGCTGAGTGCTACCCGCTGCACCCCCACTCCCAGCCCCGAGACACAGCCAGGGCTGATGAGTTGTAAGCCCTAGGGTTGGGCCTGGAAACTGAGTCCTCAGGCCCTTCCACAGCCAGGTGGATGCACTTGATGAGCTCTACCCTTGGGTCACCTTCACATGGAGAGACACAGTGAAAGACACATAGAGGGGCTGGGCAGTGGCTCATAGAGTTGAGTGCACACATAACCATGCACAAGGACCCAGGTTCACTTCACAAGGAGGTGAAGCAGGTCTGCAGATTGTCTTTCTCTCTCTCTTCTCCCCCTGCCCCTCTCTGTCCTATCTATTAAAAAAGAAAAGGAGGGAGCCGAGTGGTAGCGCAGTGGGCTAAGCGCAGGTATGAAAAGTGCAAGGACCGGCATAAGGATCCCGGTTTGAGGCCCTGGCTCCCCCCCTGCAAGGGAGTCACTTCACAAGCAGTGAAGCAGGTCTGCAGGTGTCTATCTTTCTCTGTCCCTCTGTCTTCCCTTCCTCTTTTCATTTCTCTCTTTCCTATCCAACAACAACGACATCAATAACAACAACAATAACTACAACAATAAAACAACAAGGGCAACAAAAGGGAATAAATAAATAAATATTTTTTTAAAAAGGAGGGAGTCGGGCAGTAGCATAGCAGGTTGAGCACACGTGGCGCAAAGCGCAAGGACCGGCATAATGATCCCAGTTCCAGCCCCCGCCTCCCCACCTGCAGGGGAGTCGCTTCACAGGTGATGAAGCAGGTCTGCAGGTGTCTATCTTTCTCTCCCCCTCTCTGTCTTCCCCTCCTCTCTCCATTTCTCTCTGTCCTATCCAACAATGAACAATATCAACAATAACAATAACCACAAGGGCCTCCAGGAGCAGTGGATTCATGGTGCAGGCACTGAGCCCTAGCAATAACCCTGGAGGCAAAATAAATAAATAAATAAATAAATAAGGAAAGGAAAACTGGCCACCAAGAGCAATGGATTTATTGTGCAGGCACTGAGCCCCAGTGATAACCCTGGTGACAATGAAAGAAAAGAAGAAAAGGAAAGGAACATGAGAAAGGAAGGAGAGAGAGAAAGAAAGAAAGGAGAAGGACCAGGTAGTGGCACACCTGGTTAGGCACACATGTTGCAATGCTCAGGGATCTGAGTTCAAACCCCTGGTCCCCAGCAGCATGGGGAAAGCTTTGCAAGCGGTGAAGCAATGTGGCAGATGTCTCTCTGTCTCTCTATCCCTTGTCTATTACCCGCTTCCCTATCAATTTCTGGCTGTCTCTGTCCAATAAATAAAGATAATTTTAATAAGAGAAGGAAAGGAAGGCAGGCAGGCAGGCAGGAAGGAAGGAAGGAAAGAAGGAAGGGGTAGGATAGGGAAGGGAAGGGAAGGGAAGGGAAGGGAAGGGAAGGGAAGGGAAGGAAAAGTGGGGGATTGGGCTGTGGTGCACCTAGTTAAGTGCACATATTACCATGCACAAGGACCCAGGTTCAAGCCCACGATTCCCATCTGGGGGGGGGGGGCGGAAGCTTCACAAGCAGTAAAGCAAGTACTACAGGTGTGTCTCTGTTCCCTCCATTTATATCTCCCCCTCCCCTCTCAATTTCTCTCTGTTCTATCAAACAAAGAAGGAAAGAAGGGAGAGAGGAAGGAAGGGAGAAAGGGAGGGAGGGAGAGAGGAGGGAGGGAGGAAGGCACAATAGAATAAAAATGTCAAAACCTTGAATGGGCCCAGCCAGTGTTTCTTAAGTGCTGATGAAGTTTCCCACAAGCAACCTCCAGCTTGATGACCAAGGCTGCTGCTCTGCCCCTCTGCACAGGGGGTGATTCTCTGCAGACTGGGGCAGGGCCCCTCATCTGCCACCTACCACTGTCCCCCCCTTGCCCTGCAACTACCCCCAGCTCTCAGTCTGCACAGCTGCCACCCCAGGGGCAGCAGAGGGCACAGGTACCACCCTTTGGTGACAGTGATATCCAGGGCCAGGACCCAATCCAGAAGGCCAGGTCAGGGCTCTTTCTCTGAGCAGTGGGTGGGTGGCCTGGTGACAGCCTGCCCAGGAACAACAACACTCAGAGGACAGCAGGAACTCAGGAGCCTGCCGCTCCCCCTCCCCAGCTCTCCCTTTTCCCTGAACATCAGCCAATTCCTGCCCCCACTTTTTTTTT